>NC_081407.1:396002228-396359228 GCF_030272615.1 Cryptomeria japonica | reverse complement strand
GTTTGCTTGTTGTTGATCTCATTCGATGGATGGTCCATGCATTCATATTTTGATTTTCAATTTTTGTTTGACTTTGTCGATTTTTTTATTTTTATTTTTTGGATATTTTGACTTTTTTGAGTTTTTTGGATTAGAAGAAAGATGTATTTGGTTACTCCAATGTATAGCAAGACAAGGAAGATTATGAATGGATGACTGAACCATTGAGGTGGAAATGGATTTTTGGTCCATAGTTTTGATTAAGATCAAGTATGGAAAAGGGGATATGGATAGAGATAGGATATGGATAGGAGAAACAAGATCATAGATAGCGATAGATGATAGAAGAAATGAATAGATAGGATAAGGGATATGGATTATAGGACATGGATGAGGTGTAGCAAGATCATAGATAGCACTGGATGATAGAAGCAATGAATAGATAGGACAAGGGATATGGATTAGAGGATAATGGGAGATATGGTAGAAAGAATAGATTGGATGAACTTTGACCCCAAGCATAGAGGTTTTCATTTGCAAAGAGGTGATATGTAATATTGTCACAGTATTTAGCACCACCTGAATAAGTGTTCCTGAACTTTTCAAAGACAGAGACCCAACCCACACTTAGAACCTCCAGAAAATTCAACTGAACATTTATAGCAACTGGGAAGCATACTCAAAAGGGAAGAAGAATCTCCAACTGGATCAAGGTACTTAGTCTTTGATTACCCATGTGTGTGCAAGTGGGTTCATTCTGACTTATATGATCATTGTAATCTTCAGAATCCAGCATGGCTAGCTACATGAGTTACCCTGACTTCAAAAACATCCTGGATAGTGCCTCGCTGGCAGCGAGCATCCATAGCCCCGACGAGGTTATCGTTGTAATCTCACAAATATTGCTCCATTGCTAGCCAGGCGTCCATCCATAGCCCCGATGGAGTTACTTGCATGTTCCCATAGCCAAGCATTTTGATATTGTATTTCATTGCATTTATATATATATATATATATATATATATATATATATATATATATATATATATATATATATATATATATATATATATATATTTCCTTTCTTGCTCATGCTTTTGATCTTTGGATATTTCTTTTTGCTCTTTATTTTTCTTGCATTGGCTTGTAAGTGATGAAACTTACACAGGTCTGATAATTATAGTGGCGTTGAAGCAAGATTTTAGATTTTTCACTAACCATGTCTTCAACCAAGAGATCACAATGATTTAGAGCAATTGATTAAGCATATGAGATATAGTAATCAAAAGATGTCAGTACCAAGATAAAATAAGTGGTTCTTTTCTGGATTGAGTGTGTATCCCAACCAAAAGAAAATGTTAAAGAGGAAAAACCTCGGATTTTGAAGCATTTCATGAATAGAAATCTAGGAAAGGACTGAACATGAGATTCGAGAATGGGCAAGTATGTGACAAAATGACACAAATTTCTATTTCACAGATGACAATTTATGCAAAGGATTGAATGATAGGGATTGAAGGATAGAAAAGAGGTATTGGATAATAGATAGAATCTTTGAAGGTTTGTGTGAGGATAGATGGAAATGTATTCAGGATGAGTGTTGGTACACAACTCGAGAAGTGATGAAGAAATGGAGGAAAATTGAATTTTGGGACATAAGTACCCAAAATAGATAGAGGAAATGATGGAAGAATAGTTTTGGAAAGATCTTTAGATAGATAGTTGAAAGAAGTTCAAAGATGTGTTCCTTTGTTGATCTTTCTTATGGATCATTTGAGGTGATGGATTGGTGGATGGATGAAGGTAAGAACCCAAGATGGATGGAAGGGGTGGAAAGTTTGACTTTGGAATGAAAGGACCTAAGATAGATTTAGAAGAAGAAGAGTTTGACTTTGGAATGAAAGGACCTAAGATAGATTTGGAGGATGAAGAGTTTGACTTTGGAATGAAAGGACCTAAGATAGATTTGGAGAATGAAGAGATTGAATTTGGAATGAAAGGACCAAATATAGATTTGGAGGATGAAAGGATTGACTTTGGAATGAAAGGACGAAAGATAGATTTGGAGGATGAAAGGATTCCTTGATCTTGATCTTGACTTGGAGTAGGATCATTTGTGTTTTTTTTCTTGATTTTAAATTAGATCGGTGGAGGATATGGAAGGGATATCACACTCTTGCTTAGGAGGTGGATTTTGAATGGGACTCTACTCTTGAGATGAAAGTGATGAATACTAACAGGGGGGGTGAATTAGTATGCCAAAAAATACTGTAATCAATCTTTTAAACAGTTTAGCAGATAACCGGTGCAACAAATTCACTAATAAACCGGTTAAGATAAGTGCAAACCAAATAGCAAACAAAGCATTCACCCACAAGAGCACAATCACCATAGCACAAGATATTTGACGCGGAAAACCAAATGGGAAAAACCACGATGAGCAGAAACTCACAAGTAACTATCTGCAGAATAGTAACCCGACCAGTTAAGGTCAGACCGGCTAAGGTCATACAATGTTCTTCACCATAACAGATCTTGTTAGGAATCTAGATCTCTGTTAGGAGATAAGTCTTGTTAAAGACTACCTTGTTAAAGGATTTCAGATCCACAGTTGTGAACCACCTTGTTAGAGGATTTACAGAGGCTTTGCTGGGCCTACCTGGTTAAGGGTTTCAGACTTGTCGAAGATATTAGTAATCAATAAGTGAATGATCTAGATAATAGCACAATATGCTTAGTTATATCCTTGACAACTCATTGTTGATGTATTTCAGCATTACTTCAATCTTCAATATCTCCACACTCTATCTCTTCACACAGACCTAATCTTCTCTTCGATGATCACATATAACCTTTTCTATTCTATATCTCATACATGCAAACCCTAGACATGACGTCCTTATAAAGGAATCTGATTTCATGTTGGTCTAATAGAGTTAAACTACAAGTTCATAGGTATAGTGCATCTGGACACATTTGGTAACACGACACAAACACACTGCCAAAGTGTCGGTGGATGATAACTCATCACACATTATAGTAATACGCGTTGGTAACTCATCACACACACACACACAGATATATATATATATATATATATATATATATATATATATATATATATATATATATATATATATATATCGGTTAATACATTATATCGATTACCGGTTTGTCAAAAATGAAGACTGGAAGATCGTAGTGCTCCGATCAAAAGTTAACTACCGCTTGGGTCCTTCGTATCGCTTGAGATCCTCGAACCGCTTGGGGTCTTCATACCACTTGGGATCTTCAGTCAATCTGTGATCGGTAAACCATCTTCTACAAAATACCGATAATCTAAAGACTATACATACAATAATACACAATACCGTTTGGAACAATTTCCGGTTGAGCATAACTCATACATCAAGAAAGTGTGTGTCCATCAATGACAATCAAAACATCATCAAAATGCCAACAATCTCCCCTTTTGGAATTGATGGAAACACTTAGGAAAATTTTGACATCTAAGTATTTTTACAACAATAACACAAAAGATGCTACAATCAAAATTACTCCCCCTAAGCATATACACTACCCCTTTTGCAAAAATTACAAGTAAGTGCATAAAATGGTAACATTCACCAAAATTTTAATGTACACTACTCCCCCTTTTCCAACAATGACAAAGTGATGCAAACTATCCTTTTTATAAAATAACACAGAGTGGATGTTCACGACAATAAGGAATGAAATTTCTCAAAAACAGATTTAAAATTCTGCACAAAAAATTTCATGTCCAATGTCCATGACTCAAGTAATGAGGTAGCAACCTCACTTTCAGTCTTCATCTAGAATGCCATTTCTTCCATTGCATCGATGGTACTCAGCTCTTGAGTTACCATGATGGCTTCCAAGTTGAGAAAACGTCTCTGAAGTACCTGCAGGTTTTGCAATAGGAGCAGTTGAAGCTCCTGCAAATCTTTAGTCCGATTGCTGATCTCTAAGTCCATCTTGGTAGTCTGACACTGAAAATGATGAACAATTTGCCCATAGGTAGTGAATAAGTCATAGGTCATCTTGAAGTTGTTGATGTATGCCTGTAACTCCGATTGGAGTTGAGCTTTTTGTTTGAGCACATCTTCACAAAACAGATGGGGTTGGCAGATTTTGCTCAAAAGTAATTTACCCTAATCCATAGAAACACTGATGTCATTCTGTTGCTTCAGTAGTTGCATCCTGAATTCATTCATTTGTTTGTCTAAGGCAGTATTGAGTGCCTTTTCATGATTCTTTCTTGTAGTTGTTTTAGCAACATCTTCCAAGCATTGTACTTGGTCCTCTACTACGGTACAAATAAGTTTGAGCTTAGATAGAGAGGATTCGGTACTGGGGAGGTTAGTACCAGGAATTAGACTGGTAAGGGTGTCAACTGCAATTTGTCTGACATCCTGTTCTTTCTTCCTCTGCAATTCTTCCAGTCTCTCCTGTGCAAGTTTGATGCCTCGAAGTAGCTCAGACTCATCTTGAGATTGAGTCAAACATGAAAGAGTTAGATCAATAGGACTGGTGGAATCAACCTGTTGGGTTTGATCACCGATTTCCTTAGGAGTCTTCCCTCCTTCTTCGGTTTGGATCTCTGCTTATTTTCTCTTCTCTGCTTCCTTCTCCTCTTCCACTCTTTTCTTTTCTTCCTCCTTCTTCTTCTCTTCCTCTTTCTTTTTCTCCTCTTCTTGTTTCTTCTCCATTTCTTCCTTCTTCTTGTCCTCTTCCTGCTTTTTCTTCTCTTCCTCCTTCTTCGTTTCTTCTTCCTTCCTCTTGTCTTCTTCTTTCTTCTTCTCTTCTTATTTTCTCTTATCTTCTTCTCTTCTCTTATCTTCTTCTTGCCTTGATTTTTCCTCTTGTTCTTTCTCTGTCTTCTCTTTGTCTTGTTTCTCTTTTTCAACTTTTTCCTTGTCCTGTTTCTCTTTTTCTTTGTCAGGAGTGACATCCTCATTATCTAATGCATCAACATCAATAGGGTCAATTTGTTCTGTCACTCTTTCACCTTTACTATCAATTACCTCATCCGATTGGGCTGAGGATAGGTCAGGTAATTGATCAGCCTTCTTGGTGGCTTCAGATACTCGGTGTATTTCAACAACATCTTTAAGATGTATGTGTGTATCCTTTTCTACTTCAGAAGTTTTACCTTCTAATAACCTGAGTCGCCTCCTTTTCATAAAGAAGATGCCTTTGTTTTTGTCCATAATTTCAAATAATTCAGAATTAGAAGCATCAGGAAAGTATTGTGCAAAAATTTTCTCCTTGATCTCTTGTTCTCTCTCAATGGAAATGCGCCATTTATTATCCAAAGAATTAGGAGTAACCGATTTAATCTTAGAAGGCGACCTATCATTAACACATAAATATTTAATAACCTCTTGTTCTACCTCCTCTTTCTCACTATCATTAAAGTCATCAAAATGTTCTTTCAAGTCATCAAACAATTTCCTCCTAATATTCTTTATTGTCCTCTGACAATGTGTCATTGGTTTATAAGAGGAAATATCTATATTTACTGGTGCAGAAGTTACTGGTGCATTACCGGTATACTTCGGCTTTTTTCTTGATTGCCTTGTCTTCTTTGTTTGAATTTCCGGTTCAGTGTCTTCTTCCTCCGGTGAGTGATTCCTGGATTTCTACTTCCTCTCAAATACTTTAGCCAGAATGATCTGAGGTTTCTTTTTGGCTGGTGACTGCTTGGTCACTTTCAGACTAGCAGATGTAACCGGTGCAGATACCGATGGCATTGCTTTGCCCTTTTTCTGCTTTGGTTCCTCAATCGGTGTGACCCTCTCCAAGTAGGCATCGCTTCTTTTCTTCTTTGCATCCAGTGGTGAGGCAAGTAGGGTATAGACATACCCAATCAATAAGTCATTCACCACTTCATACCCCATAGGGCCAACTACTTCCTTTCTTGGTTCCACAGCTTCCATTATGTAGTCATCTATCCTTATTGTGAAGTAGATGTCATCTTCATACTTCTTGACAATATCACTAGATATCCTCATTCTTTGGCTCATCTTTTGTTTGAATTCATCAAAATACTTACCTAGAACCTCAGGATATGCAGTTCCCATTGCTTGTAGGCTCTCCTTAATTTGTCTGGAAATCGGTAGGTCAATAGACCATTGAACATCACCTACTCTGAGGAAATAACCTTGAAAATAGAAGAATAGGCTGACCAGAAGTTGGTCAAACTTGAACCTCGGTGATTTATCTTGTTTGATGGATTTCAGATTCACCAATAATTGCTTCTGTAAACAGGTAAATAGATCAAATTTAGTATCTTCCTTGATCATCCTGTAAGCAACATTCACCGCAACAGCAGGAACAAAATTCATTCCACTGGCATAAAATATCCTGTAACCAATCACCATGCAAGCATATTTTACCAGATCATTTGTAATGGTGTTGACGGTCATTGCCCGTTGGTCACTCACAGAACCGGTGAGCTCTGTCATTTTAGTTTTGGTGACCTTCCGTAGAGATGGTACTTCTCCAACATTGCAGAATCCAGTGATGACATGAACTGCTTCCAATGTGATGTCATGGGTCCGCTCGAGATACATTTTGTCACCATGCACTCTGCTGAGGATAATGCGAATATGTTCTTCTGTTGTGCAGTTTCATCTTCTCGAGGATGCTATACTCTGGTTTGATCTTTTTGTCATCTCCACAGAACAGACTTAGCTGGGAGTGAATTACTAGGATCCTAGGTCTTCCAACTTACAGTCTATATACCCTGAAATATCTTCCTCCACAATAACCCCAACAGGAATTTGAGATAGGGCATTGTATCTCATTTTCTTTTGAAGAAACTCAGGTGTATCTTCAGGTGCACTAGAACTAGAATGCGATGCAAAAGCCATAACCAAATGATAAGCAAGAATTTTGGAAAATACCTTCACATATGAAATTTAGTTTTTCCAATATTGCGCACAGTACACCACTTTGGTTGCTAGTTCACCGCTTAGTGTTCTTCACTGATTGCTTGAAGATGATTGCAAGATTTCGCACACAATTTCTCCAAATGCCAAACAAATCGCTCTGGTTGCTCTGCTCTTGAAAATTCTTCTTTCGAAAACAGATAAGTGAAAATGATGATGAAAACCCTTTTAAACAAATTCTCACCTACCATAATAAATGCATCACTGCTAGGGCACAAACCCTAATTTTGCCTTTTACCGCTTCAAATCTTCTGCCAACTGACAGGCAACATATACTAGTAAAGGTATTTACCAATATAAATCGGGGGTTCGAAATATTTCACCAATATGTTCCCCCTAAGCTTTTATGAAGCTCAGTTTGCCGGTTCAGAGACTTCCACACTAGGTGCAGAAGTAGGTTCATCCTGTGACTCTTCTTCTGATTTCTTTTTCCAAGTTTTATTCATTTCCACCTGAACGGTTTCAACATCAATCTTCCCTTATGGAGTGATCGATATATCATCCGATAGGTTCTTTCTCAATCTGCAAGTTCTGGCAGTGTGTCCCGGTTTGTTGCAATGATAGCATACCATTCTGGGTGTTCTCCATGGTCTATTATTCATATTTCCATTCTTCCTTCTGCATGTTGCAGTAGTGTGACCGCTACCACGACAGATCAAACAAATTGATCTCCAACTAGTTGCCGCTTGATAACCAACTGACCGATGGTCATGGGTATTGTACCGGTTGGGATTCCGGTTGACAGGAAGTTACAAAATAACTTCTTGAGTCCTTGGAGGATATCTCCCAATGTTGTGCAAAACCAACCTGCATTCAAATGCTCTATGCCCAAACTTGTTGCATACATAACAGTTTCCATTGAATCTATTGGATCTAGGCATATTGTTTTGAAAACAAGGAAAAATGTTGTAGGCCTTGCTTCTACACACATTGACAATATGTCCTTCTTTGAGACAATTAAAGCAAATAGGTTTAAATTTTTTCTTACCTTTATCCTTCGATGTCAGTTTTTTCTTTGATGCTTCGGCTTTTGTTCCAGAGGTCTCACCTTCCTCATATCTAGAGAAACCAAGTCCAGTGGTATTCTTTACTGGCTTTGTCGATTCCATCTTTTGCTCTAGCTTAGCAGTACTCTTATTGAATTTGACAAGTATTTCCTTTGACTCATTAAGTTCCTTGGAAATAGCAGCATTAGTTTCCATCAAGGTTGCATTCTCAGAAATAGCCATGTTTAGTTCACCTTACATTTCTTCTTTTTCCATTTTACTCTCCTGGAGATGAGCGGTGAGGGTACTTATTTCTTGCTTCAGCTTGGAGATCTCATGATCTTTGTCTTTTACCAGATCTTCAACTTTCCTTCTATTCTCAAGCTCTTGACACATTTTGATAGTCAGTCCTTCCAACTCTTTTCTCAGATTGGCTTTAGATTCATTCAGTTTTTCAACTTCTTCAACTAGGGCATCCATGTCAGCTTCATCATAAGAGCTATTTTCAGTGAGTTCCATCAGTTTCTCAGCATGCTCTCTTCTCTTGGCCAAAGAGGCTTTATACTTGACTTTGAGTTCATCATAGGCTCTCTTAGTCTGAGTGAGATAGTGAGTAAGTTCCTTCACACCGTATTCCCCCATATCTCCTTCCAAGTGGTTAGACTTATAGAAAGATTGGCTTTGATACCAATTGATGAATACTAAGAGGGGGGGTGAATTAGTATACCAAAAAATACTGTAATCAATATTTTAAACAGTTTAGCAGATAATCAGTGCAACGAATTCACTAATAAACTGGTTAAGATAAGTGCAAACCAAATAGCAAACAAAGCATTCACCCACAAGAGCACAATCACCATAACACAAGATATTTGACGTGGAAACCCAAATAAGAAAAACCACGGTGAGCATAAACTCGCAAGTAACTATCTTTAGAATAGTAACCAGACCGGTTAAGGTCATACAATGTTCTTCACCAGAACAGATCCTGTTAGGAATCTAGATCTCTGTTAGGAGATAAGTCTTGTTAAAGACTACCTTGTTAAAGGATTTCAGATCCACAATTGTGAACCACCTTGTTAGAGGATTTACAGAGGCTTTGTTGGGCCTACCCGGTTAAGGGTTTCAGACTTGTCAAAGATATTAGTAATCAACAAGTGAGTGATCTAGATAATAGCACATTATGCTTAGTTGGATCCTTGACAACTTATTGTTAATGCATTTCAACATTACTCCAATCTTCAATATCTCCACACTCTATCTCTTCACACAGACCTATGATAAATACTAAGAGGGGGGGTGAATTAGTATGCCAAAAATCTCCGTACTTAAACACTTAAACAGTCTGAAGATAAACTGGTAAAACAGTTTAACAGACAGACCGGTTATCACACATGCAAACCAAAATGCAAATAAAGCATTCACCCACAAAAGCAATACAACCATAACACAAGATATTTGACGTGGAAACCCAAATGGGAAAAACAACGGTGAGATGGAACTCACAAGTCACTATCTGCAGAATAGAAACCAGATCGGTTAAGGTCTTACAATGTTCTTCACCAGAACAGATCCTGTTAGGAATCTGAATCTCTGTTAGGAGATGAGTCCGATTAAAGACTACCTTGCTAGAGGATTTTAGATTCACAGAGGTGAACCACCTGGTTAGAGGATTTTACAAAGGCTTTTGGGCCTACCCGATTAAGGGCTACAGACTTGTCAAAGATGTGAGTAATCAACAAGTGTTTGATCTATCTAATAGCAAAAACTACTTGGTTAGATCTAGTATAGCTTGCTGCTAACGCATTCCAGTATTACTTCAGTCTTCTCTATCTCTCACTCAGTTACAACTTGATCTTCTCAGATAAGATCGCTCTTACAACAACTCATCTACCACCTTAAACCTTAGCACGACATAAACCCTTTCAGCAACAACCTAAAACCCTAGACATGATGTCCTTTTAAAGGAATCTGATTTCATGTCGGTCCAATAGGATTACATTAAAATTTCCTACGTTCAATGAATCTAGACATACTTAGTAACACGACACAAGAAGCACTGTCAGTGTCGGCACCATCAAACAATCGGTGGATTGGTAACTCATCACAGAGTATTACCGGTTTATATAAAATACCAGTTGCCAGTTTGACAAATGAAGACTGGTAAGAATGTGTTGTGCCGCTTAGCTCCCTCGTACCGCTTGAGATCTATGAACCGCTTGGGGTCGACACGCCGCTTCAGACCGGGAAACACATTCTGCAAAATCACCAATAGTATAAAGACTAGAATACAACATACCGGTTGGAACAGATACGGGTTGAGCTCTAGCTCATACATATAAAGTGGATCTCAATACAAGTGTGTGTCCATCAATGGCAATCATAACATAAACATAAAAAATGCCAACAATCTCCCCCTTTGGCATTGATGGCAACACTTAGGAAAATAAAATTCTGACATCTAAGTGTTTTACAACAAAAACACGCCATTAGCAAAATTGCTCCCCTAAGCATATACACTATCCCTTAATCAATACAATGTATAGCAATTTTGCATATAGAGCATAAACATTGAGATATCGGAGCATAAAGCATATATCAAAACACATATCAAAATTTTGAAGCCAGATACTTCTCCCTATTCTTCTCCAAAATAGATAGAGTACTTCTCCCCTTTTGCCAACAATGACAAAGTACTGCTGAACAACCCTATTTCCATTTGATAATAAAATAATAAGAGTTTATGACAACAAGGAATAATACTTGTCAAAAACTGATTTATAGTCCTGCAAAAATTGTTTCATGGATAGAGACCAGGACTCAAGTAGGGAGGTGGCCACTTATTTCTCTGTTTGCAACTGGGATACCTGTTCCTCCACGACATCAACTGTGCTCATCTCCTACGTAACTGTCAAGGCATCCAGGTTCAGATAACACTTCTGAAGAATTTGCAGATGTGGAAGTAAAACCAGTTGTAGCTCCTGCAAATCTCTAGACCGTGTACTAATCTCTTGCTCCATTTTGGTTGACTGGATCTGAAACCAGTGAACGGTTTGCCCATAAGTTGCAAAGGAATCATAAGGTGGCTTAAATGCGCTTAAGTAAGACTATAAGTCCATTTGAAGCTTTTGCTTCCGGGCTAGCACATCATCACAGAATAGATGGGGTTGACAGATTTTGCTTATTAGCAGATTTCCCTCACCCAAAGCGTCCCTTATATCCTTTTGGTCTTTCAGAAGTGTAGACCGGAGTTCATTCAACTTCTTCACCAGAGCAATGTTAAGAGCCTTTTGATGCTCTTTCTTGACATTTGCCTTAGTTGCTTCTTCCAAGCTCTGCACCTGATCATCCACTACAGTACATAGTAGCTTAAGCTGTGCTAGTCATGATTCAGTGTTGGGAAGATTGGTACCAGGGATCAAATTGGTAAGGGTGTCTACAACCTCTTGAATTATGTCTTGCTCCTTTTTCCTTCGAATGATTTCAAGGCGCTCTTGAACAACCTTGATGCTTTGCATAAGCTCCGATTCACTTACAGACTGGAGATCGATAGGACTGGAGATGTCAGCCGATTTGGCTTGACTCCCGGTTGCCTTCTGAGTCTCCATCTGTGTGCTCTTCATCGCTTCCGCTGCCTTGTTTGCTTCTTCCTTCTTCTTTTTCTCTGCTTCCTTCTTCTTTTCTTATTCCTTTTCTTCCTCTTCTTTCTTTTTCTTCTCAGCTTCCTTCCTCTTCTCCTCTTCTTTCTCTTCCTCTTCCTTCTTCTTCTTTTCTTCTTCCTTCCGCTTTTCCTTTTCTTTGTCCTCCTCTTCCTTCTTCTTCTTTTCATCCTTATCCTCTTCTTCTTTCTTTTTCCTCTCATCTTCTTGCTTCTTTTTCTCTTCATCTTTTCTTTTCTCCTCTTCCTCTTTCTGCTTTTTCTCATCTTCATCCCTCTTCTTCTTCTCTTCCTATTCCTTAATCGCTTCCTGTCTGTCCTCGGCTTGCTCACTGCCCTGTTTTGCCTGTTGCCCCTGTTCTGTTCCCTCAGACGGTATGTCCTGAGTGACATATTCTACATCCAGGGCATCGACATCAATAGTTTCGATTGGTTCTTCAACCGGGTTTCCTTCTTCATCAAAAACCTCATCCGGTTTGGATATGACCGGTTCTTTTTCCGCTTGCAGGTTGACCATTCGTGCTTTGTGAGCTTGAATAGCACGATTCATATGCTGATGAGTGTCTTTTTCAACATCATCAATTCTTCCCTCTAACAGCCAGAGTCTTCTTCTCCTTGTGAAGAAGAGTCCTTTATTTTGGTCCAAAACATCAATTAATTCTGAGTTTGAGAGGTCGGGAAAGTACTGTGCAAAGACTTTCTCCCTAATCTCCTGTTCTTTTTCTATGGCAATGCGCCATTTATTATCTAATGCCTTATATAAAGAATCTGGTGTCTGAGATTTAATCTTTGATGGCGATCGGTCATTCTTACACAAATAAATAATAATTTCCTGTATTACTTCATCTTTCTCCTTATCACTAAAATCATCATAGTAATCTACTAAATCATGAAGTAATTTTCTCCTTATATTCTTTATTGTTCTTTGACAATGTGTCAAAGGTTTGTATGAGGAAATATCGATATTTACTAGTGCAGACGCTGTCGGTTCATTCTTCTTCATCTTCTTTGTCTGTCTGGCCTTCTTTGGCATTTCATCAGACTCAATCTCCTCAGAGTCCAGTTCATTTGACTTAGTCTTCCTTTTTCTTTCAAAGACTTTTTCCGGTGCCACTACCAGTTTCTTCTTTGCAGGTGACCGCTTGGTCACTCTTGGAGTTGCAGTAGTAGCTGGTGTCGATGCTGCAGGCACTGCCTTTGCTTTCTTTGCTGCCAGTTCTTTTCCTTTCTTAACAGAGGGTTCCTCGGCCGGTGCAATCCTCTCCAGATAGGTTCTTGTCCTCTTCACCTTAGGATCAAGAGGCGAGGCAATAAGGGTTGAGGCATACCCTTCCAGCATATCATACATCACCTCATAGCCCATTAGCTCCACTTCTTCCATTCTAGGCTCAACAACCTCCATTAAGCATTTGTCCACCTGGATGGTGAAACATATGTCATCTTCATATTTCTTAACAATATCACCTGAGATCCTCACCCTTTGACTCATCTTCCTTCTGAACTCATCAAAATACTTGTTCAGTACGTCAGGGTAACCGGTTCCGATAGCTTGAATGCTTTCCTTGATCTGTTTGGTTACCGGTTGGTCAAGGGACCACTGGACATCTCCTACTCCAGGAAAGTAACCTTGGAAATAGAAGAACAACCCAACTAATAGTTGTCCAAACTTGAATCTCAGTGCATTATCCTATTTAATCGACTTCAGATTAGATAGGAGTTGCCTCTGCATACCGGTGCATAGGTCAAATGATGCATCCTCTTTAATCATCTGGTAAGCGACATTTACCGCTACAGCAGATACAGAATTAATCCTGTTGGCTGAGAATGTTATGTAGCCTATCACCATGTAGGCGTACTTCACCAGATCATCCTTGATAGGATTAACTGTCATACCTCGTGAGTCGTTTATTGAACCGGTGAGCTTGGCCATTTCCGTTTTGCTTACCGTTCTTAGGGCTGGCACTTCCCCTGTGTTGCAGAAATCGGTGACTGCATGAATTGCCTGTGGCGTGATATCATGCATCCTCTCCAGGTACATCTTGTCACCATGGACTCTGCTCAAAATGATTCTAATATGATCCTCTGTAAAGTCTTCCAGAATGTATACTGCATTATGGAGTTTCTTCTTCTCTAGGATACTAAATTTTGGTTTAATTTTCTTATCCTTGCCGCAAAATAAACCTAACTAGGTGTGAATAGCTAAAGACCCTAGGTCTTCAATTTTGCAATCAATATAGTCAGAGATTCCCTCTTCTACTATTATTCCAGCCGGAACTTGTGATAAGGTATTATACTTTGACTTCCTTTGAATGGAACTTTCTGACTCAATGGATGTGCTATAACTAGTATGAGATGCGGAAGCCATTGTAGAGTATTTCAAGAACACGAAAAATACCTTTAAAACACGAATTTAGGGCTTCCTAATTCTCCTTCACTCCACACTTCGTCGGTTGCCAAATCACCACTTTGTGTTCTCCACTTGACCGTTTGCAAACTGAAATTGAATCTCCTTCATGATTTGTCAATCTCTTGAAATCTTAGCTCAAATCGCCTTTTCTTCGCTCTGCACTTTGAAAAACTTTTCTTTGCTCGAAAACAGATAGTGAGAAATGATTTGAAATATGCTTTTATACATGTCTCTCACCTACCGCCATTAATGCTCCTCTATTAGGGCATAAACCCTAATTTGCCTTTTAACCATTTCTGGTCTTCTGCCAAGCGACAAGTATCGCATACCGGTTAAGGTCTTTTACCGGTGTAAATCGGGGGTTCGAAAACATTTCACCGTTTGCTCCCCCTAATCCTTTTTGGAGCTTAGTTTGTCGGTTCCAATATTTCCACACTAGGTGCAGAAACCGGTTCCTCTTCCAACATTGTTGGTTTCTTCCTCTAGGTTTTGTTCATGTCCGCTTGAACTATTTCAACATCAATTTCTCCTTCCTAAGTGACCGGTATATCATCAGATATGCTCTTTCTTCTTTTGTAGAATCTTGCAATGTGACCCAGTTTGTTGCAGTGGTAGCAAACCAATCCAGGTGCTCTCCAAGGTCCATTATTCATGTTTCCATTTTTCCTTCTGCATGTAGCAGCAGTGTGACCATGACCATGACAAATCCAACAGTTTGCTCTCCATCTAGTTGCCGCTTGATGGCCACCGCTTCTTGACTCATGATTGAAGACATTAAACCGGTTGTAGTTCCGGTTTACAAAAGGTTCAGGACCAACTCCTTGGGTCCTCTGAGGATATCTTCGGGTGTTGTTCATCACAGCCCTGCATTCAAATGCTCTATGCCCAAACTTGTTGCATGCATAACAATGACCATTGAACTTATTGCATTTAGGTACATTGTTGATAAAGTAAGGAAAAAAAATTTAGGCTTTGCTCCTACATACATTGGCAGTGTGTCCTTCTTTAAGACAGTTAAAGCAAACAGGTTTGAATTTTTGCTTACCTTTTCCTTTGAGTGTCGGTTGCTTCTTCGATGCTTCAGCATTTGTTCCCGAGGATTCTCCTTCCTCATGTCCAGAGAAACCAGGTCCATTGGTATTCTTTACTGGTCTAGATGACTCAAGCTTTTGCTCTAGCTTGACAGTACTTTTGCTGAACTTAGCAAGTATTTCCTTTGACTCAGAGAGTTCTTTGGAAATAGCAGTATTTGTCTCCACTAGGCTTGCATTTTTAGAGATGGCTATGTTCAATTCATCTTGTACTCCTTCTTTCTCCATTCTGCTCTCATGAAGGTGAGCAATCAGTGCACTAATCTCTTGTTTCAACTTGGAGATCTCATGATCTCTATCCTTTACCAGATCTTCAGCTTTCCTTCGGTAAGCTCTTGACTAAACCGGATAGTCATTCCTTCTAACTCCTTTATCAGATTGGAGTTTGAATCATTCAACTTATTTACTTCTGCAATCATGGCTTCCATATTTGCTTCATCTTCAGGACTACTTTCAGATAGCTCCATTAGCTCCTCTGCATGTTCTCTCCTTTTTGCTTGAGATGCCTTGTATTTGACCATAAGATCAACATAGGCTTGTTCAGACTGAGTGAGTCATTGAGTAAGTTCCCTCAAGGTGTATTCCCCCATATCTCTTTCCAAGTGGTTAAACTTATAGAAAGGTAGGCTCTGATACCAATTGATAAATACTAAGAGGGGGGGTGAATTAGTATGCCAAAAATCTCCGTACTTAAACACTTAAACAGTCTGAAGATAAACCGGTAAAACAGTTTAACAGATAGACCGGTTATCACACATGCAAACCAAAATGCAAATAAAGCATTCACCCACAAAAGCAATACAACCATAACACAAGATATTTGACGTGGAAACCCAAATGGGAAAAACAACGGTGAGATGGAACTCACAAGTCACTATCTGCAGAATAGAAACCAGATCGGTTAAGGTCTTACAATGTTCTTCACCAGAACAGATCCTGTTAGGAATCTGAATCTCTGTTAGTAGATGAGTCCGATTAAAGACTACCTTGCTAGAGGATTTTAGATTCACAGAGGTGAACCACCTGGTTAGAGGATTTTACAAAGGCTTTTGGGCCTACCCGATTAAGGGCTACAGACTTGTCAAAGATGTGAGTAATCAACAAGTGTTTGATCTATCTAATAGCAAAAACTGCTTGGTTAGATCTAGTATAGCTCACTGCTAATGCATTCCAGCATTACTTCAGTCTTCTCTATCTCTCACTCAATTACAACTTGATCTTCTCAGATAAGATCGCTCTTACAACAACTCATCTACCACCTTAAACCTTAGTACGACATAAACCCTTTCAGCAACAACCTAAAACCCTAGACATGATGTCCTTTTAAATGAATCTGATTTCATGTCGGTCCAATAGGATTACATTACAATTTCCTAGGTTCAATGAATCTAGACATACTTAGTAACACGACACAAGAAGCACCATCAGTGTGTCGGCACCGTCAAACAATCGGTGGATTGGTAACTCATCACAGAGTATTACCGGTTCATACAAAATACTGGTTGCTAGTTTGACAAATGAAGACTGGTAAGAATGTGTTGTGCCGCTTATCTCCCTCGTACCGCTTGAGATCTACGAACCGCTTGGGGTCGACATGCCGCTTCAGACCGGGAAACACATTCTGCAAAATCACCAATAGTCTAAAGACTAGAATACAACATACCAGTTGGAACAGATACCGGTTGAGCTCTAGCTCATACATATAAAGTGGATCTCAATACAAGTGTGTGTCCATCAATGGCAATCATAACATAAACATAAAAAATGCCAACAACCTAATCTTCTCTTCGATGATCACACATAACCTTTGTTATTCTATATCTCATACATGCAAACCCTAGACATGATGTCCTTATAAAGGAATCTGATTTCACGTTGGTCCAATAGAGTTAGACTACAAGTTCCTAGGTACAATGCATCTGGACACATTTGGTAACATGACACACAAAGTGTCGTAGGATGATAACTCATCACACATTATAGTAATACCGGTTGGTAACTCATCACATATATATACCGGTTAATACAATATACTGATTACCGGTTTGTCAACAATGAAGACTGGAAGATCGTAGTTCTCCGATCAAAAGTTAACTACCGCTTGGGTCCTTCATACTGCTTGAGATCCTCGAACCGCTTGGGGTCTTCATACCGCTTGGGATCTTCAGCCAATCTGTGACCGGTAAACCATCTTCTGCAAAATACCTACAGTCTAAAGACTATACATTCAATAATACACAATACCGGTTGGAACAATTTCTGGTTGAGCATAACTCATACAGCAAGAAAGTGTGTGTCCATCAATGATAATCAAAATATCATCAAAATGCCAACAGAAAGGGGATCATCATGGATGGAATACCAAAATATTAGGAGATCATCATAAGATTCTTTACAGGTGGGATCTTGATCGAAGATGAGATCATATTGGGAAGTCATGATATTGTGATCTTGATTTATGTTAGGACTCGTTTCCTTTGACTGAGTTTCCTTTTCCTCGTTTTGATGATGGATGGTCATATGAATGATCAAATTTGATGTTTTTGATAGGTTGATGTAGACAAATTTACTCCTCTCGATAAGGGCCCTAGGACTAGGCCGTCTCTTCTTTAACCTAGTCTTTTGATAAAGACTTCTTCTTCTCAAAATGTGGGGAGTGGTCATACACGAATGATCAATGTTGATGTTGATGTTGGATTTGGATACTTTGTTTGAATACTCAAGTTTACTTTATCAAGTAGTGGTTTAGTTTGATTCACCTCCACGACAAAGTGTGTCAAATGATATGGATAAAGGTCTCCCGATATGGAAACTTGATTTGACAACTTGAGGACCTAACTAGGTATTGTTTTGATAGGATATGTTGGGTGGTGGAACCTTTGATCACTCTTTTGATACTGCCTAATTTTGTTGGATGAAGTCTTATCTCAAGCTAGTTGATGATTTGAAAAACTCGTTTTAAGAACGCCTTGTTGGATTTGGAAATTTTCTCACCGATGATTAGATTTGAAATTTTTCAGTTGAGTTTGCTAAAGGATCTGAAAGGGTATTCAAGACTGTTGATAAAATTTTCTCAAGGTGATTGATTTGCTCTCTATTTTTCCTAGTTTTGATCATGCGCTAAAACAGAGACTGG
The DNA here is from genome assembly GCF_030272615.1 of Cryptomeria japonica. Taxonomy (NCBI): domain Eukaryota; kingdom Viridiplantae; phylum Streptophyta; class Pinopsida; order Cupressales; family Cupressaceae; genus Cryptomeria; species Cryptomeria japonica. The sequence continues at coordinate 396,340,997 of NC_081407.1, read as the reverse complement.
ATGCACTAAAGAATGCTCTCAAAGTGCAAAAGATCTCTATGCGCTATGCTGCCTTTCCCACACGCTAGTTTAGACTGTTTGAAACCGACTGCTCTAGATGGGTTATGTGCTAATATGTCCCGATTACGCATTGTTGTTTGGACTGAAAGCCTTATGATATGCCTCAAATGAGCTATGCTGATGTCTAAATGTGCCAAACTGATGCTGACAAGCGCTACCTGAAATTTTACCAGTATGATACTGATTGTGCACTAAGTTGAGTGATGAAAGCACTAGGTTTTAGTGCAAATACGCTATTGAATGTTTGTTAAGCGCTAGGTTGTCGCTCCTATGCGCTAACTGTCTTGATTTCTTTGTTTTGATGTTTTTGCTATGATTTTGGAAAATAACACCTGACTTTATGGATACTTCGTTTTGGATACTCAAGCTTACTAAGTCGAATAGGGTTTGTTCGATAGGACCCTATGACAAAGCACATCAAATGATATGGATAAAGTCTCCCGGTATGGAAACTTGATTTGACTAACTTGAATACCTGGCTAGGTATTGTTGTCATTGAGATAGTTGCATGATAAACTCTTGATCACTTGGTTTGATATTCCCCTAATCTTGTTGGATGAAAGTATTTCCTAAATATAGTTGAAATGTTGATAACCACCTCAAAATATGCTTTGTTGGATTTGGAAATCTTCTCCACTTTATGATTTTTCCTTGTTTGAACTGACTTTTGAGTTTGATTGTTGGATACTTTGCAATATATTTTAACATTTGTGACAAGAATGCATAACACACATGAAGACAATGGTCATCCTAATGCTAAACATCGAGTGTATGTTATTTTGAGGATGTGTTCAAATCCTTGATGTTATCACTGGTTTGATTTACAACAAAAGACACATCAGATAGACTCTTTATTCTAAGGTCATTGACAATATCATAGCCCACTAGTCTTGATACTCCGCTAGCTCAAACAACCTTGTCACCCCTAGAGGGCGCCCATTTTTTTGCCTTTTGCCAGAAATTAACCCAAAGTAAATTGCTTCACAATTCAGTAGTTATCTTGGGAGATATATGGTGAGTGATATTGGGGGCAGATTCTTCCCCACCCTTGCACTATGATATTGCCAATGTTTGGCAACTGACACGGCTCAAGGTTTCTATTTGTAAAGTTCGTAATCAGGCTTCATGTTTGGTATTAAGTGATAAACTCCCTCAGGAGGCTTCCCAACCTTTAGAACAAAGGCTTTACGTATCGTAAAGATACTTGGGGAAGGCTAATTGCTGAGCAAAACCGTTGAAGGGACTTTCGTCAACCTCCACTTTTGATTATAGTGGGTTGGAACACTTGACGACAAAGTCGTTTCCCACTTAGGTCGTTCCCCTCTCACCAACCATTTAAATGGTGCTCTAAGAGCAACTCGGGAGGGCAGGCCTGCTAAAGGATTTAAAATGCTTGAAGTAAATAAATTTTTTAAGAGTGGTTTGGCTTTTTGGTCACCTAGTTAAGGGGAGAGCATATACCTTCCACTTTCGAGACAAAGCAAACAAAGTTCTTTCTATCCTTCAAAGAAATGATTTGCTAACTTCTATTTGGAGATGTTGCTCCAAAAAGCATGGTGTTCTTTTTAACTCTTTATAGCAAAGTGTGTATTTCCAAAGCCTTTGAAAAATAAACTTGGTCGACAAAGTAAATCGTTATGTTGGTCAACAAAAGGAAAATCGTGAAGTCAATCCTTAATGAAAACTCTTTTTGCTTTGCACAAAACAATGAAAGTGAGATTCTTTTTATCCTTTTGCAAAAATGAAGTGAGTTGTTTTATGCACCAAAGGAAAATGTGGTTGTTTTTTACGCTTTGAAAACTGAAAATCAAGTTTGTTGTTCTTTTTAAGCCCAAATTGAAATGTTTTCCCTAATCTTGCAAGAAAGCAAAGTGTTTGATTTGTCGTTCTTTTTACCTAGCAATGAGATTCTTTTTACCTTGCAATGAGATTCTTTTTAAGCCCAAAAGAAAATGTAGTTGATTTTAAGCCCAAAAGAAAGATGAGGTTCTTTTTAGTCCAAAGGAAAAATGAGTTCTTTTCCTCCAACTTTAAAAAGCTAGAAATAAATCACAAATCCTAATTCTAACTCGTCCAACCTGCAAGAAACTGTTAAAACTTGCAAATAAAGAAGTTAGTGAAAAATTAAAACCTTTGGTGGGCTTCCACAAGCCTAATTTCAAATCTTGGTTACAATTTTTACAATCCCGATCCTGAAATGCCCTGAAATTTGACTAAGTCTAAAATTTGGAGGATCTTCCAAAAACTAGATTTTGCATTATAACTTCTAGAGGTCTGAAACCCCTCTCAAACATCCTAACAATATATATGGAATGTAACTTAAAGTATAAGAGAGAGAAAAGAGAAGAGGAAATGTCACTTATATATGTTGTTATCTCTAGTATTGATAAATGAATCGATTCTATCCAAACAAAAAGAATATATCCACTCCTGCACAGTAGCCTCTTATTCACAAGATTAATAACTCTGAAATACAAGCTATATAGCAGAAGTATATTAAGGATGCATTCAAATAAGGATGGCTTAAATACAATGATTACACACTACACAGTATACGAGAAAGCATAATATATGGGTTTTGCTATGTTTATAGGATGCAAAATATAAAAATTGCAATATGCACAAAGCACAAATACATGAATCGATCCTACAAATCAGATGATATGTTATATTCCCTATATATTACCCTTGCACAAGCCTAATTTCAAGATATGATTAAAAAATTTGCCTCTGTTTCAAATGCGCTATCTTAGAGAACATATGCGCTAAAACAATTGTCAAATATGCTGACCCATCTGTCAAATACGTTAACTTGCATTACAAAAGTGCTAACGTGCGATGCAAATGCACTAACTTGTGATGCAAATGTGCTAACCTATGATGCAAATGTGCCTGTGATGCAAATGCCCTAACCTATCAAACAAAAGCGTTGTAATAATTCACACATGCGTGAATCTGCATTACAAATGCGTTAATTTTATTTTTGCGAGATTTTTAAAGGTATATGTGAGGTCCAGCCCCACAGTGGGTGCCAAAATGTGTCGACTTCCATATATATTTTTCTTCCCCAAGCCAAATTTTTTTACTTCTGCTACGAATTTTTGCCTCTGTCAGCTCTATGCGCTAAACTATATCATAGATGTGCTAAAGAATGGTTTAAAAGCGCTAATAAAAAGCACCTATGCGCTATTATGTGGCTCGAATGTGCTAAAACAATGCTCCTATGCCTTTAACAAGCAAAAAAGGGGATGCGCCAGAAAGGTTACAAAATGCGCTAAAGTTTAGCACATATGCGCTATAGGAATTTCTGGTTGTGCTATTCTGGTATGTTGGTGTGATTGTTGTCTTCTACCTGCATGAAAAATGATGTTATTTTTTGGGACGTGCCTCACAGTGGGCACCATAAATGTATGCTAAAAATGTGGTATCAACCTGCAAGAGGAGAAAATAATTCAAACACACACGAAACATTGCATTAGAGGTTAGAAATCCAAACAAAGCAAGTTAAATGAATCCAAACTCTTTAAAATCATTCCATGTTCCTCTATCTCCAAGGATCTTCAAGATTCAAGGTAGCTCTTAGCTTGGAAGAACACTTGATTCTTTGATGACAACCTAAAGAACGAGATTTTAATGATTCTAAGATCTAAATGGAATGCAACCAAGATCTTAGTAATGATTTAAATACGAAACTAGATGATGATAGGATGCAAAATATTGATACTAAGATGAAGCTAACATGATATATCTAAGACCATAATGCTATCCAAATGATCTAAAATTCTATTCTATCAAAGAGAGATAATATGCTTAATGTTATGAGACTATAAGTTTGATGCACAAAGACTTGATTCTTTTGAAGAAGGAATGGGCTCTATTTATAGGGAAAATAGGGCAATGGAGGGTTGAGATTGAATAATATCAACAAGGGCCAGGATTGAAAGTTAATCAATCCATGTTTACAATTCTCACCAATGAAATGGTGACAATTGTCAACAAGAGATTGCTTGAGAGGAGATGCAAGAAGCATTAAATGCTTGAGAAGACGTGAAGGTTACCTTAGGAGGTAAGGTTAAGGTTAGACTAGGGTCATCTATTGGATAAAGCTTTTATCCAAGGGGTAAACTCTTGTGCAAGGGTTAAGGAGATAACCAAGGGTAAAGCCATGAGTGCTTGATGAGACCCCTGGGTTAGATGAAGGTTGAGTTAGGCAAAAAGTCTCTAACCATGCCAAAAGGGTGAGTTAACCATTAATGGTTTGCAAGACTTTGAGGACAAATTTGTAAGAGTCCTTCCAAATTTGGGGGAACTCAACAAGTTAGCTTGTTGAAGACACAAAGCCTTTAATGGTTTTCAAAGACTTTGGAGACTTTGAGAAGTGACTTCTCTTTGCTTTATGGATTAGGCTGAATTACAATTGATTAGAAGAATCTAGAAGGGGTTTAGGAGACAAGTGGGAGATGTAGGATTTTGCAAGTGGGTGGGGGAAATATAATTTAATTAAAATAAAATTAATTTATTTCAATTGTGGTTGCAACTTGCATTTGTAGGATTTTGCAAGTGGGGGGATTTAATTAAATGTAAATTTAATTAAATGGCTTAGATAGAAGAAGGGTATATTAATTAAATCTTAATTTAATTAATAGGCGATTAGAAGAACATGGATATTAATTAAATCTTAATTTAATTAATTGGAAGAATTAAGAATAATTAAATGAATAAAATTCACTTAATTCATTGTGCAACTTTTAGGCGTCTATAATTATAATCAACTTCCTCTTGATATCTAAGAAGTATTAGAGATCAATAACGACACCAAGGTTTGAAGTATTATATACCATTCATTGTGAGAAATTGTGACATAAAACATATTGATATTCTAGCATCAATACCTAGCCTTTAAGTATTATTAAATTATATGCTTCAAGAAGTTTCCTACACATTGAAGGAGGAACTAAATTATTATATTTAATTATTGCAAATTTGATAATTTCTTAAAAATGTGGGTCTATCCTTTAAAGATGATGTCTGAAGCTTAAAGATATGATTCTCATATATATGATCTCAAGATGTACAAACCACCAATATTCCTTTAAACTCTATAAAACTCCAATGCAATGTTACTAGATTCATATTCTAAGGAACTAATTGTTACATTAAACTTGAGAAAAATATGATATCAAGAATCCCCAACAAAGTGATGTCGCTTAAGGCTAGGGCATAAATAGAAATATCATAGGTGTGCCTGTATGGAACATTAAACCATTATTGGTGCTTGCAATCCTGTACCTAAAAGAATAGTTATTAGATAATACATGCATAAGATGGAATTATATGTAGTGCATGCGGTCTATGTGATCTATTTGATGTAGTTGCTACAAATGCAATGGTATTCACAATTGGATTTGATGGATTTGGGTTTTAGAAATTCCATTTAATTGTTTCCCTATTGTGCTAAAAAAGAGTATAGAAACATAATAAATGCATTACCAAAGGCCATGAGTAGTCTAATGTCAAATACAAAATCAAACTTTTAAATCACATGCATGTTCATTTGCATAAAATAAAATTGCACAGACAAGGTGTAAAGCCATACTTTGATAAGGCTCAAATTGGGATATCGACACAAATCAATGCATAAAATATAATTATCAAATAATTAATAGTTGATTAATATAGTGGTTGGTGTGCATGCAAACACCATGGCATAAACATCATATGCAAATTGGGTGGCATTAAACCTCAAGTGATGTGAATTATGTTGCTTTAAAAAAAAGAATGAGTTGATATATCATTTATTATTTCTAAGGAAGGTTTCTTATAAGAATTCATTGCTCATGCAAGGGAAACTCCACATGTAGGTCTCTATGAGGGTTTTCTTGTAACTAAGATGAATTTAAGAGAGAGAGATACACACAAAATTATTATTGAGTCATCAAATGAATGCAAAAAAGAGGCTTTTTGCACAAAACTTGACTTGCATACCTTTTAAACCTACCAAATTTGGTGGTGCTATCATTACCAAGGGAGAACAAGATGAAAATACCTTGACCTTGATTGTTGCCTTTCTCCTCCTATTCTCCCTCAAACTCTGCTTCTTTATTCTTTTCTATACACATTTTCCTCATTCTCTTGATGCATGTTGATCACTCTAGCCCTTGTACTCTATGCAACAAGAAATGCATATATAAAAAACAAATATTTAAGAGTTAAAATACACACCAAAATAAGTGATTCTCGTAATGATTCCCCTTCTCCCAAAATAAATTTTTATAGTTTTCCTTTGCCAAATGGCATTCATACGAGTTGTACATTCCATGGATTCCTATTAGTTATTCAAGAAAGAACATAAATTACATAGTGTAAAGAGAATCACCTTTATGATAGGTGTTACATTTTAATTTAGAATTTGTTGTTGCTAATTGCATTTATATTTTCATCGATGTCAAAAAAGATTAGATTTAATGACTCTTGTTTATTGCATTTGAACCTTTGAATGTTCGTTGTCATAAGCTATGCAATTGATTGCAAGGATGGTTATAATGTTTGAGCTTTAGTTGAAGTTAGTTGGTCTTCAAACCACATATGGAATTTGACTCATACAAACTTATCATAGTTTGATTCATGATTTAAACAAATATCAATATACTATATATGATAACAAGCATTATTTGGATTTCTTTGAAAGAATTTGCAATATTAAACAATCATTCATTTCTTTAATGTAGATGAACATGAAACATGGATTCATGAATGTAAAACAAAGAAGGGAATTTTATCTTCCTTGTCGTACCATTAAAGCATCATAATGAAAATGATAATCATAGACATCATCAAGCCATTAAAAAATGCAAACATCATGTCATTCATAATGCAACTTTAAATGAGATTTTTCTTGTCATACCATTAAAGCAACACAATGAAAATGATAAGATCATAGACATCATCAAGCCATTAAAAAATGCAAACATCATGTCGTTCACAATGCAACTTTGAATGAGATTATGTGGTGTGTGAAATAGGCATCTACCATGACCATTCTTTACCAAGTGGCAAGATCACTTCTCCTCAACCATTTTCTCATCTTTGACTCATACTTGCACTCAGTCACACTTAGTCAATATGCTAGCTCTCAAAATCATAATCGAAGTATGCACATGATAAGGAATAATAATATCACAACTATTTTTAACATTTTATTCATAATCAAATAATTAGAGATAATTAATTAATATTAAAATATAATTTAGTTCTTTAATTAATCAGGCCAAATAGATGAGATGTGACACCACTAGAATAGTGTTAGGAAGCGATTTCTACACCTTTACTTCCTTTCATTTAAGACACTTGCCATTGTCCTAGTTAGTCCTATCTTACAACTTTGCCTATATAAGAAAGTGATTTGTACATTTGCATGCATATACACATTCATTGATCATATTGATCTAATATAATTTTGCATCCATCATTGCAAATTTATGCTCTTTCTTTCCTCTCTTGTGGAAGGGTATTTTGTTTTTGAAAGTGATCCCGAGAGCTTGAGTCCTTTAGTGACTTTAACATGAATAGTCTTGTTCTTTAATTAATCAAGGCAAATAGATAAAATGTGACACCACCAGATTGGTGTTAGGAAGCATTTTCTATACCTTTGCTTCCTTTCAATTAAGACACTTGCCATTGTCCTACTTAGTCCTAGCTCACAACTTTTCCTATATAAGAAAGGTCCCATTTGTACATCTGTACGCATATACACATTCATTGATCATATTGATCTAATATCATTTTGTATCCATCATTGCAATTTTATGTTCTTTCTTTCCTCTCTTATGGAAGGATATTTTGGTTTTGCAGGTGATCCCAAGAGCTTGAGTCCTTTAGTGACTTTAACTTGAGTACCTATAAGCTTTAACATAGTATCAGAGACTTAGATATGCAAATATCATCATCATATTTGAAAGTGATTTATGTATGAGCTTTTGTTAGGTTACAAATCTCGACAGATCTTGAAAAGTTTTGTATGCTCTTTTCTTGCATCCAAATATGACTTGGAGAGTTTAAAAAACTTGATAAAAATGTCATATTTTAGAGAGTTCCTCTTTGTGAATTTGTATTACAGGTTTATTTTGGAGCATTTTGGTATAAATATGAGCTCATCATTAAGGTCAGAATGTTCAATTTTTTTTTTTGCCTTTTATTTTGTTCAAATTGGACACGTGAGGCCAAATCTGCAAAGTTTGAAAGGTGGTTGTCAAAATTTGAAGATAACTACATTTTGAAAGCATTTTAGGTTAAAATAGACATTGCCCTCATGTTCAAAAAGGCCTAGGAATCTTAAGATTGAACTGAACACTAGGCTCTTAGAATTTTTTGGTAATACGATCACATGTACAATCAAATCATTATTACTTGCATAAATTATCACAAAAATGATAAAAATCGCATTAAAAATTCTATTATTTTTATTTTTTCAAAATAAATAAATTATAATGATCTATATGACATCCTTCATAAGTCGTGTGAAAAAGGGGGTTCCAACACCTTTTCTCCTAAACCAAAAGAGTTAAAACTCTATAATTGATAGCATTCAAAATTTGGTTAAAATTATATTTTCAACTTCTTCAATAATATGTTCTACTTACATTTAGAAAATTTAAAAGCTTTTTAAAATAATGAATTGGTATGCAATATGGAAGTACATCATCGGAAACAATAGGACGATTTGCATGAACATTGGGAATGGTAGCAGAAAAATCCTGGGCTGTTTTCGGAATAAGATGGATTGATAGTTGATACAGATCGAAGAAAGGAAATCACTTGTAACAAGATTACTGTTTCGCTACTCTAAAACAGTTTGAAAGTTTAATATTTACAGAAGCATATATATTCTCGTTTTAAAGCATGGTCTCTTGGGGAAACAGTTTGAAAGGCTAGCAAGTAGTGCGCAGGATGTTCGTTATTGGGTAAGTTAAGATTAAGATAGAAGTGGAGGGACACCAAGATCGTAGGTTGATTAATGGCGTCGATTTATCAAAACATTGGTCCAGGGCGCCGCCCTCCTCCTCCCCCTCCGCCTGGTCAGGGCTCGTACAGGCAGCCTCCGCCTCAGTATGGAGCGGCTCCCAATAACAACTTTGGAGGCTATGGATCTGCCCCCGCCCCTCCTCCTCTTCCTTACAACCCTATTCGCCCTAACAGTGGCTATGGATCTGCCCCTGCACCTGCCCCTCCTCCTCCTCCATCCCACATGATGCAGCCTTCGCCCTACGGAGTGCCCCCTCTCCAGCACCATGCGTTTCCTCCTCCTGGATCATCCGCCTATCCTCCACCTCCCCTTCCTCCGCCTCCTCTTCCTCCCCAGAATTCTCAGCCCCCTCCGCCGCCTCTGCCTCACCTTCAACACCAGCATCAGCATCAACATCAACAACATCAACATCCTCCTTATTACCCCAGTTCTCAATTCCCCCATTACGCACCCCCGCCTCCTTCTCAATCGCAGCCTCCGCCTTCCCACGACCGCCCGGCATCGCCCCCACCTCCGCCACCTCCTCCTCAGTCCCCTCCTCCACCACCCATTTTCCCTCTCCCTCCTCCTCCCTCCGCCTCCGCCTCTGCAAATTCTCATCTAATCAAGGAAAACCACAAGATTAATCAACCTTCTCCTTCACGCAGTGGATGGGGTGCTCTGCCTAAGCCCAGCATGACTCCTAAGCAAAGAGAGCCCCCCGCCAGTGCTGCAAAGCCTCCGCAGCAGCTGCCCACCAAGGTTGAGACCGAGGAAGAAAGGCACTTGCGCAAGAAAAGAGAACATGAACAGAGAAAGCAGCAGGAAAAAGAAAAGGAGAAGGAGAAGCAACGTCGCGAAAAAGAGTCTCAGGCTGCCCTTTTGCGGAAAACCCAGTTGGGATCTTCAGCTAAAGCTTTACCGCCACCACAATCAACACCTCAGGTAGCAGCAGGGTCAAGAGGAGTAGGAGACGCGAGGGTGGACAGAAAGCCTCAGTTTTTGACTGCTGACAAGATTGAGAATAGACTCAAGAAACCAACCACCTTCTTGTGTAAATTGAAGTAATTACTACTTATTAAATTCTGCGTGTCTTTGTTTTGTTATTGCCACCGTTGAAAATCACTTGTTTGACTTAAATTATTTAGAAATGTAGGATATAATTTCACTGTAGGTCCTTGCAGTAGGAACTTTTTAAAACTAAAGATTCATAAAATTGCATTATGGTGGCTCTTTGGGTGGTCGAAGCCTTAAGCAGAAGGTTCAGAGTAGAGTAGACACAAGAAGGAAACCGACGAAACCTAAACCACAATCTAGATTATACTCAATTTCAATATGGTTCTTAAATTCTCAATGACTTTAGAAGTAGTCTGTCTGAAGATGGTTTCACGCCAAATAAAATTCACTGCCTCTCTTGCAGGTAGGATTTATTTAAACTGTCAATGTCTAATTTATGAGAAAGAATAAAATGCATTGCACCAATAAAGGTTTCTCATTTTGCAGAAATAAATCTTAAAATATCTCTCCAGCCATGGAAAACCTCCAGACACCCATCTGCAGCATCCGCACACCTTCCTCCAGAGAAAATGGTTTCACCATTTTAAAATGTTTCCGTAGGTACAATTTTAATCTTGCATCGACCAACTGCACCCCATTTTACATCCTTGCTCAGAAGGTAATCATAGATATTAATTCTATGATATTGTTAAGATTTTACAAAACAGGCACTTAATATATAATAAATGGTGATGAATGCAAAATCTTTGTATACAGAGACAAGAATGATAAAGGCCGGCAGCTTTCTTGGGAAAAGGATTTTGATCAGCTTTGCTCAGTCAATGAGCAGTTTGAAAACTGTTGAGCAACTTAGATTAGCCTAGTCAAGGGCTTGAGTGGGCTTTGTTCAATGCTTTTGGAAGGCAGCAGTCCCATCAGCTCTCACAGAGAAAGATCCATTTTCTCTGGATGGAACCTTTGCTGATAGTTGTGCCTGCCCTAGTATGGATGTTGGACTGCTTGATTAGTAATATTAGCTTAGAATCCTACAGCTTGTCTTTAAAACATTGTTATTGTGGATCCCATCAAGGTTTTATGCCATATTTTGTAAGTGGAATTTGTAATCTAAGTTCGTGTAGTTCATTTTCTTGTTGATGGACTTAACACAAATTGATTTTTTTTCTTTTAGTGTGTGGTCCTTGACATTCTTTTTTATCTGTGTACATTTTTCAGCTATGGTTGCAAATTGTTGATATTGACTAGTGTCATGTATATAAAAAATGTCAGAATTACTGATTACAACTTCAAAGACTTGACTATGTTTTAATTTTCTTACCTTGTTAAATATATTTTGTAGTAGAATCTATAAAGTTGAACTAGGTCTTTCATTTTTATATTGAAACTTAGTACGGGCCTTAAATTTTTTCCTTAAGTTTGTGGTCCATGACATTCTTGTATATATTTATGCATTTATTGTCGTGCGTACTGCTTAGAGATCCTTAATTAAGGTTGTAGGCATACTTTTGCCATTCCTTCTGTTGTTCCTCTTTTTTTATTCTGTTCCACTCCCCTAAATTTCAATAACTACACGAGTTGGATCTCTCTGTACTTTTACTGTAGTCTCTCTTTACACAATTCTGTTCTTTTCAATTTTTTATTTTAATCATTACATGCAGAGGAATTTCCACACTGTAATTCATCCTACTCTGTTTTCTTGTTGGTTCTGGCCTCCTTGGTGGAGTTAGGGTATCATATATGGTGAAATGAATCTTGATCTATGGTTGGTTTGTTATTTGAGATAATTGTAAAAGGTATCTGATTTAGTAGTCATATCATATTTATGATCCATTTATTTTGTTGTTTTACAGGTTCAGAAATGAGCTCCCAGACCCAACAGCACAACCAAAATTATTATCCTTTAATACTAATAAAGATCAGTAAGTATTGTTTCTTCATTCTCTTCTACCCTTTGTCCAACACTTGTTGTATGGTGCAAACTAAAGCACTGCCATGGTTGATTTATTGAACAATGCAACATGGTCGAATTAATTATTTTTCAGCGAAATTGCATTCAAGTTTCAAGCATGGCATATATACATACAGATTGCAGGTTGTCTTTTGATTTCACATTCTACTTTGGTGTTCATCATGAATATATTGCAGATACACAAAATACACAATCACATCTTTAGAGAAAATGCACAAGCCAAAGTTATTTGTTGAACCGGACCTTGGGATCCCACTTGATCTCCTTGACATCAATGTATACAAGTAAGAAGCTTTTTCTGAAAACTATATTTAAATAGTCAAAACTTGATTCTTTTTTGGTCGCAGGATACTCTTGTTGAAATGTGCATTAAGAATTTAGTTTAATGGGTGCAGTCCTACAAGTGAGAAGCAACCTATAGCTCTAGAAGATGAGGAACTTTTGCGAGATGATGAGATGACAACACCGAACAGACAAGATGGTATTAGAAGAAAGGAAAGGCCGACTGATAAAGGTGTTGGTTGGCTTGTCAAAACACAATACATTTCTCCGATCAGCCTTGACGTTACTACCAAGCAGGTATTTTAATCTTGTCTTGCAATTGTGTTTTTTTTCAAGGATCTTCTTTCCACCTCATGGTGTTTCAAACTCAATACGAAGCTTGAATCGTGGGATTATTGTAATGTTTATCACATGAAAGAAATTCTATATTTAATTCTCATAGTTTGAAGGTATTGATTCAAATTAGAAGGCTCAAACAAAATTTGACCTTGAGATTCTTGAAATTTGTAGAATTTAACGATTAAACAAGCCAAGGAGTTGCGAGAAACAAGGGAAGGACGCAATCTCTTTTTGGAAAATCTTAACAACAGGCAAGTATCAATGAGATTGTGATGCTCTTAGACCTTTTGATACTATAATATTTTGAAAGCTTTGACATATTACAAAGAGGAACCTTTTTTGTCGTATTTGTTTTTGTTAAATGGGATAAGGAAAATGAAAGTGATGGAACATTTAATTATCTATTTTATTTTTCTTGTTTACAGAGATCAACAAATTGAGGCAATTGAAGAGTCGTTCAGGGTATCCAAATTACGCCCAGTTCACCAGACCAAAGTTGGTCTGGAGCCAATGGAAATCCTTCCTCTTCTTCCTGATTTGGATCGGTATGTACTGTATATCAATATTACCATAATTTAATAGTTTGTATAGCAAGTTTGATGTCATTTGTGGTAATTTTTTAATCAAAATATACCTGATTGAAACTTATATTGGTAGTTGGGAAGAACAACTTCTTCTTGCCACATTTGACGGTGAAGCAACAGCAGATACTGAAATGTTTAGCAAGTTGGAACCTTCTGTCCGTGATGAAATAGAGGCTCGGGTAATGTTTGATGAACTATTCATCACCTTTTCACATTTTCATAAATGGTTGCAGTGTTAGAGATTGCATATTAGTTTATATTCTTGGGAATATGGCATTTAAAATGTTAATATGATGTGATATGGGATGAGATAATGTCTTCTATAGATTGCCATTCATTTCGAGAAATCTATTACAGTTTTACCAGGACTATTATCACTTCTCATTCTAACATAATGGTTTCAATTGTTATTGGTTTTGCTAGAAGTATGGTTGCTTCTTGTTGCAGCCTTGGACTTTTCATAAGTTGAAATATTATAACCACCAGTGTCCTTTTTGTGAGAGTAACTTCCATTTTTGGGGATCGCTCAACATGATTTTATTCTACACCACTGGTTTGTCCTTTGCAGCCCTGAGTCCAGGTCTGGTTTGAACACAGTTCAGACTCCAACTCAATCCAGTTGGGGGTTCTGGCAGATGGCATTTTTTGACTGTGTATTCATTCCAGATGAACCTGTGTGAATCTGTCAAGAACCTGTGCATTTTTTTAATTTTTCTGTGTGAATCTGTCAAAGATCTGTGCCCACTTTTTGTTTTAAATTTTTTTTAACTCAATGACTGTAAGAAATCCCATGCCCGAAATGGAAGACTGCTAGGCATGATTTCTTACTTGTTGCTTTGTTTTTGCCTCCTTCACCCTCCTCATCACACATATTTATTTGAATTGCCAGCACCAATAGACATGGACTACCTGCACACAATTATGATGGACTTATTCACATGATTATGATATAATATATACTAACTTTGCACACCCTTAGGGCAAATATGAATTCACCAATATTTCTAGACACATGGCTCAATCAGTGACATGATTCTAATAGAGACATAAAAGAAGAATACGACTTATATGATGGTAACCTAGGACACAAAATGAAACGAAGGCATTATAGTACAAAGGATGGGATTACAAAAACAAGCACTCTGCATAATACAAAATTCTTTGGCATACAATGGCCGACAATTTGCCATATTCTTATACGCTACCAAATATAAACTTTATTTATTTAGTTTATATACCATGGCAGATGTGTGGAGATTAGGATGGTCAAATATAAACTTTATTTAGTTATTCGATTAGTGTTACCTGAGTTGCTGAATTGGCACATATACAGGCCGATTTTGAGTAAGAAACGTCTTGGAATTGGATCCTGATTTGAATCACCTATGGAATTAATATGTGGCAAAGATCTGTGCCCACCAGATTCAACTAGAGGTTGAATTTGTATCACCTGAAACATTTCCAACTTTCATGTGGCAAATCTGACTGACTCCAGGTGGTGATTCCTGAGTGTTTTGAACCGCAGTTACAGTTTTCTAAGGATTTTTTTTGACCTTTTTGCCGTGTAAAAGATCTAAACCTCATTGTTTTGTTGTGACTTTTATCCACCACGAGGAAAAGACAATGAACAGTGACATGATTAGAAGGTTTAGGGCATTTTTTATTTCATTTCTTTGGCGGATTTCCTTCATGGACCTGTTTGCTGCCGTTCCTTCATAGAATGATTTTTTTTGATAACTTTTCCTTTCATTTTTCCTTTTTCTGTCATCTCTTTTATTTTTCTCTTTGTTTGATTTATCTTTTTTGATTTTTTTGATTTTGGGATTTCAAATTTTGATTTATTTAAATAAGTAATTGTTTGTTTATTTAAATAGTTAATATATGTTGCCTATTTATTAAATAAATATACTCATAATATTTATAAAAATGAATATTTATTATGACGTTTAAGTTTGACAAGTTTATATAGAATTAGGTTTTGATTTTGTAATATTTGTGGTAATTTGTTTAGCATATGAATGATATTTGGTTTACTGAACTTTAACCTGAACCTGAACCAGTACCCCGATTGGTAACTTAGATTTAATTTGTTAAGGTTATGGATTTTTTTTTTGGATTAGTAGTAAAGTCTATTGGAACAAAAAGGTTTAAAAACCCAAAACGGAGATACAAAAGAATAATACACTTTGATACACTTTGATGGGTCACTCAAATAGAAAAACATTTCATTTGTCTTTCTTATTGGGTGTAGGTTTTGTTTATACCAATTTAAAAAAATAAAAATGCATGAATGAAGTTTTTTAAAATTAAATTTAGGAAGATTTCCGTCAATTTTTTTAAAAATCAAATCACATAGTATCTAGCATGGTTGGAAATCAAGGTTTTCTGGGCACATGTGGGTACATTATTCAATGTGTATCCGGGCTATATTGGATACGTATTTGTTTCGGATACGGGGATATGCGTGCCCAAGGAGGGACAAAGGAGTTTCCGGCTACTCTGTTTGCCAGTTTTCTTGACCAAACCGTATTTTTTTGTGTTTGTTATCATTTTTGTCTTCAGCAATTAGCATCTTAGTGGTGTGAAATGTTTGTAGAGTGATTAAAAGATTTACCAATGATTGGTTAAAATCCATAAAAATATGAAAATCTTCATGCACCATAAGGCCTCAAAGCCCTTATTTTGACCCTGATGGTTGGGACTCTGCCTCTTGATCCCATCTTGTGTCATGCTAGGGAATGTACCTGGGGTGCCATCACTTAATCCTACTGGGGGCTTCTGTCCTCAATTTCTCACTGGGGGCTTCTGCCCACAAATCTGTGCTCCGGGTTTGACAATTGTTTGTGCGGGATGAAAAAACAGAGCTTTTTCTCTTTATTTGGCTTGAAATAATAAAACAGTGTTTTTTGGTTATTTGTATGAATTATCTAGCCATATTAGTCTCCTGATTGAAATCCAACTGACTTAATTCCGTTCGTAGTTTTGGTTTGTTAAGCAATTCTGACACTGAGTTATGACACTATGATCAAAAGAGAGATATGTGTTCTCTAAATTCATTTTTTATGCGTCTCAGGCATTATTAAAGTTTGTTTTGTGTTTATATGTAATTTTTCTATATGCTATGTCCAGAGTCTGAATCAAAATTTTGGGTTACTGAGTTTTTGCTGAATTTGAATTTTTGATTTCTGGAGTCAAGAATCCATGATATGACTAAACCTTTAACCTGACCCTTAGCATCCACTAACCTACACTTATTACTCCAAATTGATCTGCCATATCTTTCCAGCTGGCTTCTTCTTGCCCTAGTTACCTTAGAATGGTTGTATTTCTTGCTCTATTATTGATTTCAATAGCCTTTTCTTGGAAGGGGCATGCATTCCTTTGATATTCCATGATATTATCTTCATGAATTGCATTTGCATTTTGTCTTTCTGAGTACTTCCATCAATGGAGATTATGACCTACTGGCCATCTAGCATAGTTTTCTTCGTAATTTTGATTGCTTTGGCCAGTTTAAGGTACTTTTTCCAGTGGTTGACTTAACTATGGGCTGTTCTTTTCATTGCTTATTCAAATTTTCTACCTTTTCACTCTTCCTCAAACCCTCTTATCTTTTTCAGATCTATTGTGGTCTCTGTGCCTTTAAGAAATAATGTGAGCCTCATTCATCATGACCTCCTTAGACACCTTTCCCTCCTATGTTTGCTCTAGTATGCCTTAAGTATTCTTCTTGAAATCACAACCTTCTATTCTTTTCTTTTCCTTTGAGGCCACTAACCCTTGCAAGATTCTTTTCTGTTCATCACTGCTGATTTTCTGCTTCCTTTCTTATGTGATATACCTACTTTCCTCCACATGGTATTGTCTGTATTCTTCTTCGAAGTCTTCTGGCAACCTTCCTCATCTGTCCTAGAGAGCACAATTGGCTGGGCAAAAATCTTTTGTTGCATTGTGAGTGCACATTCACTTGCAAAATGGCCATACTTTTGAGAGGCTCTGCATCTAAATAGACTGGATTCATAGTCAGTTGCCTTTCTCCATTCACATCCAACTCAATACACATCCTTGCATGGTTAGCAGCTCTTCGTGAAATTGGTTTTGGAACACACAAATATGCTCATAAAATTCCCTAGAGAATGAAAAATATAATCTGATCATAGTTCATTTGGTAAGGGTTACATATATATCCAGACGAGCTCTTGAATGTTTTCTTCCATCATGGGTTTATTTCCAATATGTCATTTTTCTCGTAAATAGGTTCACATTTTGGAAAAAATGTCCTTGAAAGATTTGTTCCTTGTCCAACTCATCAGCAAAGGTGGCTTTGAAATATCCTCCAGTTCTTTCTTGTCTACTCATTCAAGTCATCAATAGACATTTGAACTCTACAAAAGCTATAGATAAGACATTCAGAGAGGAGTGTATAAATATTATTCTCAAGGTTTTTGATGTCAAGCTCCTTAATTGTGCAGGCTTCCTTTGCTGTGCAAATCTCCCCAAGTATCACCAACCTTTCTTCAGTCTTAAGGGAGAGCACTGTTGCCCGGCCACTGTATTTGCTGTACGAATCGCCTTTTGGACCACTTACAAGTTACCATCTTGCATAATTCCTCTGTTTAAATTCAACCTAGAGGAATCTAGGTGCTTCTTTCTCTTTCTTGCATTTTCACCAAAAAACATCTCTAAACCCTTCCACAAAAAAAACTCACGCTACGAAGAGAAATCAAAAGCATAATCTACTCTTCTCAGCTCAGTTTACCATGCACCAAATCCTGGCAGAGCTCCCTTACCTTATTTACAAGATACTAAAAAATATGCATTTCTATGGCTGTTTTTTCTTAATCATTTTTGGCATTATTTTCTCAAGACCATCCTTGTTAAATTCGTCTTTTCCTCTCTTACATACGAACACACAATCATGGCAACAACATTGCATTGTTATCTAATTAGTGAAACATTGATTGTTTTTTAGTGATATCCCATATTTTGGAGTTATATTGTATATTCTAATCTTAAAATGTTTTTTAGAAGAAGATGAAGGCTTCTCTTTTTTAAACTCAAAATGGCTTAGATGTTTCACATGATGTTATTACAGCCAGATAATTTTTTTTACTTTGTTCTTATCTGAATGCAGGCTATAATGAAGAGCTTTGTTAATTCTGGCACAAATTCAACAAAAAAAGATACATTTTTGGCATACATGGTCCCTGGAGTGGAGGAGGCATGTGAAAGAGTTCATGATAAATGCATACTTCTGATATTCCCAAGCATTTTGTTTCTATTTCATGGATTGCATGCTAACAACTTTCATATTAAATGGCAGCTCATGAAAGATATGTATGATGAGGATGATGAAGAGATGTCCTACACCTGGTTGAGGGAGTACCATTGGGATGTACGTATCAGTTACAATTGAATGACATGGGAGTTACTTTTGTTTATTCCGATTTTTCTTTTCATAAGCGGGGACATTAATAAAAGATCTTAAAAAATTTAACATTAAAAATATTTGAAAGTTTTACAAGTTTCCACTGCCATACAACATAAAATTTATATCCTTTTAGAACTACTGATAAGTTGTAATGTAATGTCCCCTTTTGTAAATTTTTTGTTATTTTCTGATTTTTCCGAGGAAGGAACAGCAAACTGGAAAGGAAATAAAATTGCTGATAAGTACTGTAGATAAGTGAAAGTTATTATATTAAACCCTCAACTTCGTTAGAAAGAAAATATGAAACCCTAATGCACTGAAATTGATCAAATCTGTATGTTACATTTGATAACATATGGTTGGAAAAGCATTGCATCAGTACATAACATTGCAGTAAAAGCTAGATCTAATATGTGATCAATTGTACAATTACAGTGTGGACACAAATTCTCTGGAAACAATATTTTTGAGCTTGCAATTGTCAAATCTTCTAACAAAAATGCAGATATCGAACCAACTTATGCAAATCTGAGTTATACCAACCAAAGGATCGAATAAGGCACTGATTTCTGATTAGGACAGCTTTTTGAATTCTGTGATAGCGCAGCATGGACTGCTGTACAGTTCTAACACCTCCAGAAAATATCATGAGAACCCTCCAAATAGGACAGTAAACAATAAATGAGAGGTGTTCAGCTCGGAAATGATGGCAGGTGGTACTCTTGAGGATGGCAGATTGCAGTCATTAGGATGTCCAAAAACCCTCTGACAGACAGTGCCACACCAATATGCACATGAAAATGTGCCTAATGGTGATTGAAGCCTTCACAAAATCTCTTACTCTGCAGTTTGCTCGCAAATTGGATGATGTCAGCAATAAATAGGAAGGTACAACACCTCCAAAGTCTCCTCTCAAAATGGTACAGATCTGCCCTAGGGCAGGCACTCCAAGAAAACGTGTCAAAATCAGCAATAAAATATACAGAAACAACATATATATCAGCAACCTTGGGCTTGGTGTAAATAATGTTGACAATCTCCTCCACAAAATGTTGCTCCAGATCTAGCCTAAAATGGTGATGAACAGTAGCAATAAATTCTGAAGATCCAACATAAAACTCTCCAAATGCCAATTGGCACATTTGCATTAAAATTCCAAGTCAGGACACCATGCAACCCGTATGGAATTGCCTTTAGAACAATTTTTTTCTAGAGTATTTGAAAATGCTTTTTAATATTTGTGTTCAGAAACACTGTTTAATTTATTAAAATAATATTATTTAAGTTGCCCTAAAAATAATTGTGATGGGGCCTAACTCAAAAAGCATTAAAATTCATTTTCCTCACAAATTCTCTAGCCTATAGGAAATGGGGATAGAGGTCTTCTCCATGATGCTAATTCGAAAAAGGGAACACTAATGGAGATCAATGCAATTGCATTCTTTTTTTAATGTAATTGTCAAACATTTTTCTCTAATTGCTGAGGCTCCCTCTAAAATGCTTGTAAATTTTAACTAGCATTACTTTTATAACATGGTGTTGAACACACCAGATGCTGAGAGGGGTGGGGTGGGTGAATCAGCATAAACTAAATTCTGAAACTCAATAACATAATTAACCACTTAAATCCATTTATCCACAACACGAAGAATTAAACAACAGCAACATAAGAACTCACATAGGAACACTGAGATTTATACGTGGAATACCCGAATAGGGAAAAACCACAGTGGGAGTCAACCGACAAGATAATCCACTATATATGAAATGATTACAAAGATAGAGTTAACTGCTCTGAACTTGCTATCCAAGGCTAACTGCTCATGGAGCAAGATACAAAAAAGACTTGCAAACCTGAAGCTAACTGCACTCAGGGCAAGATACAAAATTGCAATATTAGAAAAAGAACTGTTTCAATAGAGGCATCTCAGAATGTATATTACAGTCATTGTTAAAGCACAAAACTCTGCTCTTACTGAATATTCAAACCATCGGACCTTGTGAATCACTACATCTATATCCATCGCAACAAAACAACTGACTGACTACCTTGAATCACACCCTTACTGATCTTTGCTGCTTTACCATTCGCTTATCAAAATTACTCGCATCTTTCTACACCAATATCTCATACACAACCAGTTTGCATCTTATTCACATCTCTCTTTTTCACACACCTACTCAATAAATAATCATATATATATATCAAATTAGAACAAAAACATCCTTGCCAAGGTCGGCCAAAAGAAGGATTGAAACGTATACACTTTTCCGACCAAGATATACAACCAGACCAAAAAGAAAAGTGCAAAATATAAGTTAGACCAATAACAACATCGAACGTGCAGTATTGGACCAAAAGAACACTTCCCGCGGAATCAACGGAACACATATACAGTATATCTAATTTTGACAATGCAATCTAAAGCTTGCACCAAATATCTCTCTACTCAAAGAAAAGAGTCTGGACCAAAACAAATAATATCCGGACCATCCAAAACATGCTTTGAACAGAATTCATCATTAAGAACACGTTGACACTATTCCAACGCAACTTACCAAAACATAGAACTACCAAACACTCTCCGGTCTAAGAACCATAACAGCTCAATAGCTTCTCAACACTGAACTCAATCTACCAGATGTCCAGACTAGAACATATCCGGACCACTTTCGACCACTCTGTTTGACATCAATGACAATAAAGACACATATCTGCAACAATCTCCCCGTTTGTCACTGATGGCAAACAAAAAAAATGTTTACCAAACGAAATGTCTTTAAAAACCACTTAACAACAATAATAGCCAACAACTCCCCCTAACAACAATATCTCATGAAACATGAAGCAGATGAAATATAAACATTTGTCAGCAAACTTTCTCCCCCTTTGTCATCGAGGACAAAGGCCACAAATCAATAAGCATAGAAATCATTCAAAGTCACCTGGCCAGATATCCTTGAACTGCGTCTTCAATTTAATCACCAAGGCTTTCCAAGCACGAGTAGAAGCATCCAAAATTCTACTTTGACATTCACAATTAACACATTTACTCTCAACCTAATCAAACGAATTTATGCTCTTAGCTCCTTTCTCCACACTTTCAGCATCAATCAACTACTTCAAATAAGTGGACAGTTTCAATTCAACATCGGCTTTCAACTCTGCAAACATTTTGATGAACTCATCTCTTTGACTTTTCCTTAGGGCTAATTGATTAGGCAATTCATGTGCTTTGTCCCTTTCTTTACCATAAATATTTTTTAACACTTTATATTCTTTTCCCATATCAATCAATTAAGACTCAATTTGATCAATTTTACCTTTAAATTTCTGTGTGGCAGCCGGCCACTTCAAGTAGTATTTGTACAATTTTTCAACTTCACCAATCGATTTCCTGAAATTCAGCAAATTAAGAATTAACACATGATGTGCCTTCCTGCACTTAACAATCATCATTTTTTGCACATTTACTTCGGTAAATTCTTCATCAACATCTTCCTCAACGATTCTTTCAACAAGCACTTCAACAAGTTCCTCCGGAAGACAATTTGTAATATCAGTTGCAACCAAATTGTTCTACACTAAATACTTTATAAGCCTTTTCAATTACATCCCGCTCATACAACACATGATCATGATAAGAATCACCAACTAACTTCATACCGCCAAGCATCTCTATCATCTCCAATACCTTTTCTTCTATCAGCTCTTCATCATCAAACTTTTCTTTGGAAACTTGCTACTCTTCTCTTTGCTCATTCTAAACTAACTCATGCTCTACTTTTGTCTTTTCTTCCTCAACATCGCTGTCAATAACCATCGACACAATTTCCTTCTTCTTCGGAACTTCTTTTTCCCTTATCTGAACCTTAGAGCTAGAGGCGGACACATCTTCGGAAGATCTTCTAGACTTCTTCATCGGTACCCGCATTCTGGACCTTCCAATAATCTCATCCCTTGTGCCAAATCTCTGCATTTGGATCTTTAGGCATCATCAAAATTTTCTTAGCCAACTTCATGTATTCATCTTCTGAAACCTCATAAGGTAAAGGAGTTACCCAAGATACTTTCGGAACCATAGCTTCTAAAAAGTATTTATCTTTATTAACTAAAACACAATGTCATTTCTATACCAGTCCAAAACCTTAGGAGGAATCCGATCCCTCAAAACTGGAACACTTCTAAGCTTCTCAAAGAAAATCTTGCGCATATTTGAACAATCATCCAAACCATCTAGATATCCTTTAATCTGGGACCCAATAGTTGTATCATTTCTCCAAGCAATATCTTCAACTCCAGGCTATGCATGCATAAAGTATAAAACTAAGCAGACAATCAAAGAACCATACCAAAACGGATACATATCACTCTTCGTCTTCTCCAGATTGTTGAATAATTGTCGTCACAAAATCTCACATAGATCATAATCAACATTCTCTCGAACCATTCTGTATGCCAAATGAACACCAGTAGACGCACAAGAACCCTCTCTATTCCTGTAATAAACTTTGTATGGAATTCCCATTGTAGCATATCTAATGTCTATATCTCTGATAGTGTCAATTCTCAGTGCTCTTCCATTTGATACAACACCGGTTAGACAATTTACCTCAACAGTTTTAATGGACTTCAGCATCAACACTTCATCGGTTGCACATAACCCTATCATAGCCTGCAATGCTTCTTTCGTAATTAAGTACGGTTTATCAAGACATAAATACTCACCATGAATTTTGCTCAGAACAATCCTAACAATCTCTTCGTCTTCAATCATTGGAATCTATTCCATGTATCCAAACTCTTGCGACTTAGGGCATCAAATTCATTCTTCAACCTTTGCGAATTATCATCCTGATTGCTCTTCCTGAAAGCCCTAATCTTTTTATGATCATACTCTTCCAAAGCAACATGAATATATTGACAAACATCTTATAGATAACTCGATCATTGATTCTAGAAAAAGCTCCAACAAGATCTATTTCCGATGGAATAAAAGGCTTCAATTCATACACAGGTCTATGTTCATTGTTGAAACTTACAATTTTCACCATAAGGCCAAATTTTTGTTTTGCAAATTTCTTTCTCACACTTATGCTCGAATTCAATGTCCTTCGTTCTCTTCAATGCTCAAATGATCATAATCGCCAAATAAATACTCACAAATTAGGTCTTCAAAAAATTGATACACTGTTTGGCGAACCTCTGAAAATTGCTTTCGGACCACAAGATAAACTCTAAACCTCCGGAAAAAATTATCACTCATATTTGCCATACTGATAAGAATCCCATCATCAACTCGAGAGGGGTCGAAAAGATATTTTTATTGATGCTCCCCCTCAGACCTTGTTGTCTGAGTCAATTACTGGGAGAAGGAACTGCATCCATAGTGGATGCCGAACCACCTTCAATACTTCCTACGGTCCTCTCTTCTGATTTCCTTACCCTTACAGCCTTACCTTTTCCTTTAGAGCCTACTCCATTCTTCGGACGAGCATTTCTTCCTTTACCACTTTTACAAAACTTTGCAATATGCCCAATAGCATTACATTTATAACATACTGGACCATTCTGCATCATATTTCCAATCACATTTCTTTTGAAATTCTTATTCCTGCACTCAATAACTTCATTCCCTAATTTTTTGCAGACATAACAATATCCATTGAAAGATATGACATTTCTGATCACCTTCATTCGGCTTCTACACTAACTAGCCTTGTGTCCAAACTTATTGCAAAAATGACAATTTCCATTAAAAGAGTGATTCTTTATCTGATTTTTGCACTCACTTGCTGTGTGTCCTATCTGATTGCATGGAATTTTTTATCTTTTAAAAGATAAATACTTGGAAGAAACTGGAGGAGGTCTCCGGTCCATCACAAACTTCTGGAAATTTTGATTAGGCGTGAAAGTCTTCTTATCCTCAGCAGCATTCTTCAATCCTTTATCCTTTCCTTCATTGTCCTTTGAACATTCACTAATCTTTCCACAATTTCGAAATTGCAAGACGGATTCCCAAATCTCTTTTCCACCTTTCAGACTTAACCCATTACCAATCTGATCTCTAGCATCTTTAAGTTCCTTTTTCAGATTTGACACTTCCTCTTCAAGTTTCAAGCATTCCTTAGACTACTCATCAAGCTTTGTTTCATAATCATCAATAGCTCTCTTTCCTTTATCAACTAAACCCTTTAAAAAAGTAATCTTCTCAACAACCTTCTTGTACTTGTCTCTACAATCATCCAGATCAGCCAATGCAGCTCTCAATTCTCATTCCATATCGACAACTCCTTCGATATCATTCCAATCGCTTTGATCTAAAGCACTCATATCATTCAGCTCTTCTTCAAACATAGTGTTCAAGACTCTGGATCTACCTCAAGCGGTTAAGCTTACTCAAGAGGAACCACGCTCTGATACCAATTGTTGAACACAGCGGACGCTGAGATGGGGGGTGAATCAACATAAACTAAATTCCGAAACTCAATAACATAATTAACCACTTAAATCCATTTAACCACAACATGAAGAATTAAACAACAACAACATAAGCACTCATACAGGAACACCGAGATTTATATGTGGAAAAGCCGAACAGGGAAAAACCACGGTGGGAGCCAACCCGCAAGATAATCCACTATATATGAAATGATTACAAAGATAGAGCTAACTTGTCCGGACTTGCTATCCAAGGCTAACTGCTCATGGAGCAAGATACAAAAGAGACTTGCAAACCTGAAGCTAACTGCACTCAGGGCAAGATTATAGTCACTGTTGAAGCACAAAACTCCGCTCTTATCGAAATATTTGAACCACCGGACCTTCTGAATCACTGCATCTATATCCACTACAACAAAACAACTGATTGACTACCTTGCATCACACCCTTACCGATCTTTGCTGCTTTACCATTCGCATATCAAAATTACTCACATCTTTCTACACCAATATATCATACACAACCAGTTCGCATCTTATTCACATCTCTCTCTTTTTCACACACCAACTCAACAAATCATCATATATATATATCAATCCGGAACAAAAACATCCTTGCCAAGGTCGGCCAAAAGAAGGATTGAAATGTATACACTTTTCCGACCAAGATATATGACTGAACCAATAAGAAAAACGCAAAATACAAGCCGGACCAAGAACAACATCCAACGCCTAGTACTGGACCAAAAAAACACTTCCCGCGGAATCACGGGAATGCATATATAGTATATCCAATTCTGATAATGTGATCCAAAGCTTGCACCAAATATATCTCTGCTCAAAGAAAAGAGTCTGGACCAAAACAAATAATACCCAGACCATCGAAAACATGCTTCTAACAAAATTCATCATTAAGAACATGCTGACACTATTCCAATGCAACTTACCAAAACATAGAACTACCAAACACTCTCCAGTCTAAGAATCATAACAGCTCAACAGCTTCTCAACACTGAGCTCAATCCACCAGATGTCCAGACCAGAATATATCCGGACCACTCTTGACCACTCTGTTTGACATCATTGACAATAAAGACACATATCTGCAGCACACGGACAAGAGGTCCAAATGTTATGCTACAATAGTAGTAAATAAAGTCTTAGGATAACTTCATATGATTACAAGTTACAACCATTGAACAACTTCACTTGATCCACTTATTCAGACTGTTACGTCCTTGCTTCATGGATGATTGGGCAGAGCTTTAATTTCATGCTGTACCCTCTTGATTATAGCTCACAACTATTATAGGTCTACTGCAATTTTGGCAAGAGCTCCAAGTTCTTGAAGTTTATTGTAGGTGACAATTTAACTGCTAAAATATATATGCTTTTCTACGACTTATCAATGTCCCAGCTTGTGCAGTCTCTTGAAATCTTACTGCACTCTTGTTCCTCATGAACTTATTCAATGCTCATTGAAACCTGCCCATATCTGCATAAACCGATAACTCACTTGACAGTCATTGTAGCAGGCCTGCTTGTAAAGCTTGGTAGTTTAGTTTATCTACTACAGCCATTCCTCATACATTTGAAGGAACAGTGATTTGGTTGTTCAGTTCATTTTAATTGAATATTGAGGGTCATGAGATACTTCTAAACTGTGGCATGTTTTTTTGCAGGTGCGTCCGGATGATGTGAACAATGCAGCAACATATATTATAACACTAGGCGAGGATGCTGCTACATATATGGTGATGCTTTTCTCTTTGTTATTGTTTTGATTTGAAGATGCACAAGTGGTGCTTGCATGGACTTAAATAGATTTGATTTGAATGCAGCCCCTTCAGACAAGGCTTTCCCTACAGAAAAGAAGGGCGAAGGAGGGGAGATCCAATGATGACATTGAAAATCCATATCCTGTACCTTCAAGGGTGACTGTAAGAAATAGGTCCCATACACACAAGGAGGAAGAACATAGAAGTTCTGGGAGAGCAAGGTTGATGGAGGTAATGATATCTTTGTTTGTTGGAAATTCATTTGCTTCTAGAGACATAGAAGTCTTCTAGGTTGAAGACGGAAATATTTGCAACTCATTTTGTGGTTATCTTCTGTGGCTTTCCTTATTCAATGGCAAAAAAATTCTATCTTCTGAGTAGTGTTATTTATTTAGAATTCATGATGAATGTTTGAATCCTCCAATTGCTAAGCATGCCATTTGGCATTTCAACTGTAATGGGTAATAAATTATTATCAAGGTTAGTTGAGCTGGGGTTTTTTAAAGGTATGGGAGTGTAGCACTCATTGAGGACCCCTTAATTTTGGTGTGTGCAGAGTATACAAAAATTCTTTGTATATTTTGACGAAGTATTAAAAAGATCATTAAATCAATGGTGGAAATGTGCACCATTGCAATTATTTATTAGATTCATCTATTTTAAGGCTGGGACATGCCTCTGGTAACTATGGTGATAATTTATGGGTTTAATAATTCCACAAGAGTTTGGGCAAGACTTCTCTGGGGCCATTATGCTGGCTTAGCTGCAAATAGTTTATGCTGTGTACTTTAATCTGATAATAATTTAATCTCTTTTAACAAGCAGGAATTAGTAATCATTGTACTTCGATGTTTGTATAAATCAGGAAATTTTTTAAATAACCAATGATAGAAGAATTGAGAAACATTTTACCAGGACAATCATTTTTAGAAAAATAAATTTCTCTGTTGTCTACTACCCTTTTCTTCAGCATTAACAATTTCCAAGTGATATTATTCAAAAACATTTGCTGAAACTTCAGAACACTATTTAATGTAGGCAGTGCATAACAATTTGCATCAACAATTTCCAAGTGATATTATTCAAAAACATTTGCTGAAACTTCACAACACTATTTAATGTAGGCAACGCATAACAATTTGCATGAATATTTAGCTACAGTATATTAGTTCAGTTTATGAATTTTCAGTTTTGGTAGGTTTGGAATCCATCTTACCACCATGCACTTTACAAAACAAATGCACTAGCAGGAAGAAAGTTAATTAGTCCAAACACATACATCTTTTGAATAAAAATTGATCCTCTGTAAAGACACGTACTTAATATCTAATTACTTGTATTGCTAAAGGTCAGATTTCTTATATGCCTATAATGTTATAAGAAGTGAATGCTATTGGTATACTGAATTCAATATGCTGTATTTAGACCTCTTTTTAAACTCTTTTGTCTTTTCCAGGGTCATGGAAGTTTTACTGGTTCAAAGCGCAGGTCACCGGATGAAGACATTCATCGATCTAGGCATAAAATTGGACGAACTGAAATAGTTGATCCTAATCTAAGCCCAGAGGAAGATATGTCTGAATAAGTTTGCACTCAAGATGAAGCTAAGTGTTTTTAATTTTTATACAGGAAAGAGTACCAAAGAAAACAGATCAAATGTTTTTTCTATGGGGTACTTGTATATGTGTGTAAGTCTATCCGCTTCTTACAAACATCACACGTGGGGAATGTGATGTTGTCCCATAGAGTAGTTTTGTAGTCATTAATAGATTGCATCTGTGAAAATTCAAAAATTATGAGATTAGCTACACCTCTAACAAACTGTATTTGTAGCTAGCACTGGTTCCTTATCCTGTGCTTCGGGCATTTCAGAAACGTGTCGTTTCTAACATCGAAAGCAAATATTTGTCCAATGCATTTCAGAGGCCTATATATTGGTATATCCTCTGTGGCTGTCAGAATCTAGCTTGAAAAATATGAGTGTAGATTCAGAGATTATGTAATGGGCAAGAATTTATTGAGATGCCAAATTTTACTCATCTATTGTTTATTTTAGCAATTTTTTATG
The DNA here is from genome assembly GCF_030272615.1 of Cryptomeria japonica. NCBI lineage: Eukaryota > Viridiplantae > Streptophyta > Pinopsida > Cupressales > Cupressaceae > Cryptomeria > Cryptomeria japonica. Next base: position 396,312,029 of record NC_081407.1, on the reverse strand, counting down.
TTATATGGACCAATAAAGTTTTATATAAGTATTTAACCAAGGGATTGTATTTTTTGATTCACGTAGTAAAATTGTCAAAAAAAATTGAATCAGCTGATTTTTTTAAATATCCTAAAGTCTCTTCCAAATCAGTTATGGATGGGGTTTTACCCTGACTATCTCACATCAAGCAGAGCATGAATTTGATCAATTAAAAATTTGCTTTAAATATGGACTGGTCTGATATAGGAACATTGGAATCATTCCATGATAACCGTGAATACAAAAATTAAACGTGTGCGAGGGTATCAGATATGTGTCAAGAATTTTTGAAGTTTCAAAATCTCGGTGAGCCTTTTTTTAAAATAATTTTTCAAAATTTAAGTTTGAAGATTATATTATGTCAATTTCCTTATTATTTTGGGTTAATTTTGACAATTTTCAATGAAAAAATATTGTTACGGAGAAACTGAGGTAAGTTTTCCTTTCTGAATGGATGATACTCTTGTCAAAAAAAGCAAACAAAAACAACAATAGGAAAATAACAGCTGCTGCTAGCGAATTGTCCTTACCTGTTGAAGCCTGAGATGTTAAAATTTAATAGCTTATACATTTGTAAGATCCTGAAGCTTATCCATAACCACCAGGTGTAGATTATCCAGGGGCATAGGTAACAGAATAGGTAGAAATGGTGGAGGCGCCAATTGCAGAGTTCCTAATAGCGGGGGCATCACTAGAAAAGGTAGAGGCACCGGCTGGCATAGGGAAAGGTAGCAGTCCGGGTTGAACCATAACCAAATAATCTTGCAGTTCTTCGCGATGCTCATCCACAGAGCAGTGTAGATCTCCCCTGCATGCAGGGTGGGAGCCGTAGGGAGGAAGAGAACAACTAAGAAAGACGGGACTTTATTCTAGCCCACATTCCCACCACCTTTTGAAGTTTACTCTACTTTAGGCCTTCTCAGCTAGAAACGGGCTCAGCTTAGGCTCGTAGTTACGATTCTAAAGATGGAGAACCATTATTGATATGAGAAAGTACACTACGACAACCAACCAATGCGTTGCTTCTGTCGAGGGTGGGTGGTGGGGCGCGCACTTGAAGGAAGCTGTTACGTGGTGGCCAATAGTTTGGGAAGTGCCGTTGATTCTATATGTAACATGCCCGGGTTTGAACTATAGGCGGCAACTATCTCCTCCACCAACTTTCCTCCTCCCACCCACCCAACTTTTCTTTCCCTCCCCCCTCCTCTACTCGATAGTTGGAGGTATCTCCCCTACAATCGAGCTACGATTATAGAAAGGGGGCCCCGGGTTATTATTGCGAAGGGGTGGGGGGCATAGTTATCACCCTGCTTCATAATGAAGTGTTCATGCATTCATGGGGAATTCTAGTTCCTATGCAGGGGAGGGAACTACGCTTTACTCGCGTCGGGCTAGGGTTTTATGCCCCCCACCCTGCTGGCATAAGAGGTATGGAATCGACTTGCGATGAACCCTGGCTTGATAAAGATGACCAGCTGACAATGGAGAAGAATTCACATAAGAGCGTTGAGTGATGATCGTGTTTCAGATCCAACAATAGATAAAAAGGGCCCGGTGAAGTGTTTTGACTATCGTCCACCTATAGCAAAGCTCCACTATCAGCGTGCAGATATGGAAATTTAGCAAGGTAGGGTTTGGCTTGTTCCAACAGTTTAAGGAGGTTTTCTCCTTCCCATAGTAAAGCTAAATCTAGTGGTTAAAGTCTCGCCAGGCGGGTGGGCAAATGGTTGGGGCAACCGAGCTGATTCTGTCATATGCCCTTGTAAACCGTGACCAGCCCATCTCGACCTATGACAACTGGGAAGCCCATCTCGACCTACGACAACTGGGACTCTACGATTGGATATGGCTATGCCCCTGCTTCTGCTTATGATAGCTTTGCTACTGGAGAACAAACCACTGCCTTTTGTCTTATTTCCGATACCTATGCATTTAGCTTTTACTTTACTCCAGGACCCTGCGTATATAGGCAGGCCCTTTGTTGTCTGGAGCACTCCGGCTTTTAAGGGGGTGTAGCACAGGCAAAATGACTCTCTTTATTAGGTTACTTGCTAATGCTACTAGATATGCTTCTGGTTCTGCAATTGCTATTAATCCTACTTTTGCTACTATCTCTGGATCTGCTACTAGTAGATATGTATCTAGATGAGATGATGGCTCTGATGATGATGGTTCTACTAATGGTGTTGCTAGTAGATAAGCTGGGAGGGGTGGAGGATATGCTACTTGAATTGGAGTGGGGTCTTAGTCTCGATCAGCTGCATCACGCTTCTCAAAAACTGGGTCTCATTCTGGAAATGGTTCTCAATCATGAAGGTCTAGACCATGCCCATCATAAGAAACTAGTTCTTGCTCCCTTCGATCCTGAAAGATTGAACCCTGATTACTAAGGTCTAGATCTCAATCTTGAAAGACTTAATATATCTTTTGACCATAACACTTAAACTCTTTACCTCGATCACTAAGGTCAGAACCCCGATCACTATCAAGAAATTCTAAACCAACTGCAGCATCAACTAGATCATAATCATAAATTACTAGTCTAGCATCTAAATCTGTTAGCTCTGCTTCATCCTAAAAATCCAACTCTTCTTTTCAAGAATCTGAATCACACTCTTCTCATGACGAGTATGTCGGGATGGTTCCTAGTCTCACAGTAACACTTCTCAGAAACGGGGATACATCTCACCATGGGTGGGCTGCTAAAGGACACGGTGGGTATGCTTGTCTATCATAGTTACACTCTGAGGCCTCCTACCATGGGTACACTTCCAAAGATGCTACTAAGACCTATGACACTACTACATAGGACTATATACTACTGTAATGAAGACGTCGAAGAACTTTATGGAACGGTAGCATGATGAAAGTTGTTTTTTTGCCAACAGTGGTAGTGAAAGGGTAGCATATTGCTAGACTAGGGATGATGCTCCTAAGAATGAAGGCCAAGTAAAAGCTTCTCGCCAGATGCTATAAAGGTAAGCCAACTTTCTTGCTTGATGCAACATCAATCGATCCAGCAACAAGTAATAGTAGACCTAGTAGTAGATCCTATAATAGTAGATATAGTAGTTTATTTAGTTGGTTCTTTTGATCTAGTTGCTTACATAGCATCATCTCTTTGAGTCCTTGGGTTTTATGTAGAATTTTGACAAATTTCAATGAAAAAATATTGTTACGGAGAAACTCAGGTAAGTTTTCCTTTCTGAATGGATGATACTTCTGTCAAAAAAAGCAAACAAAAACAACAATAGGAAAATAATAGCTACTGCTAGCGAATTCTTCTTACCTGTTGAAGCCCGAGATGTTAAAATTTAATAGCTTATACATTTGTAAGATCCTGAAGCTTCAGTATTGAAACAAAGAATACTTTTTTTGGGCTAGCTTTCTAGTGTAAAAGGTCTTAAATAATCGTTGATATGTATACCCAAGGAAGATATTTGATGAACTTTTTGGGATGCACCTAACTTATTTGGGCAGTTTTCTCAAGCGTCTTGGATGTATGATTGGTATCAAGTATCTGCTTGGTAGATTGGTGGTAAAATCTGTCTGTGTGCAGAAGTGCAGCATCGTATGATAATTGTGATAAGAAGTTAGAACCTAAGACAAACCTACAAAAGAATATGGTCAGTAGAGTTGTGTTGAGTCCTGTGGTAGCTGTGTTAAATGAATGGAAAACATTCATCCTAAATGCATGCATGCATCTTATTGCATATGTGCAGAAGATTGAGTAGTGCAGTCTGCTGGTAGAAATTTGTGGACATGGTCTGCTTTGTGTTCATGGAGGACTCAGTTTCTGCCAAAATGTTCTCAGTCATTGTCTGAAGTGGTTCTTACACATTACTCTGTTGTGGAGCCAAACCTGTAAGTGTTTAGTCACGTGTACACCAAAATTCCCTAGGAAGGATATTAAGAATAACCATTTTTTGAATCTATCCATGGAACCAGATAACTGGGCTGCAAGTGGAAAGCACGTTATGTCAGTGAGTGTCCAGAAACAAAGTTTAATAACCATCAGAAAGTTACACTTTTGTAATGCAGAGATCGGAATGATGACGATGTATCGTTTCATAGAGTAGAAACTATTTTTTTCCATGCTGTAGCCCTTGACTACAAATTTTGCTTCTTACGATGTGGTGATTGCATTCTAGTACGTCCTGACATGCTACAAGATAGGATATTATTTTGAGAGATTCAGGAGAATGCAGGAGGTCATGTTGCCTTTAATGATCACTCCGTGCCTAGTTAAGGTTTTTGGAATAAGGTAATGCCCTACCAAGGATTCCCCAAGGACATTAGCCAAGAAAACATGGAATGATTTTTTTTGGAAACATTGAATTAAACATTATAACTTATAGTTAGCTCAAACTACAAACATACAACATCTTGTGGTAATTGGATGACGTACAAGTGGAAGGCTTAGGATCCAAAACACCAACCAATTGAGGAGGAAGGCTTGGAACACCTTTGGGATGATCAACAAGGGGTTCAAGCCTTACAAGATTTCAGAAGACATCACAAGACGATCTTAACCATCTCCTCAGTCCTAGGTGTGATAATTGATGCACAATAGATAAGGCACACAAAATAATGTAAAAGACACCATAATGTTTCATTGACAACACACATGGACCACCTCAAACATTCTCTAGACCCTTCAAAGACTCATCAAACAACTTCCATGTACAAGGTTTGCCCCTCCAAGGCCCAAAAATACTCGTCGTCCATAGTGTGAGGACAGTAGTGCCCCAAGAGGACTAGGGCACCCAACTAGGACACTAATGCTCACGAGGACACTAGAGGATACTAGCATGTTGTGCTGGTGTCCTATGGTGTTATGACAAAGTGTGTTGATCGTCTCCTGCGCTGGTGTCCTTTGATGTGCAAATGTCATGGCCAATGGGCAATCTAAAAGTAGGGATCAACCTACAAGACACCACAAATGGAATGGACTAGGCTAGAGGTGCCAACTAAGCCAAAGAAACACAAAAACACCAAGAGAAGACTTGAGGGAAGAAGGAAGGAAAATGACTCCCTTGAACACTAGACACCGTTGACACATAAAAGAAGAGGATGGGGAGATGTGTAATGACCTCACCAACATCCTAAGCTCCTACCCAAAGCTAGGATATGCAAGAAAACGACATGATGACACTTTCAAGTTTACAAGCTTTTACAAGATGCTCTAAAAGGCCTCAAACAAACCCACAAATTTCATAACACGACATAGTTCGAGACTAGAAGTTTGGATGATGAAATGAGGGATCTACGACACCCTCCAAGATGACTCTACAACTCACTAGGTTCATTTTAAACCTAAAATAATATTCCTATGTTAAATTTAACCATTTTATGACATTCAAGATGCAAGTTCATTATGCTCGAGTATGAATTAAGACATGCAAGCTACACTAATCATTTTCATTTACATTTGATTACAAATCCTCCAATAAACAATATTACAAATTTACATTGCATAGGACACAAGGTCCTTGAATCATACATTTACATGATTTGAAAAATAACAATAGGAAAATAATAGCTACTACTAGCCGATTGTCCTTGCCTATTGAAGCTTGAGATGTTAAAATTTAATAGCTTATACATTTGTAAGATCTTGAAGCCTCCGTATTGAAACAATGAAGACTTTTTTTGGGTTAGCTTTCTAGTGTAAAATATCTGAAATAACTGTTGATATGTATGCTCGAGGAAGATATTCGATAATATTTTTGGGACTAGATTCTAGAGAGCTAGTTAGGGAGTGTCATCATGTGTGTACGAAGGGACGTCATTACGTAGAACCTAGCTTCCTCTCATACGGATGAGAACGTGCGGTCGATACAAGTCCAATGGTCCACAAGCGAACATGGCATGTCTTCCCAAGTCATAATCCTTAGCCTTTACGAGATCTCAAGGTATGCAAGGGGCATTCATTATCTTAATTAGTTTATTACTTATGTTTCTTTAATTTTCACTTGATTAAATGACTCCCCATCTCTGATCAAGCCCACAAGCCACTTCAGGTTGGGGACACGTTGGGAGGTACTCCCTTAACCCACTCTAGTACCTAATCCTAATCTCATCGTAGTCTCCATGTACATGAAATCAAAATCAAAATCAAACAATGCAAATCTCTCATTTTTCACAAATTTTCATCTTAGAAGTGCATTTTTCTCAATTGGCAATAATTACATGAAACATGATCCAAATAGATCCAAATTCATAATTCACTCAATATGCCGATCATTCCACATCATAATCCATCTTAATTTGACAAGAATTCCATTTTTTAAAAAATCATTTTCTCATTTTCATTAAAAACCAACAAAAATGCCCAAACTCCATTAAGATAACTCAAAATTCACGAAAATTTTAAAATCTTAAAATTAAAAATCGAAGATACGCTTTTGGTTCTAAGGTGCCCAACACCTCATTTCCATCATAAAATCAACAATTCAACCATCCTAAAGAAATTTGGGCATTGTGTGACTTAAATTGGATTTTTTACAAAATTTTCTCAAAACAATTTAAATACTATATCAAATGAAGAACTCTAAATAAAGGAAGTGCTTCTTTTAATGAATTAAACCATTTACAAGCAACTAGAAACAAAAAAGAAGAGAAATGGGGAAGGGATGAGGTACCTACTGTTGATCCCTAAGAAGGCTCACGCCTTATATAAATGTAGTCGAGAAGCTCCATAGGTGTGGGACCTGGTGCGACCTATGAAGCAACCTCCAAGATTTTAGAAGCTAGCTCTTCATAATTCTAGAGGGGAGGGGAGAAAAGAACAAAACAAAACAATAAAATGCTTAAAGCCAAAAAATCACTTAAACAATTCTGAAGCCTGTAATGAAATGCAAGGCTTTTACAAAACTTTAATCCTTACGATATGGAGACATCTAAGATTCATTTATTCTAAGAGATGAGCATAGTATGCTAGAAACTCTCCGTGAAGGAGGAGAATAAATCATCAAAGTAAGAAAAACATAAGATAAATTTTTTAGAATTTCATTGCAAGAAGCACTTGTAAAGGTCAAACAAAATCGAACAAATCCTTTGAGTTTCTATAATGGTTCACCACCTTGTTAATTCTGTATTAAATGGTACATTTCGATGTTTATCCCTTACGAAAAATGGAAGAGTAAAATTCTTCACATGATCCATTCATCATCAGAGATGTAAACAACCCAAAAAACTTAGACAAAAAGATAGTCAAGCATTTAATTTAGAAGCAAATAACATTTCCCACAATAGATACAAGGTAGGCGACTATGGCACGATCCAGTAATTTATTAAGGGCAAACATGCTGAGGCTTGAACATAGATATAAGATATAATTCCTTCCAAACAAAAAATTAGCCAATGTCTGCTTTATTTTGCAAGACTAAGAGGGCTGTAAAAGCTTGCTATTCATTAGAAATAGAAAAAAAAAGTTCCTCCTTTTTTCTTTAATCCTCTGGGGCTTTTATATTTGTTCCTCTACCTTCAAAAGCATCTTCATTCAGTTAGAAAGAATATCTTTTTGGTGGGAGAAGCATTATGGTGAAGATAACTATTTCTGTGTTGGAAAATTCTATATTGTTGATCTTCCCTTGATCAACAACATGACTACCATTTGCATCTTCATCACCAGTTTACCATAATTTGAGGGAATAAATCATCTAGTTTCGTTTGTATGATTGTTCTTTTTCCCTTGCTTTGATCCAACTACTAGCGCATGTGTGATTTTGCCAACTAGGATCACTTGGAATCTTTTATATAACCACCACATAATGCTTGACCTTCAAGTTGTACTTCCCAATTGCTTAACTGAGGTGGGGCACATGAAGGACACATGTTGGGAGGGCAGAAAAACTCTTAGAACCTTTTTTTGGTGGCTTCTGAGTACTCCGAGATGTTGACACATGTCATACTGGCGGAGTTCCTCTAGCTGCATTTCTTCAACTAACTTTAGTTTCACTATGTGCTAACATGTGGCCCATTTGTGGGGAACTTTCTTGATGCGGGGAATTTTTCTTTCAAAAGGAGTGTGAGGCTCCCATGTTTCCTTTCTATGATTTATTTTGTGCGGCCAAGGAAAAAATGATTGACTTTTAGTTGGAAAACTGACTACGGTAGGTGGAAGCTACAATTCTGTTGACTTTTAGGGGACTTCCGCTTGTAGAGGCAAACCTATAATCTTTGGTGTCGTAGGTTCATGTGGGATGTCTCTGATCGGATCTTAATGATTAACCAAATGAACATGGCCTTTTGGTATTTCCACTTGCGCATCATTGCATCTCTAGCTCTCCTACAACCATGAGTGTCAAAGGACTATTAAAGAGTGTAAAATGAAAGAAATGTTTCCTTTACAAAAAGTAGGGGGCTTCTTACTCTTAGTGAATTGCAATTTGGAGCAAGACTACAATTAAGGTTCCAAAAATAAAACAATGGTCCATTATGAGTGATTGTTCAAGGAAAAAGCACATATCACTCTTAGAAAGAACTATACATAAGGAAACCTAGCTGATAGAAGGAAGAAAATTGTTAGAATTAAATACCATATTTTATCATATAAGATTTAAGGGCTTTATTTTGAGTCTCCTGATTTTATAACCAGAAGACCTCCGTACTCAATATGCAGCCTTATTCAGGTTGAAGATTTGAGAATCCAAATGCATGTGCATTCTGATCATTTTCCTCCTCCTTGTGAGTAGAATAAGTAGAAATGTACGTCCTTGGATTAAGCTACATAGTTGAGCCTAACCTTCCATAGCTGACCAGATAGAGCTTTGCTGCCAAACAAGCATCCATAGCCTCGACAAGGTTATCACTCTAGTTGCTGTATGACATAGCTCCACTACCAGTTGGGCGTCTATAACCATGGTGGATTTACCAACAAAACCTGATTAATTGCTTTTTTAAGATTTTTTTTTTATTCTTTTTTGCTTTTGACAATAAAGTCATGTCATCAGGTTGGCATCCACAGTGGTAGTAGAAGTGGCCTTAGGATTTTTCAGTTAAATCGAAGATGTACATGTTTGCCATCTCATTCTTACTAAAAGTATTTAAGATGTGAATTTATTGTTGAAACTCATAGAGACTTCACCTATATATGACAAGACATTTAAGAGCACACAATTCTTTTAATTATAAAATTGAGAGCCTAAAAAAAAATCCAAATAAATCTTATATCATAAAAGATAGTGTTAAATGCATTTATTTTCACTCCATCCTAGACATACGATTCCTTTGTATTATCTTTGTTGTCATGCGGAAGCATGTTTGCATTGAATGTTTGGTAACTGTTGGAACCTCAGGACTGCTACTGCTTACTGACCTATCCTTTGGGAATGTTTACTTGCCTCAAAATTTAACTCAAGGGTAACCACTCGCGCATGTGAAAAAACTTTTGCTGGCTATAAAAAAAATGCAATCTTGGTCCAGAAGACATTCTAAATTAAGCAAGATTATCATGAAGTTTGTAGTGAGATCAATACTAATTATTTGAGTTGAGCTAGCATGGATAACCCTATTAGGTTGACAACTAACAAAGCTCAACATGGGTTTCTAGGCCTCATTACAAATTGCAGGTTAGAGCATTTTCTCAAAACTGACAAAGATTTGATCATTGCGATTGTTAAATGGGTCCTTGGGGCCAATTTTCTCACCAACAAGGATAGATATAGGGTAAATACTGATTTTGTATCTCGCTTCGTGGGGTCTTTGTTGGACTTGGGAGAACCAAAATTTGATATAGGATTGATAACGTGGGGATTGTTCGGGATAGACTACATAGGGGGGTTGGACCGAATTCTGGAGGTGGCTCAATATGGGATTTGTATTCCCACAACCATATACCTACAAGAATATGTGGAACGCGACGCCGTGGTTCCTCGGCATCCATTTATCATCAACCTCCGCACCATGAGCTTTAGGAAACATCACGAGCATTTTGGGCCTGCCTGTGAATTTCTGTGGAAGATCACGAGGGCAGATGTGGTTTTTGACGTAGAGTGGATCGAGGAGTTCAAAGCATTGGTCTATGATGACAAGAGCTGGGATACAGAAGATAGTGACATGCTGAGGGATGAGGAACTCTTGGTGTTAGACGACAAAGAAGAAGACAACAACTCAAGCGAAACTGGACTCCATTGCATTTTGTTTTTTAGCCTCTTTTTCTTCGCTGCGAAGACTTGCATACAACGCAACTTTTCTATTTAAAAGATTTTGAACGTGAAGCATACATGTGTATGGTAAATATTTATCTATAGTAATGAATATATACATATAACTTTTGCCAAAAGTTGTGTTCATTTTTGCATCTTTCTTTCAATGTATGTTGCAACTATTTCTGATGGATGTAACCTTAAAAGGCTCTGTTAAATCATTATATAGAAAGAACACTAAATAAATGGGTACCGCTATCATTTAAAAAAAAACATGTAGAAGTAGAATGATGGACACCATTCACTGTATACAACAAGCAGTGGAGAGGAGAGGGTACCCGATACCTGTCGGGGTTGAGAAACCATTAACTCCAACATAATTCATATTCTATCTTGAGCCTGTTTTCTCTTTAAAAAAACATTGCACGAAGGTCAGAATTCCACCACCATAAATGATATTCACCTTTGCTAAAACTTGAATCAAGATAATCACAAACATATGACAATCACTGTCACCACCCGATGAATGACAAAACACTTGCACAATGCACGTAGGGAAAATGAGGACTGTACATAACTGACCCAAAGAGGATCAGTGAATACACAATAGTGCTTCTTGGAAAAGAAATAACCATCACTACCTACCTAACTCTAAAGGTTATGACAACACCAAGCTAAATAATTTGATTAACCAATTTTTGGAAGTAACTCCCTTTTCACGCTAATTTCCATGTCTTTTCTGTACCTTGAAGCCAAGTAAAGAATACCAAACATTGCTTTCAATCAGATTTCACATGCACATTAGGAATTATAACATATACACACATGGAAGGACTAATTCCTAAAGAAAAGATTGATGATCCTACCTCGAGAGAGTCTTCTTCATGCTCAAAGAGATGAGCAAATTGAAATGATATACTGACCTTTTGTTGTGCATGATATCTAATTGGGTAGCTATAAGAATGCATACCAAATCCATAGCATGGGTTGAGTCCTCCACCATTTGATCTCGTCTCGTACGTTAGGCTTAGGGGCTCTCAAGAGATGTTGTAACAGGTTTTTCTTTGCGAACTAGAGCATTCTCTTATTTCTCGAGCATTTTCTGACTCTCGAGACAGGCAAAAAAGCTCTAATTCATCCCAAAATTGAGATTCATCCACTTGTTTGCTTCATGACTCAGAATACAAGCCTCACTCCTTATGTCTAAATGACCTTCACCATCCTTGGATAATGCTTCCTTGTTTTCTAGGGGATAAACTTTCTCTAGGTCCAAGAAATTAAGCTCCAAATCTAGTTCACGTGTAGCCACTTTCAGAGGCAGCTTCACAATAGGGATTTTTGGGATGGTATCTAACTATGGAATCCCTCTTATTTGCTCATAAGACCAATTTGAACTCCAGATTGTTGGTCCTCCTTTAAAGAGCAGTTTTCTTTCAAGAGATTCATTAAATGAAAAAATCTTTTCCAAGAAAAGAAGGGATGACCAATCTTCTTCAATAAAATCAGACTGCTCAGATGTGTAGTTTAGTTCCTCATCGTTCCGGGAATGTCTCGTCACATGAGAAGGCAAAACTGACATTTCTTTACCTTTTTGTCTCTCCTCCCTTTACTGCTGCATCAAGACACGATCTTCAAGTGAATGCTGATATTGCATTTTTTTGACCTCAATGGCCTTCAAATGGTTCTGGAAACCAAATAATAACTCCCCAGCTTTTGGGAAACTATACTCCTAAAAAATTAATGCCATAAATGAATCTTGAATGGGGGGACATTTGCGAGGATTCACAAAATAGTCATCCATTATTGATTGATAGAAGCTCCCTGACAAGGAATTGTTACATGCTAGTGAAAACTTTGGTGGTCCTACCAGGAGTGCCAAAAAATATTGTAGATTCTTAAGAAGGCTCACACCTTAAACGAGGGCAGCCAGGAAGCTCCACAAGTGTGGGACGTAGTGCGACCTGTGAAGTAACCTCTAGGATTTTAGAAGCCAGATCTTCATAAATCCAGAAGGGGAGGGGAAAAGGAAAGAAACAATTCAAAATGCTTAAAGCCAAAAAAATCACTTAAAAAATTCTTAAGCCTATAATGAAATGTAGGGCTTTTATAACAATTTAATCCTTACAATATGGAGACATCTAGGATTCATTTATTTTGAGAGATGGGCAGAGTAACTAGAGACTTTTTGTGAAGAAGGAGAATAAATCATCAAAGTAACAGAAACATAAGATGAAATATTCAGAATTTCGTTGCAAGAAGCACTCATAAAGGCCAAACAAAATTAAAGAAATCCTTTGTGTTTCCACAGTGGTCCACTACCTTGTTAATTCTGTATTAAATAGTATAGTTCAGTGTTTATCCCTTACAAAAATTGGAAGAGTTAAATTCTTTACACGATCCATTCATCATCAGAGATGTAAACAACACAAAAAACTTAGACAAAAGATAATCAAGCATTTAATTTAGAAGCACATAACATTTCCCACAATAGATACAAGAAAGATGACTAAGGCACAATCCGATATTATATTAAGGGCAAACATGCCGAGGCTTGAACACAAAACCAAGATATAATTCCTTCCAAACAAAAATGAGCCGATGTCTGCTGTATAATGCAGGACTAAAAGGGTTGCAAAAGCCTGCCATTCATTAGAAGCAAAAAAAAAATTCTTCATTGTTTCTATAATCCTTTGGGGCTTTTATATATTTTCCTCTACCTTCAAATGGATCTTCATTTAGTTATTGATAATATCTTTTTGGTGGCGAAATCATGATGGTGGAGATAATCATTTCTGTGCAAGAAAATTCTATACCTTTGATCTTCCCTTGTTCATCGACATGACTACCATCTGCATCTTGATCACCTCTTTACCATAATTCGAGGGAAAAAAAACCCAATTCCATTTGCATTGTCGATCTTTTTTACTTGCTTTGATCCAACTACTAATGCATGTGTGATTTCGCCAACTAGGATCACTTGGAATCTTTTATATAATTGCCACATAATGCTTGACCTTCAAGCCATACTTCCCAATTGCTTAATTGGCACATGAAGGACATGTGTCATGAATGTGGGAAAAATCTTAGAACCCTTTTTTGGTGGCGATTGAGTACTCTAAGATGTTGGCATGTGGCATACAAGTAGAGTTCTTCATGCTGCATTTCTTCAACTAATTTTAGTTTCACTCGGTGCTAACACGTGGTCCATTCGCATGGAACTTTCTTGATGCGAGAATTTTTCTTCCAAAAGGAGCACGAGACTCCCATGTGTCCTTTCTACAATAATCTACTAAGCAACAATAATCCTTCCCAATTTATAATCTATTGCAACAAATCTCATTCCATTCCCTCCAACATTGGATTCACAATCCCAAATTAAAATTTTAAATAAAAAGAGGGTTTCAATGCACCCAATTTCTCCAAAAGTGACTAAATGTCAAATGAACTTATTTTCCCGTTTTAATACCCAACTCACTATCCCTTTTTGAAAATAAATTATTAAATGTCACTTTTTAATTGCCAAATACATCCATTTTACCCTAGTTATGCAAAACATTTAGAAATGAATAAACATAAGCTACGTTTTTTCTTTTTAAATACTAAATTACCATTTAAAACCATAAAACTCATTCTCACATTAAATTATACAAAAAATATAAATTAACATAAACATTGAAACACTCTTCATTGGACAAACACTTAGGGGTTAGATTTTATGGAACATTACTGATAATGCTATCCAAGGTATATCATTGGTCATAACATGGAAATCATACTCGAATTGAGTATGATTGGTAAGGTATAGTGGGAAGGAATTGCCTGATGTGATATTTCCTCATAACCACTATTTGGGAACAACTTAGACTTGCAAGACCAGGTGGAAAATTTACCAGTACATATAACCACTCAACACATGTCAAGGGTACTTGTGCTTATATATAATACCCAAAGAGCATACAATCTTCCCAAATGAGGTCAAACATCATAAAAATGAAACTAGTCTCATGATTATACATGAGCATAATCAACTGAAATAGCAAAAACATAATACACACTGTAATAATACTATAAGTGTCTCACGAAGTGCACTATATAGATGTGAATACAAAAAGAACGGTGGTATGCACAATCCTAAATAATCATATACAAGTATCGCTATACATATTAGATCTCAAAATATAAATGTAAGAACAAAAACATGAGAGGTGTTACAAATAGTCACGCTTACTACAAGAGGTTTTCATAGGTTGACTACTAAGTTCTATGTCTACTAAACAAATATTTTTAGAGTTAGTTATCACAAGCAAGAATTTCATAATGAGTTAAATGATCAATAGTGCATTGTTTTAGATTACAATCTCAAACCACTAAGATTATTTGGTAAAAAGGGTTAGAGAAGGTGGGTTGTACAGGCTTATGCTCAGTATAGTTACAAACAAACATCCTTACCTTTGAGAATTACAACTTATGTAGTTGTGGCACAAAATAATGGTCATCTACAACCAAAAAAATTATTCACATCTCAAAGGAACTATTGGTTTTGGTTTTGAATTATTTGGATTTGTTGAGTGATGGGAGATGTGACAACTAGAGATTCCTCTTGACAAGTGCGTCCCTTGGGTCATTTGATTTATCGGTCTCACTTTTCTACTTGTTGTGAAACCATTTGGTTATTGGTGCTTATTTTAGAGTTAGATAAGAAATCTTCAAATCTTATAGTCTTCTATTATGATATTATGATATTTATAGTCTTCTGAAAATCTAGTTTGTCATGAAATAAGTAAGCACATTGATCTTAGCTATCACTTTCTAGAGTTGTTGTGTGAAAGAGGATTTTTAGTTGAGGTACATCTAATTTGAGGAACTCATTACAAATATTTCAATGAATTTTTATCTCCAAAAGACTACTTGAGAATCTTAGAACATTTCTTGGGTTCTATAAAAAATGCTCTCCTCAGGAAGAGGGAGATTTGAAAATGTTATTGCATCCAAGTATATTTTAGCTACTTATACTTGATAGACATAAATAGAAAGTAATTGCTCAGCTCAAATAACAAAAAAGTGTAGATATCAATTAACTAAAGCTAGGTGGAGAATTGGAAAAACTACAAAGATAAGAACTAGTGGTTTTTGACTTGTTGAATCCTGATAATAATATCATAATTTGACTCGCTGTGGAAAATATATCTTACATATCAATTGATGAGGTAAATAAGCTCTATAATGAATATTTCATAAGGATACTTGCAGAAGGTTTTGCAAATGGGGTAGCAAGCTAAGTGGACTTATCTTGGGGGAAAATCCATGGTAAAGCATGCTTGAGTTGGATTAGTATTTAGTTGGGTGACCTCTTAAGAAGGCTCAATGCTTCACATCTATGAGCATCACATTAGTGCTAAGTGCACCATTCATTCTTACGAGAGATGAGTACCTGTGAACCACTACAAAATGAGGGTTAATGAGTTTTGACTCAAAACTACACACTTGAATCCTAATAGCAATATCATAATTTGACTCATGGAGAATATCTTTTACTTCCCAATGCCTTTATTAAGATGAAACCAAAAGCAAAACATGGGTCAAGATTTCAAGTTTGAAGTAATGGATACCCATTCTTAAACACAACATGTAATTATACAATAGGTATGTTGGAGTTTTGTCATTGATGCTTATGCCTTTTGGTGAAGGAGAATTTTGTGTATAGGCTACCGGTTGTCATTCATGTCAACATACTTGTAGACACTTAAAAATAATAATAATTATTTTTAATTCCTAAACATAATTAATTAATTTAAATTCTCCTCAATATTAATTAATTAATATTGTCACTATAATATGTGACTGATTTATTTAATAAATCAATCCCTTTCTTTATTCTTCTAAAAATTGAATCCTCACAAATCTTCCTCCTAGCTAATTAATTTCAATTAATTAGTTAACCCACATGACCCCTCCAAATCATCTTCCTAATTTATTATTAGCCTAATAAAGTCTTCTAGAAACTCCCTAAACCCACTTAACATTATTTTGCTAATTTTTAATTCCCCCACTCATTCTCTCTCCTAGTCAAATCCTCCTACAAATCCTATCCCACCTAATTCTTCTTCTAATCCCCTCCTAATGAGTTGCTAGTGGCTAATCATCATGATTAGCCACAAAGTCAACTCCTTGTCCCTTCCATCCAACCACTAGCTTTTAATGCTCTTTTCCTAGGTGAATGTGAGATTTCTCACATTCCTCTAGGCATCCCCTCTCCCAAGGAATTTTTAATTCCTTTTTATTCCTCCAATCCCTATGATCATCCCTTTTAGGGGAATTTTAAATTCCTCCTCCCCATTCTTCAAGGAATGTCACATCCCTTGCTCCTCTCAAGGCACATTGGGAAGTCTTCCCAATGCATCTTTCTCTTCTCAAAGCACCTTGGGAAGTCTTCCCAATGCACCTTGAGGAGTGTGGAGACAAGAAATGCCTTTAAGGCATATCTCTTGGTCTCCACACCCTCTCTTGGTCCTTGTGTGAGCTCACAAGCAATCCTAGCCCTCCATCTTGGATCCATCCTAACCATCCATTTTTTCTCTCCTCTTCCTATAAATTGAGGACTTCATCCCTCCATTTTTCAGATCCTAGCTTAGTAATCTTATGCTGCCCTTTTGAGCTTAGGAAAATCATCTTAGCAACCTTACCATGTCAAAATCATAACTCATCCACACTTAATCATCTCATCCATATCATCCTCCAAAATCCATTTCATATTGTGCACAACATTGGAGAGCCATCCACATCAAGTAAGCAAGAGAAGCACATCAAGTGGAGCATCATCCAAGGGTGCCTTCACTTCATCAAGCTCCATCTGAAGGAGATGGTATAAGATTTGTGAGGTATATGCATTTTATTCTTTTTTTGAGCATTTCAAATTATGTCTTTTAATTTCATATGATTATATGTTTGATTTTCATATTTGCTATCTAATCTGCCTCACTAGTCTTTTCCCCTCTTCATTTTGGCATGCCCGGTGGGACCCACGTCCCTAAGAACTAATGTTTTTAATGAGTTGTGAGACGCAGGTTCTGGAACAGTGCGAGAGACTGCAAAACAACGCGAGCGACTCGGGTTTAGCGCGACAGAAAACCTACTTCGGTGTGAGCGCAGGTGCATCGGTGCGAGCGATAGCGTATCAGCGCGACCGACTTGACATATTTCAAATTTTTTCCCGCATGCTGTTTAAAATTTAAAATTTTACTATCTGTCTGTTTGTTTACCACGAGTGCAGGCGTTTTAGCGTGGGTGATTTTTAATCAGCGCGAGCATTTTTATGTTATTCCCGCCCAACTATTTGAATTTAAATTTTGAAAATTTTACGCGCTAACTCCCACAGGTCTCTGTTTTAAGGTCCAGTGCTAGCGCAGGTGTTTCAACGCGAGCATTTCTGACCAGAGCGGCAGACAGGTATAAAGTCCTTTCCTATTCTGTGTTCTGTCATTTTTTGTTTTACTGGTTTATTTAGTTCAACGCATATGCAGGCGTTTCGATGCGGCTGATTGCACTTCAGCGCGTGCGCTGTTTGTGTAGTATGGTTAGGACTAATTTCCATCTTTTCAGTTTTGCAGTTTAATCTGACCGTCCAAGACTCAAAAAAATCAGAAAAACTACTAATCCCGCTGTTTTGTAGGTTGCCTAGCAGATTCAACCAAATGTTGTGCATTTATTTAAATTAGGCACCTAGATATTAATTAAAAGGGAATGAACCATTGTCTTACGTGTTTTTAAGAAAAGCGTAAAGGTAGGAGAGTATGCTCTCGTCTAACTAGACGATTAGAAATCCAGACCCTCCAACCTTTTCTTGTTTGATTGTGTGTGTACCTCTAGCGGGCCTGCCCTCCCAACTTGCTCTTTGAGAAGGTAAGAGGGGAAAGACCCAAGTGAGTACACCCGGACCTAGGGTTCCCAACTGACTATAATAAATAGGCCATTGACTACGAAAGGGTCAATGGTTGGGGCTATATGAGAGTTCACTCTCACATTGGGTGCTTAGTAGGATCCTAGAGATCTCAATCACGCTTGCGTGACTACTAAGTTCTTGGTGCTTCGTTGGGATATAGGCCTCAATTGTACTTGCGCAACTGCGAAGGGTAGCTCCTAACGTGAAGACTTACTAAACACCTTGTTTATAGTGACCAAAAACCTTCTAGTCATTGGTACAGGAGGTCGAACCTCCAAAGCCGCCCATATTTTTACGGCCCTTAGTAGAGACACAAAGTTCGTCATGAGGAGTTTTCATGGGAACTGATGCTTGGTTGCCCCAAGAAGTGAGTGCCGTGGAGGGGAGCTAGTGGGGTCAAGCATTTAAGTGTCCGCTCTGGGTAAGCGTAGCTGGGAAACCAATTGGGATCCAATGACTATTGTCCTTGCGAGCCTTAAGAATGTTGTATATGAGCATGAGTGTCTTTGAGATAATATGCATTTGATCATCATGTTTGCTTTGTTTGGTACATACTTGCCAAGAGTAGACTAAAGACACATCACTATTCCCCAAACACCTTGCAAAAAAAAAGAAAAGACGAGCACTTGTCAAGACACAAACAATTGTCCAAGTCATTACCCACACAAAGTCCAAAATTGCGTCAAAGCTCCGTTCGTCCCACACCCCATAAGCCCAAGTGAGAGGATAAGAGTCCAACTTCCCTGCCAAGTTTGTCCTTTTGAAACACCAACTATCGTCAAAATATGGGTGGTCGTGTCCCTTCATACAACTTGCCATTTGAATTGATCCTCTTTTGAGTCATGTTCATGCCAAGAACAACCTAGTCATCAAATTTCTTCTAAGTCATCACTATCACACCTCCTCAATCAATCATCCTCAAATTTCCTAAGGACTTAGCATATCAAATCAATCTCTCACCTTTATCAAATCAATTTATCAAATTCCAAATCCAATCATCCTTTAATCCAATTTAACCTCACATCAAGGTTGCATACCTTGTGAAGTTCCATTTAGACCTCATCATTAATCAATTGGTTCGCGTGCTTGAAGAAGAATCCTCTCCAAGTATCTTTTTCCTAATCTTTTTGAGTTGATCAAGACTCTTAATTCACATCTTTACTTTGCCTATGGTCATTAGTCAACCCTTGGTGTAAGAGGGGATTTTTAATCATCATTCCCAGGTCTAAATTCTACCCAACTTGGTCATTACCTTGCTTGTGGTTTCATCCACCACCTAAAATCCTCATCCAAGGACTAAGGTGTCAAATCCTAATCAAATCCGGGCTCTAATCCAAGAACCCCCACCAAATCAACAAAATCCCTTTTCATTAAAGACAAAATCCAAAATTCCACAAACATCTTGCTAAGTCCTTTCATCAAGAGATTTCCTCCTCCAAGCTTTTCTAACTCTCGTCGTGTATGGTCACAACTCGATCCCAAAAGAAAAAGATGGCTGAACAACAATATGGCATGCCAGACATTAGTGTCCTATATGAAGATCGCACGCAAGATCCTACACAAAGTGGGCAACCTAGCAATCAAGATCAAAGCCAAAATCCTAACATGGTTAGCCAAGATGAACTCTCCCCGGAGGTGCAAACCTTTCTAGCAGACTCTTATAACCAAGAGATGGTTGAAAAGTTCATCCAACACAATCCTACTGCACTTCTAAAGACTCTCCTTGAAAATGGAGCTCAACTTCCACTTGCATTTGATAAATCCACTCTCAGCCAACAACCACAAGGGGATCTTACATCCACACAGAGCGCTGCACCCGCTACTCAAATTCAATCAATCGCAGCCCCATCAATCATCCAAGCTCAATCAATGCCACCCGCGACACCTCCCACCATGGTCTCCATCCCACCTTCTTCCTCTTTACCATCTGTACCACTATCAAATCCGATCTCATCCATCCTCCAACACACTTCTATACCACCTCTTTCCATTCAACCTCATATTTCTATTCCACAAACTTCCCTTCCTGTTAGCAATGTCGCAAATTTTATCCGGGCCGTACTCAATCCTGTCACAACAGTTTGCAGATCCCAACCAACTATCACCCAAGTCCCTACGACATCGGTCATCACATCTCACGTTCCTGCCTCCTCAGCATTTCAATACATTGGTGGTGGTGCACCTTCCTTGACTCATCCAATTCTTGGGGAAAATACAATTCATCATTATCAAAATCCACAACAAGACCTCATCAAGGAAATTCAAGACATGAAAAATATCACCAGGGACATGAAAGAAGGGACTAACAAAAGGAAACCTTACTCATTTGACGAATTTTGTCCTTGTCCTTACGACCCTTCTATATCAGTTGCACCATACCCTCCAAAATTTGAGATCCCCAAATTCACCAAGTATGAGGGCAAAGGAGACCCCCGCGACCATGTCCGGGAATTTCACATCTTATGTCAAGAAGTCTCCTATAGTGATCTTTATATTCGCAGACTCTTTCCCAAGAGTCTCGCGGGAGATGCCCTGGCATGGTTCTCATCTCTACCACGAGGCTCCATTGTCTCCTTTCCAGACTTGGCAGAGAAATTTGTGGCCCACTATGCTTACAACATGGCTAATGATGTTTCTATGATGGACCTATGTAACATAAAACAAAGGACCGGAGAGACTTTCGCCAACTTCCTACAAAGATGACAACATATTATCAAGAAATTCCAGTGGGACATGCCAAAACAACATCAAATTGAGCTATTTCAAAAGAACTTGGTGCTTGAACTTTCAAGACTCTTGACATCCCAATGTATCAAATCCTTCCAAAAATTGACCGATAAGGGCCTCACTCTTGAATGTGTCTTGTTGGAGTAAGGAACCTTGAAACATTACTAGAAATCGACATAAAGTTTTTCCTCTTATCATAACGACAAGCCAAAATTCTGGTCTAAAAACAAAAACGTGGTCAATGATGGTGTAACTGACGCAAAGCAGGTCCAAACAGTGGTTGCTCCCCAAAAATCCACCATCAATAATCATTAATTCAACAATCAAAACAACCAAAATCAATCACAAAAGCCTCACAACAATGTTTCAATCCAGGGACGACCACCCCAATCGAATAACAGAGCTCCAAGAGACTTCACTCCTCTTGCCGAGCCTATTGAAATGGTGTTTCAAAAACTTGTCCAAGCAGGTGTAGTGGTTTTTCTGATCACTCGCCTGTTTGACCCCAATCAACCCAAACCTAGATGGTATAATGAGAATGAGTATTGCGAATTTCATCATATCAAGGGACATGACACACGAAAGTGCATGAAGCTCAAAATATACATACAAGATCTGATTGATAGGGGTGAGATTGAAGTAGCAAATGCAAAACCTGGTAATAACAATGACAAACTTAAAATGTACCAGGAATCATTCCCGAAGCATGATAAAGGAAAAGGCTCATCATCTAACGCAATGGGTTATGACTATACCAATCACATAACTGACTTTGACTCTTTAGTGGGTCGCATCAAGCTCGTAGACAACCATGTTAACGTCATAACTATCCAAGGGGTCAACTCTCCCCCTCCCCAAAGCAAACCAAATCCGGCTAGGATAGTCATTCAAGGCACCATGCCGTCCACATCCCAAAATGACTGTAATGTAACCACATGTCGGGGCAAAGTCACTATCAAAGGAATTCCTCACCCACCAAACCCCCCACCCATGTCTTCTACCCGCATATATGACCTCTTGGACCAACTTGGGAAGACCCCTACACAGATTTCCATTCTCAAACTTCTCAAGACTTCCCCTGTACATAAGGAACTTTTGGAACAAGCCCTCCTTGAGTCCCGCGTTCCTGATAACATCAATGCTACTCAATTCCAAGCTCTCATTGGAAATCTTTCTGCCCTACAACACCTTGTATTTACCTCCAAAGATGCTCCTGACGATGAAGATCACAATAAACCTTTGCACATCGAAGCCCTTATTCAAAAACATAAGGTCAAGCGTATTTTGGTAGATGGTGGATCCAGACTTAATCTGTGTACATACAAGTTAATAAAACAATTGGGACTTTTTGAGGACTTGGTGGACACATCAGGAAGGATCACCATAAAAGCATATGATGACGCAGAAAGAGTTTCGAAGGGCATGATCACATTACCTCTTCAAGTGGGCCCTATCACAATTGAAACCCCATGCCAAGTACTAGATCTTGATCTCCCCTATAATGTTCTCCTCGGGTGGCCATGGATTCACTCCTTGTAGGCCGTGCCCTCCACCTTCCACCAATGCATCAAATTTCCCTATAATGGAAGAGAGATCACTATCAAAGGTGATCCCCAACCTTTTCAATATTGTAAACTATTAGAGGGGAAACATCCATATCATTGCCCACTAAATAGACCCTCACCAACACCTCCATCTAACACATCAAATGTTGCCTCCACTTCATCCCAACCAAATAATCAAATCAAGATCTTGGACAATGGCTGTGGAGAATACAAATTGGAGGACGTCTTATTAATAGGCAACCTCCCTCTCTCTCCTAAGTTATTTGGAAAATCGAAAGAGCTCAAAAAGGACCCAAAACCAGTCATGCAATGCCAAAACACCACCTTCCAACAATGGGGTCCACTTGATGAGGAGAACCTCGAAGCAGATGCCTCTTCATGGCTGTATCGAGAAGAGGACGGAGATCCAACAAAAATATCCAAAAAGATGTATCCAAAAGCATCAATCACAGTTGAAAAAATGGGTTACAAAGGGCATGGCCTGGGACCAGAGGAGAAAGGAAGAAAAGCACCCATAAATCCTATCTCCTACAAGTACAACAGAGGCTTAGGATACACCCCGGTGCCCAAGATTAATCGCTGGTGCCCCTTCTAGTCCTTCTTTGGATATCGAAAGTGCTAATGAAGAGGAATTCCACGAAATGCCTTATGAATACGAAAACGATATCTTCTTCGACACTCATGTCAATACCATTTCCTCCATCCCCTCTTCCCTCTCACACGAGCTACATCTTGTTCATCCTGAACTCATAGACTGGGGCCAACGAGACAAACCCGCGTTAGATATCCGCGCCGATGATAATTCTCTCATTACTCTCCTAACAATGTGAAATCTGGAAGATTGTAACATAGTAGAGGGCATTCAGCTACATGAAAAGGGATACTTTGGTAGTTAGGTCAATTCCCTTAGCCGCAAAAAAGATAATCAAAGCAAAAAACATGATTCCTCAGGTGAAAACCTCTTTGAGGTGCCTCTGGATGAGCAAAAAATAAAAACAAAGGGTGTATCCAAAAGTGAAAACCTGGAAAAGGAACTTAACGATGAGGGACTTGACCTCCCTACCATTGGTTACCTTCCGCAAGACAGATCGAATTTGCTAATAGAAGAAACATATAGCATCAACATGGGCACCGAAAGCATCCCACAAAATGTGCTCATTGCTAAGTCCCTCACAGAACAAGAGAAACAAGATTTTATCAACTTCCTTACAGAGGTAAAAATCAATTTTGCATGGTCCTACGCTGATATGCCAGGGTTGGATCTTGCCTTAGTGGTTCACAATCTTGCCGTCTGCCCAGATGCAAAACCTATAAAACAAAAATTACGCAAAATGCACCTGCATATTGCTCTCCTGGTCAAGGCAGAACTTCAAAAGATGTTGGATGCATAATTTATCAAACTTATAGACTACACTGAATGGGTTTCCAACATTGTACCTGTCGGCAAACCTGTTGGAGGCATCCGCATCTGCACAGATTTCTGAGATCTAAATAGAGCTTGTCCTAAAGATGATTTCCCGCTCCCCAATATAGACATGATTGTGGACCTTATAACAGGACATGAAATGCTATTACTCATGGATGGGTTTTCCGGGTACAACCAAATCATAATAACAGATGAGGATCAACATAAAACTGCATTCACAACACCATGGGGTACTTTTTGTTACCGGGTCATGCCTTTTGGCCTTAAAAATGCAGGAGCTACATATCAACGCGCCATGACAACAATCTTTCATGACCTCTTGCATAGAATTATGGAGGACTATGTGGATGATCGGCTAGGCAAATCCAAGACAAGACAAGAATACATTCCTATTCTAAAGCAGATCTTAGAAAGATTAGAAAAATACAAACTACGCTTGAATCCCAAAAAGTGTGTGTTTGGAGTCACATCGGGAAAATTCTTAGGATTCATTGTTTCCCGCAGAGGCATTAAGGTCGATCCTGCAAAAGTAAAAGCTATCATAGAAATGCCTCCACCAAAAACTCTCCGACAACTATGTAGTCTCCAGGGGAAACTACAATCTGTTAGACACTTTATTTCACAACTAGCAGATAAGTGCCATCCATTTGCACACCTCTTGCGCAAGGACACAAAATTCAAATGGGATTGCTTATGCCAAAAGGCCTTTGAGAAACTAAAAGAATATCTAGCATTACCTCCAGTGTTGATGCCGCCTATTCCTGGAAAACCTCTTATTCTGTACATATGTGCTTAGCATTGGTGTTCAACACACAGAAACTCTGACACTATATGCTAAACAACAAAACAAAACTAATTGCTAAAATTGATCCACTGAAATATCTCTTGTCAAGGGCTTCTCTCTTTGGCAAAACTGCTAAATGAGTCATGCTCTTAAGAGAGTTTGACATTGAATACGTGGACAAAAAGGCAATCAAGGGGCAAGTCATTGCAGATCAGTTGGCTGAAGCTCCACTTCTAGGTGACCATCCTCTTCTCACAGAATTACCAGATGAGTTCATCATGATTGTTACCACATCATCCACATGGTGATTGTACTTTGATGGCTTCTGCACCCAAAATGAATCGGGGGCAGGAATATTATTGGTCACACCTCAAGGAGATGGCATCCTGAAATCATACAAGATAGCCTTTGCATGTACCAATAACATAGCAGAATACGAGGCACTTATCACAGGTTTGCGCTTGTCCATTCACTGGAAAATAAAGGAGTTACAAGTCTATGACGATTCTTAGCTCGTCATAAAACAAGTCAATGATGAGTACCAGACAAAAGATGGTAAACTCCTTCCCTACCGTACTATGGTTGAAGATCTTAAGCAACATTTCACGACAATCAAGTTTGATCAAATCCCACTAACAAACAACATGGCTGCAGATGCAATGGCCACCATTGGATCCCTCCTTCAAATGCCAGCACATAGTCAAAAGTGCGAGTTATTGGTTGAGCAATTGTTTATACCGACATATGACCTACCAGAGTCTGAAATGGTGTGTGTTCTCATTGGTCCCGAGTCCCCTTGGTACCAAGAAACCTTCGCTTTCCTCAAAGACAACACTATTCCCCCACATCTCACTAAAACCCAACAACAAACCTTCATCCGCCGATGTGCTCGTTACACCATCCTTGGAGACACCTTGTTCAGAAGGCATTTTGATGGTTCCCTCCTAAGGTGTTTAGATAAACACGAGGTAGAATGGGCATTACACGAAGTACACGAGGGCATCTGTGGGGCACACTCAAGTGGGCTCACATTGGCTAATTTTTTTTGAGAACAGGCTACTATTGGCCTAAGATGGAAGTAGATGCATGTAACTATGTGAAGAAATGCATCCTTTGCCAGCAACATGGCGACAAGATTCATGCACCGTCACAAGAATTGCAGCCATTTATTACGCCATGGCCCTTCTCACAGTGGGGGCTCGATCTCATTGGGAAAATTCACCCTTCATCTTCCAACGGACATAAGTTCATTATCACTGCCACCGAGTATTTTACCAAGTGGGTAGAGGCTATCCCTCTTACTTTCACCACTGGCAAGCAAATATCCAAATTCATCCTGAACTACCTGATCTGCCGATATGGCATCCCAAAAGTTATCATCACAGATAACAATAGACAATTCAAAAACCAGGATGTCAAAGAAATTTGCCACAAATTCAACATCCAACATCGCTTTTCCACTCCATATTACCCCCAAGGCAATGGCCAAGTTGAGGCTTCTAACAAAACCCTAATAAAAATCCTCAAAAAGACAGTCAATGAAGCTGGCCATGATTGGTACCTCCAACTCCATCCTTCTTTGTGGGCCTACCGCACCTCCATCCGCACCCCCACAGGTGCCACCCCTTATTCCCTAGTCTTTGGCTCCGAAGCCATCCTTCCCCTTGAGATCGAGATCCCCTCTCTAAGGGTATCATTGCAAAACATCCTACCCGAGGAAGAATACAAAATTGCTCGCTTATAAGTGCTAGAATTGTTAGATGAAAGGCGCCTCAAGGCCTTGAACCATCTCCGGGTATATCAATACGCTTGCGTATGAGTTATCACAAAAAAGTCAGAACCCGAGAATTTCAAGTAGGTGATCTTGTCCTCATGGAGAATCAAAAAAATCTACAAGAAAGAGAAAAAAAAGGCAAGTTTGAGCCTAATTGGCTTGGACCATATGTAATCACAACAAAATATGGATCAGGAGCTTATCAATTGGCTACTCCTGAAGGCGATCCTTTGGATGATCCAATGAATATCATGCACCACAAAAGATTTTATGCCTAGTCCACCGAAAGTCTTAAATTGTCAAAAATCATAAAAAATAAAAAAAATCATAAAATCAAGAAAAATACAAAAAAATGAGAAAAAGATCCTGAAAAAATCGTCACTTTGGTGAAAACATGGCAAACAAGTGCCTTGTGACACACACACAAAAAAATAATCCAAAAAAGAAAGAAAAACAATTCGTCCACCAGTGAAAACCACTTTGTGGCGCTATGGACAAGTACCTTGGTAAAAACCTCCATGTAGGCGCCAAGGTAAATAACTGGATACACTGTCTATCAGATTGACACTGCAAATCACTCGCCATTCAGTCTGCCCATTCACAACATTCCTTCTCTTCCGCCTCCCAATAAAACACACGTATGATGATGAGTCTTCGCCTGAGTCGTGAACAAGGAATATCCCATTAAACTGAGCTTTCATGCCTCTCTGTAAGCTTCAAGAAGTCTTGA
This sequence comes from Cryptomeria japonica, assembly GCF_030272615.1. NCBI lineage: Eukaryota > Viridiplantae > Streptophyta > Pinopsida > Cupressales > Cupressaceae > Cryptomeria > Cryptomeria japonica. The sequence goes on along the minus strand of NC_081407.1, from coordinate 396,284,912 downwards.
AAAGCAATCCCAAGTCCATAGGTCACCTTCCAAAAAACCATTAAATCACTTGCCTAAATCCACAAATCCACTTTGCCCTAGGGATGATTCCTTCCCTTGCCTGGCAACCTAATCCACCATCCCAAGTCCTACTCTTGGCAAGAGGTATCATTTGGTCATAGAAGAATTGACTTATTAGATTTTGTTGGATCTTTTCATTTAGACTTGCATCTTTTGTCCTACGACTGCAACTAGTTACAACTGCCTGGTTTTTTTCCATATCCAAGTATGTTACAATAGGCACATACTGGGGCATATGTTCATAACAGTGCATGTTTTGGAGCTCTCTTGTATAAACCGACGATCTGGTATTAGTGTTTGTCAACACCTACCTTTTTCGTGTACAAGGGTTATCGGTGTGTTTGAGGGTCTCCTTGCACACACCCACAACTCTGTATCAGTGTTTCTAAACACTTGCATAATTGTGTGTAAGTAATTCCCGTTTATCTGAGACTCAGTTCACACCTTGGTTTTCTCATAGCATTCTGATTTTTATAATCAGTGGTGCAAGTCACCCAGGGCAATATCAAACTAGGTTGGCTCTCCACATTTGTTGTGCACAAAATCTCATCATCATTCCATAAAATCCTCAACTCAATAATCCCATGGATTTCTCAATTTCCCCCATTACCCATCTATTCCATATTCTTCTATCTAAGATCATTATATTATTATTGGCATATTCCCTCTTTGTATTATTTATTCACGTCATATAGATTGCATTGTTTAGATAGTCATTTTTCCAGAAAACATTTAGCATATAAGGTTGCACTTAGGTTGCATCACATAAATATTCATCTATATAACATTTAGATTGCATCGTAAATCATTTCACATCTACAAAACCATTTCACATATACATTTATACATAAAAACATAAAAATCACTCATCCTGCATCCAAAAATCATGTTAGCAACACATCATAAACACACATGTATAAGCATCCACTCTGCATCACAAAATAAGTCAGCATAACACATCCATGATTGCATCCACATATGACATCATAAGAAGAACAAAAATAATCTATCACAATAAATGCTACACATCATTTGTCACCAATCAAATCATGTATGTATATATATATAAAGAGGAAAATGTGTCTGTCATGATACAATGATCACCCCGAAGGGTCAAAATATAATACACAAGCAGTACAAGGAGCTATCTCTCCTCTCCTGTCTCCCCCCCTCTGCTGTACCAACCCCCTCTGCTGTACCTCCCTCCCCTGATCCTCCTACACCCCTTGCTGGTGGCCGAAAACCCACTGATCCCCCTGTCTGCTGACTCTGAGTCGGCCGCTGACTATGGGTCCTGTGAGACCGAACACTCTTAGTATACGAGGCTGCTCGCTATCCTGTAGGCACCACTCCGTGATATAATCCCCTGTAATACTATGCCTCTCAGGCTGACCTCTTTGCTCTCTCTCGCTGCTGCAGACTATCAGAAAATATCTGTGCTAATCCTGCCGGAACCAATGCCTGTTGGGCTGCATCCCTCTCACCCCACAGCCGTGTCGCCTCCGCCTTCACCCTCTGCACTCTGGCCTGTAATCCCTCTAACTCGGCATCCTGCCGACGAAGAGAATCCTGGAGCCCTGTAATAGCTTTACCTGTCCGGGCCTCCTCCAAAATCCTCTCTGCTTCCTCCCCCTCCACCCTCAAGGCATCCACCACTGTCCTGGCAGTATGAAGACTCTCTGTCAGATCAACTATCTCCTGTGTCAGCCGCCCCACCTCTGCCTTCATGCTTTCCCTCCGAGCCCTCTCTACCTGTAGCTCATCCTCCACGGAATGAAGCCTCGCTCGATAGCTATCTCACTCCTGCTGTAATCGGTCAAAATCAGCTTGTGTCGGTCCTCCCCCCTCCCCCGCTTGTATCTTAGGGATATCCATGGTAACAACTCCCCTCCCTCTCCAACTGCTACCTCCTCTCTCCCGCCAACTACGGCCTCCGCAACCTCTCCCGCTGGGGCATCGCCTCCATCCTCCTCCTCCTCCTCTGGAGCCCTCCGCCACACAACTTAGACTCTCCTCTACCCTCCGCTCGCACCACGCCCCGCCCAAACTACAACTCACTCTCCTGGGCCATCATCCTCCCCACCCACCACCTGATCAACCCCTGGCTCCAACTCCTCATCATCTAAAACCCCAGTAATGGTAACCCGCACTGGCAAGTGCCCCTCCCACCAACTCCTGTATCCACCCATCATACCTGGGTCCTCCCCTGCTCCCATCCGCTCATCCTAGACTATGTGAAAAGCTGTCTGGAAGCTCATCCGCCCATCCAAGGGACTCGCTATAGGCCCCCAATACCTCACCTCCCGTGTGATCCAAGGATACATTAGAATATACCCCACTATGTCCTGTACCTGCCCAAGCTGTCAGGCCACCCTGAATGGAGCATAGTACTCCATGATATACACATACCTCCAAAAAATTCACATCTCCACTCATGCCCAGTGCAACTGCCAATCATCCCTCCACCCCTCACATCCCAAAAATGGCCTCCATGTGAACTGCGCCAGCTCATCTAAGATCCTCCTCCAAAACCACACGGACACTATCTGTGTGTAATGCAGCAGCCCCCTGTACCTATCCACAAATGGCTATCGTGGCCGCCTGTCCTAAACCCCCAGTGGTCGAGTCACTGCAATGTGCTCCAATGCCCAGATGTGCAATAGTGTCACCCCTACAGATAAATTGGCATACTCTTTGTTGGTCACCAGGTGCATATCATGATAAAGCCGGGCCAACATCGCTGAGCCCCATGCATACTGAATGCCATCATGCACCATGAAGTAAACACATCAGCTCCACCCCAAAGGAAATCCGTGTCCACCCAAATCCGGTAGGATCTGCCCACTCAAGAAGCCGTAAATCACCAAAACCAATCGAGGAATCTGCCAGATACCCATCGCATGACCCAAGTGCATCCTGCTCCTATCTAGCATCGGTGGCATCTCATACTCGCACACCTCCGTTAGATAAAAATCAACTGCATCCAATTGATACTCGGAGATCACGCCACGAACGAGGATCTTCAAGATCCTCCAAACATCTAATAAGGTCACTGTAGCCTCTCCAGTCGGCAAACGAAAGGTGTTATACCGACTATCCCACCTCTCCACTAGCGTAATCATCATAGCAGTATGCACCCGTATCCTAGGCCACCTGCCTACATAATGCAATCCCAGCGCATCTAGAACCTCTAGCTCATCGCGGCCTAGCTCATGGTACAGACTCATCGTCGCTGACCAATGCTCTCTCGATGCTAGTGGTCCCCTCTCCACCTGCATCCATTACACCAAAGCATTACTTTCACATCTCAAAATCCCCTCCTGACCTCCAGAAGAAACCATACCCTTTCCCCCATTCCAAAAATTCTAAGCAAAAAGTGCATCCCCCCCTACCAGGCGCACACGCTGATTTACCCAGTGCTCACACCAAAATCGTGATGCACGTGCCATTTTGTAGGCGCTTGCGCCAAGAGAGCCCTCATTCCCTCTTTTTCTCCCTCCCAACCCCGTCAACGCGAGCGCCCGTGTAATCCCTTGGGCGCCCGCACTGAAACACGAGCGCCTGCATCGAAACACGACCGCATTCTAACCGGCTCTTCGCGAGCACTCACACTCGCGCTGCTCTAGGGGCGCACGCTGATTGCTAGCGCTTGCGCTGCTCTAGGGGCGCGTGCGCTGAAACAACGATCAACACGAGCGCCTCACCTAATTTTCACCCCTATTTCTAGCCCTAAATTTTGCCTAAAATCAAAAAATTCAAAAGAGGGATAGACCTACTCACCGGTGGTCCATAGCTCGTCGGTCGGTCGAATCGCCTGATCCTCTCCGTGCGATGATCACGAACTAGAATACGGTCCATCTCTCCTTCTCTTCTTTTTCGCTCTGAGTAACTCCACGGCTTGTGTGTGACAATGACCCCTCATTGGGCCCTTTGTGGCTTATATGGGCCCCCGTGAGGGCCCATTTTTCCTCCGTGGTCTCGAATCTCCTATTCTCCTTTACAAATTCTTCTCCACCACTTCATATTTCTTCCTCATTTATCCCTTCCACTCTTATTCGTCTTCCTCTTTTTTCGATAATTTTTCGTCTTTTTCTGAAAAAAATCTTGAGGGGGCATACACCTCCCATGCTTTACGCTGGGGCATCCTTTTCTTCTTCTATCTTCTACACATCGCCACATTTGCCACTGCGTAAAAGAGGGGCAAAATGTAGACACTTAAAAATAATAATAATTATTTTTAATTCCTAAATTAATTAATTTAATTATGTTAATTCAAATTCTCCTCAATATTAATTAATTAATATTGTCACTATAGTATGTGACTAATTTATTTAATAAATCAACCCCTTTCTTTATTCTTCTAAAAATTGAATTCTCACAAATCTTCCTCCTAGCTAATTAATTTCAATTAATTAGTTAACCCACATGACCCCTCCAAATCATCTTCCTAATTTATCATTAGCCTAATAAAGTCTTCTAGAAACTCCCTAAACCCACTTAACATTATTCTGCTAATTTTTAATTCCCCCACTCATTCTCTCTCCTAGTCAAATCCTCCTACAAATCCTATCCCACCTAATTCTTCCTCTAATCCCCTCCTAATGAGTTTCTAGTGGCTAATCATCATGATTAGCCACAAAGTCAACTCCTTGTCCCTTCCATCCAACCACTAGCTTTTAATGCTCTTTTCCTAGGTGAATGTGAAAAAATCTCACATTCCTCTAGGCATCCCCTCTCCCAAGGAATTTTTAATTCCTTCTTATTCCTCCAATACCCATGATCATCCCTTTTAGGGGAATTTTAAATTCCTCCTCCCCATTCTTCAAGGAATGTCACATCCCTTGCTCCTCTCAAGGCACATTGGGAAGTCTTCCCAATGCATCTTTCTCTTCTCAAAGCACCTTGGGAAGTCTTCCCAATGCACCTTGAGGAGTGTGGAGACAAGAAATGCCTTTAAGCCATATCTCTTGGTCTCCACACCCTCTCTTGGGCCTTGTGTGAGCTCACAAGAAATCCTAGCCCTCCATCTTGGATCCATCCTAACCATCCATTTTTCCTCTCTTCCTATAAATTGAGGATTTCATCCCTCCATTTTTTAGATCCAAGCTTAGTAATCTTATGTTTCCCTTTTGAGCCTAGGAAAATCATCTTAGCAACCTTACCATGTCAAAATCATAACTCATCCACACTTAATCATCTCATCCATATCATCCTCCAAAATCCATTTCATATTGTGCACAACATTAGAGAGCCATCCACATCAAGTAAGCAAGAGGAGCACATCAAGTGGAGCATCATCCAAGGGCACCTTCACTTCATCAAGCTCCATCCGAAGGAGAACGTATAAGATTTATGAGGTATATGCATTTTATTCTTGTTTTGAGCATTTCAAATTATGTCTTTCAATTTCATATGATTATATGTTTGATTTGTATATTTGCTATCTAATCCGCCTCACTAGTCTTTTCCCCTCTTCAATACTTTTGTTGACTTATACTGTTGTTGCTTCAGTAATTCTGTGACTTTGTTTGTCATATTTTTCTCCGCATTGGTCCACAATTATAGATATGGGTTTGCGGTTTGGACAATATACTCATGAATATCAGATGTACCTATGTTCATGTTTGTATGTATTATGAATCTTCGAAAGGTGAGATACATGGTTTGGCAGTTTGGCCTGTTAGTTACTCTGTTCCTCTAAAAAAAGAATAGTTTGTCTGGACATCTGCATTTCATCAGTTGATTGTTTTTGGTCTTGTGGTTTTGGGACATGATTAAGCTTTGTGGGTAACGTGTGTATTCCAGTTAGCATTATATTTTGTTACATCTTGTTCGACCTATGTGGGTGAAATGTATGAAGTATATTGTAGTAGCATTTAAAATATTTTCTTTGTAAGGTATGCATGACTGACTTAAGATATAGATTAGTGTATATATATGAGATATACTCCTTCGATGATGACATAGAGAGATACATATAGACATAGGTGTGTGATATTGTGATTAGATGTAATATGATGCGGTAAAGTAAATGCGAATGAGTGAAGAGCTAATGAAGTGTACCAAGTGTGTCTATTGAGCCTAATTGGAACTGTACTCCATGCATATGTAAGATGCAACTATAGTAGTTAATTTTGTCTACTTGTTCTCTTTTGGGCAATAAGCCCTTTGGCAGTGAGCCTTCATCTTTTGGGCAATGAGCCTCAAATAGTGAGCCTTTTAGTGAGCATTTTGTAATATTTTATAGTTAGTTATACTATATTGAGAGTTAACCCTCTCCGTGGTTTTTCCCTAATGAGTTTCCACGCAAAAAAAATGGCGTTCTCTTGCGCATGTTGCTGTGAATGGTATCTCTACTTTTGTTGCTTGTTTGATCATTCATTTCTTTCTATTACATGCTTATTGATGTAAATCTATAAAGTAATAATTGGGTTGATTTTAAAGTTTTATTTAAGGGAATATTGATTTGCCCCCCTCCCTCCCCCTCTCAATATTCTGGTTGTTAAAAAAGGTACTCATTCTATTTTGGAACAGACACCCATTTCTTGTTAACCATTTTTATATTTTTTGTAAAAATTATTTAGGACTATGTTTTGCAACTTGCTCTTTAAATTTGTATGGCTAATAACAATTTTTTCTATAGTTTTTTAATTGATAGTTGTAATGCCCCACCAAGAAACCCTAAAGGATCACACTAAAACATAGGAATAAAAGAAGATTTTTTTAATTTTTAACATAACATATAATTAAGGTGCATTAAGATATAACATTGCACTGATTAATTACAAAAGCGAAATACTTAACAAAATTCCTAAAGGGTTTCCAACGAAGATTACTTTAAAGAGAAACTGAAAGCATAAGGTTCACTTTTCCACTTATGATGCATGTTAACTATCCCTAATACATTGCAATGATATTCATATAAAGAACTGAATTAGACATGCTTAAAATTACATACTTGCATTAGATTTCATTACGTACTAATGATTACATACATCAAGTTTACTACAATAATTCATTCAATAACCCCCTAATTATCATTACAAAATCCAACAACTTAGAATATCTCACATACATTGCATTTAAATTACAGGATAACATATGAATTAAATAGAAGATCATATAATGAGTTACATAGTTACAACATGCCAAGAAGGCATAATAATACAAATGATACAACTGAACTCATAAGATTCAAATAGGTACAATAATGAATCCAAGGAGTACAAAGGAAATCCAACTGGAATAAGGAGATGATCAAGACCAAAGAGCATCTGGAACACCTGCAAAGTCAACCCTCGCAAGAAGGAAGCGAACATGATACCGATGGAAAGTGGCACTACTACCCGACCATGTGGCTCAAAAGAACCACCCCTCTGTGCTAGGAGATAGTACTAAGACCCATTGGAAAACAAGGAAAGGATACATGGTCTCACATAACATTAGATCAACTCACAAACAGTAAACTCGCAGAACATGACTCCACATCAAAACAGGTGAAATCAACAAGACTATACACTAGTGACCATGAGGGAAGAGTTTCATCACATAGCTTGGTATGGTTATCTTGACAGGCCTCCAAAGGTCCCGACCCCCATCATGGGTTATCCTGGTAACCTCTCCCGAACCCTCAGCCCCATCCAAGTCTCATGTGGACCCAAACAATCCTTTCGTGAGGACAAGGTTGTTGGTTTGCCATTCTAGTCCTTCTCGTTGCATCCCGAGTCTATACTAGCACTCAACCATGAGCGAGGCATAATTATCTTAATTATTGTTTCATCTACCAAGCCCCCTAAATATTATTAAGTTACCACTTAAACAAACTTTCGATGGGTTATCCAGCTAACCACTTTGGGCGCGACCCCCAATCGAAAGCCACTCTCCCATATGACACTTAACCGAAATCACATGAACTCCCAAAACCAAGGTATACACAAGAAAGAGTACATGGAGTTAAATACTGTAGAAAACCACTTGGCCAAAATCAACCCTTCCATAAGGTTAACCAATTGACAAAACATGGACACGAGAAATTTCACAACCATGAAAACCACCATATGACCACATTTAATAAATTGACCAAAGACTTGCAGTTTTGAGAACAAATGCGAATATAGTAATTAAACATGCACATCTATTTTCAATTTCATTTAATAATGCCAATCGACCCAGGTTTTCTAATTCCTCTATTTTTACCAAAATACCACATTTTAAGGAAAATCACCATTTCACAATAGATAAAAATAAATATACCATTTATATAATTATACATATAAACATATACATATAAAATATAAATAAACTCATTAATTTATTAATCTAACATCAATATTTTTTCCCAAACTAAATTAATAAATTGTTATATTTATATAATTATACATATAAACATATACATATAAAAATATAAATAAACTCATTTATTTATTAATCTAACATCAATATTTTTTTCCAAACTAAAATAATAAATTGTTATTTTTCCAATAAAACAACTATTCTCGTTTCCCAAATCAATTATATTTTCTAATGACATTATGAAATACACAAAATTAAAAATAAATAAATAAATATATATATATATATAAATATATATATATATATAAATATATATATATATAAATATATATATATATATAAATATATATATATATATATATATAATATTTTAATTATTGAATATATATAGTATTCCAATTTATAAGTGGACCAGTAGATAAGAGAATGGAGCGCAGAGAGGAGCAGGATCGCCGTGAGGAGCAGGACCACAAGGAAAGGCTGGTCCGCCGAAGATAAGTTGGTTCGTGAGGTTTAGGCCCGGAAGAAAAATCAGGCGCGTGGAAATGGCACTGTGGAAGTTGATAAATCGGTGCGTGAGTCTTATCGGGTGAACAGGTACAAGCCGACTTTCAATGATAAAGAATTTCTACAGAACGCCTCTAGCAAACAGAATGTCAAAAAATGGAAAGTGTGCGATATGAATTGGGAGGATAATGTTATCTCTGAACACGAGGAGACCTGGGAAGACATCTCCCACAGAGACCAAAACTTAGGTTAGGCAACCAAATTTAGTCTCCGCAACCCTAAGTTGTGAGAAGTGGATTTATCAAAGGAAGTATCTGAGGATTGTGCCATTTTTGAAAACCACGCTATCATTGGGAGAGTTGTTGGACCTAAACTTCCTCGAAGTCTAATCAGGATGTGGGTGGATGAGAATTGGGGCAAAAATATTGTCATTAAGTTCCTTCCGAAAAGCTTCTTCATTGCAGTCTTCACAGAGGCTGAGGAGAGGGACAAGATACTTTGCTCTCAAAACTGGTTCTTGGAAAACCATCCTTTTTACCTTCAGCCCTGGTATCCTAATTTCGACCCTACTAAGTTGGCGATATATGATAAACCTCTGTGGGTTCGTCTTTACAATCTTCCGTCTGAATATTGGAGTAACCCTTGCTTAGAACGTATTGGTCGAACATTGGGCACTCTGCTGGAAATTGATGAAGCAATCATTGATGCGGACCTATATATCTATGCCAGAATGAAAATTGCGGCAGTCAAAGAAATCCCGTCTTCCATTTCCATTATAACAAAAGAAGGGTGTTGGGTTCAACAGGTGGAGATCGAAACAGATGTTGTCTCTTGCTCTAGATGTGGTGGTAGGTGACACCCTGTCGGGAGATGCGGTATGTTCACTAGGAGAGCATTCAAAAAGCCTTTTAATAAATTTGATAAAGTTGGGAACCATTTGCCTCCTGTGATATCGGATTTACCCCCTTTGAATGGACTGCTGGATGGCAATATTAATCTGCTTCCAAAGGACCCATCCCATGATATCAGTGCGCCTGTTGAGGCTCCCACCATTAACATCATCCCAATTTTAGACTCAGTATCCCTCCCTCCTCCACATAGCTAGAACGACAATAAGGATGACAAGTTCTCTGAAGAAGAATCTGAATCTTCCTGGCCGGATGATGAACCAGAAAATTTGGATGATTTGGATATTGTGGATCCTAGATGCATTAGTCAATCCGTGAACGCTCTCCTTGGCATAGTCAAGGGTTCAAAGGGGCGCAGGAGTCACAAAGTTATCAGAGAACAAAGAGCTCATGAAAAAGGAATTGTCAGTGTTATGGATTTTCTTAAAGTATCCAAGGGAGGGAAACCCTCCCTTGGAGAACGACGAAGATCTCTTCCTGGAATGTCAGGGGTCTAGCAACCCCTGAAAAGAGATGCTTGGTCAAAAGAACCATGACCAAGTTGGCATCTGACATTTTTTTGTTACAGGAAACCAAGTTAAATCCAGAGAAAGCGCTGGAATTAAAATTTTTTTGCTACTTTTGGGATGGTATTTTTCAGGAGGCTCGTGGCTCGGCTGGGGGGTTTGGGATCTTATGGAACCCCTCTCACATCGAGATAAGTTGCTTCACTTCCTCTGATTTTTGGATGGCGTGTTTTGTCAAATGTAAAAAGTTAAATATATGTTTTTCGTTGTTTAATATCTATGGTCTAGTCAAAACTGAAGATAAGCGTAAGGTGTGGTCAGAGGTCTCAGAATTGGCCCTTAGTCTGGATCTTGGAAAAGTTGTCATGGCTGGGGATTTCAATGCAATCTTGTGTGCAGAAGATAAACGGGGTGGCTTAAAGCTACCTACGAAGGTGGTGGAAGACTTTAGAGATTTTGTTACTATTTGTCAAGTGGTTGATATCATCCCTAAGAACGGTACTTTTACTTGGAATAACAGAAGACGTGACTTTGCGAATATTGTTGAAAGTTGGATAGGTTCTTCGTTGGGGAATGGTGGATGTTAAGTCATCATTCAATTGATCCTGTTATCGAACCCCAGAGTGGATCGGATCATTACCCTATATCTCTTAACATTGGGCAAGATTTGGAGAGGCATAAAAGTTACTTTAAGTTTCTTAGTATGTGGTGGTTGGACCCAACATTTCTTAGTCACATCAAAAATTGGTGGTGCGAAAGTAATATTTTCTCAGGTTCCCCTAGCTTCAAATTTACCAAAAGACTACAATTCATCAAAAGAAGATTAAAGGAGTGGAATAACTCCTCCTTCAAAAATGTTTTCGCTGAAAAAGCTCGGATAGAAGGTGAATTAGAAGTAGTTAACTCAGTCGTAATGGCCCATGGCATGACAAATGTGGAGTTTGAGGCTGAAAAGTCCCTTAAGGCTCAGTATTCTGATATTCTACGGAGAGAAGAACAGTATTGGAGAGACAAGGCCAGGGAGAATTGGGTTGCTGAGGGCGATATGAACACCAAATTCTTTCATGCCTCTGTAAAGGCTAGAAAATGCGCTAACAGAATCAGTTCGATCCAAGACAGGAATGATTCCTGGGTCCATACTCCTAAAGAAATAGAACAAGTGGCTCTTGACTACTTCAGGCGGCTAATGGGAGATAGTAAGAAGGAAAAGCCATCCTCCTTCCGTGCATTAGATGACATTATTCACCTGATGCTGTCAGACACGGATGGTAAGTTTTTAATGGCTCCTTTTAGCTTAGAAGAGGTAAAGGCAGCCACCTTCGTGCTACACCCAAATAAATCGCCTGGTCCGGATGGCTTAAGTGCTGAGTTTTTTCAAAAATGTTGGGATTTCATGGGGGTTGACTTATGGAGAGTAATTGAAGATTTCAGGAAGAGTGGCGAATTTGTTAAGGAAATCAACCATACTTTGATATGTCTTATTCCTAAAAAAACAGAGTGCACTACCATGAAGGATTTTTGACCGATTTCTCTTTGCAACACCCTGTACAAGATTATCTCCAAAGCAATGGCAGAAAGGCTCAAAGTTTTTTTACCAAAGTTGATCTCGGAACACTAGAATGGCTTCACCCCGGGCAGGGAGATAGCCGACAACATCATCCTAGTCTCTGAAGTCATTCATACCTTTCATAAAGATAAGATAGGAGGAATGGTAGTTAAATTAGACGTGGAAAAAGCTTATGATAAAGTGGTATGGGAGTTCCTAGTCCGTGTACTAGAGAAATTTGGCTTTCCTCCCCAATGGATAGCTTGTATCAAGTTCTGTTTATCTTCAGTCAAATTTTCCCTACTGATAAACGAGGGTGTTTGTGGCTTTTTTCCTGCCACGAATGGTGTTCGGCAAGGTGATCCCCTTTCCCCATCGATTTTCATCATCATGGCAGAAGTTTTAGGAAAGTTAATCTAGAAAAAACATTTACAAGGGTCATGGAAGGGTGTTTGCATCCATGATCAGCTTCCTTCCATCACACATTCGTAATTTGCAGATGATATGGTGGTCTTTGGGGAGGCCTCGGTGGCAGAAGCTAGATGCATATTAGAAACATTGAATCAGTATTCAAAAATCTCGGGCCAAGTAATGAATTGGGATAAGTCACGACTCTTTTTCTTTAATTCTAGCAGACAAATGCAGACTCGTATTTCGGGTATTCTGGGGATCAAGATAGAGGCACTTCCCATGAAGTATTTGGGTATTAAAATTGATAAGGGCTGTCGTCAAACACATATGTGGGAGGATGTGAAACAATCGTGTGTGGCTAAAACAACACAATGGAAGAACAAATGGTTATCTCAGGCCGGGAGACTCACTATGATCCGATCAGTTCTATCAGCTATCCCAATCTACAACATGTCTTGCTTTAGATTGCCATAGGCGGTTGGAAAGAATTTAGATAATATGTTGAGAAAATTTGTATGGGATGGGGCTAAAGATACTAACATAATTCCCCTTATCAATTGGGATACTATGTGTTATAATAAAGAATCCGGGGGGGCTGGCTTAAGGAAGATGGATCTACAAAACATTGCCCTTGGAGAAAAACTCTCTTGGAAGATGTATCGGGAACCCCAAAAACTATGGTGTAAAATCTTTCAAAAGAAGTATCTTGACTCGGTCCGGCCGGACAGAATCCTTACCATGGCTAACTCTGTCAAAGGCTCTGCAACTTGGAACTTTCTATGGGAGTGTAGATCAATAATTACAGACCATATATCTTGGCATATTGGCCATGGAAACAAAGCAAAATTTTGGGAGGATTCTTGGGAGGGTGAACTAGTGCTAACTGAATTGATTTTGGAACAAGATTGGATTAACTTAATAAAAGATAGATACGGTTCCTTCGTTGAGGACTATTTTGATCCAACTCAAGCAAATAGTAACATTCGAAAGTGGAAACAGGTGGAATCGGGTAGCCCTGCTCTGTGTGAACAGCTAAGACTCATTCTTAGCAGAAGAAATATTCCTATGTCCAATGCAGAGGATAGCATTTTCTGGTGCGGTTCGAAGACTTGGGAGTATTGTGTGAAGTTGGGATATAAGGTCCAAAGGGCAATTAGCCCGTTCACTGATTGGCCGTCCAAACTCTGTTGGCACAACAGGCTCCTCCCCAGAGCCGGTGCCTTTTTATGGATTGCTCTTCATAACTGAATCCTTACTGGTGATATGCTTAAATTGATTGGCATCTCGAGTCCAAGTATATGTGTCTTTTGTTTGAATGCGGAAGAATTGGTTGATCACCTACTCTACACTTGCCCATTGGCTGCATCTTGTTGGAATTGGTTTTTAGATAAAATTAGCTTCTCCACAGTTGGGAATTTGAAATTGAAGGATTTCCTAGTTTCGTGGCCTGTGGATAGATCCTCTATGTGGAGTGATATTTGGATCACAGGCCCTTCAATGATAGCATGGCATTTATGGAAGGAAAGGAATAGGAGGATTTTTAAAGATAAATGCCTCCCAGTGGACAGACTCATTGAACTTATCAAAGTGTCCATAGAGGAACTGATAAAGAAAGCAGTCTCAACACTTTACTGATTGGGATAGGAAAATGATGGAAAATTGGTCCTTGGTTACTCCCGCCTTGATGCCAATGCTCTCAAAAAAGAAAGGTATCAGAAAACATATCAGGTGGAAGGCTCCCCTCGAGGGGTGGCTGAAACTAAATTTTGATGGTGCATGTAGGGGGAATCCTGGGGTTTTTGGCTTTGGGGTTGTTATTCGTAACGGTGATGGTGAGTTAGTATTGGGAAGTTATGGGTCATTGGGCGTGGCCACTAATAACGAAGCAAAAATTTGGGCCCTCTTGGAAGGCCTTAACTTATGTGTCTCCAATGATTTGTCAAAGATCATCATTGAAGGGGACTCTTTAGTTATTATCCATGGGATTATCAAAAAGGGATTTGGGAGTAGGAACTTAAACAAATGGGTCCCATGCATATCTTGGCTCCTTAACGATATTAGCCATTATGAAATTATTCATACTTATAAAGAAGCCAATCGAGTGGCAGATTGTGTTGCCAATTTTGGGGCGGACATCCCTCAAGGTACTGTCACTTTTGACTTACATTCGGTCCCTGGACCTGTCCGAGATCTAATTCAATCTGACTTCAGTCAGTAAAACTCTCCGAAGGTTTCACGGTTTGGCGGTGTGCCAGGACATTTTTGATAAGTGGGTTCTATTTTTTGATCAGTGCACCCTTATGGCTGCAGTTGCTACAGATAGGAGGACCAAGAATGCAGTGGATTTGAAATCTTCACTGACAGTTTCTGATCCTTTGGATCATGCTAGATTCTACAAATCTCTCCGTGGTTCATGCCGGAAGCTCCTAGAATGGGATGCCCACATCTATTTATGTGTCCGCTCTTTGAAAACTTCTATACCTGAAGCTTATCCTGAGCTGGGACTATGGTTCATGGCCTTCTTTGGTGATGTCTCGTGTGTTAATTGTGCAGAGGATCTGAGAGGGCAGTTGCAGGACCTATTTTTTACAGTGGACGCGGCCTATGATGCCATGGAAGGTTTGGTTGGTGTAGCCCTCAACCACCATAGGCACTGGTGTGACTCTAAGGTCCTGGAAGCTACACTTATCCCAGTGGTGGATGTCTTGGAGTCACGGGAAAAGATGGTCGAGCTTCTCAGTGGTTTTGTCAAACCTCTCCTGGTGGATGTAGTGGCTAACTATGTCTTAAGTCTGCCATTTGACTAGAGACTGAGCATATTAAAATTTTATTTCTAGATGGATTACTGGCCGTCTGATAGCTTGGACGATGGGTCATCTACGGAAGAGGAGGACTCGGACAATGAAAGGCACAATCGTGCGATGGAGAAATATCTGGCAAAGATGGAAGAACGGGATAAAAATGCGAGTCTTCTGTGAGAATGCTTGGGAAGTATTTCATTGTGCTGTTCTGAACGACAATATGGATCCCTTCAGATGCGTTACTCAAGCTGAGGATTGGTGGCTGTCGGAATAGTTGACTAGCAATGTCATCCATGTTGGTGAATGCACATCTGCTATTCTGCAAGCCCTGCGTGGCAGTTAATAGTGGTTTAGTTAATTTGGATTGGTCTATGATTTTTGAGTCAAAACGTTTTGTAATATTTTGAAATATCAATATAGGGCGCTATCCCCATACTTGATAGCACTTACCCCAAAAAAATAAAAATAAAAATAAATAAATATATATATATATATAAACCCTTTATGTATTAATGCTGAATGCAATAATTAATTGCATCGTATAAAAAAAATAAAAAATAAAATTTACGAAACTCATGTGGGGCCAGGAGTGGGTACGCCCACTCGCTACGGCCACTGTTTCTACAGTGGCTGCAGGGAGTGGAGGGCCCGCAACATTCCCCCCAACTCATGCGGCAGGGAGTGAAGGGCATTTGCAGGGGCCGCACGGGTGTGGGGGCCACGACCCCCACTCTTCACCCATTTTAATGCCGAACACCTTTTTTTTATAATTTACATTAATTTTTTTTTAGTTAGTTAAAATTTATATTAATTTTGTTTGGTTAAATCGATATTTGTAGATTTGTTAAATTTAGATTCTAGTTCGTTAATATTGTAGTTTAATTTAAATTCTCTTGGTATATTAATATTTGTAGGGTTGTTATTAATTAATACCCCAATTAAATTGACAGATTAATGGGGATTAATGCTAAATAATATATTTTAAGTTAAATTTCCTTGGTTAGGTAAATTTTATATTTTTAGATCAATTATAATTAAACTTATAATTTGGAGGCATTTAAATGGTTGGGATTATTGGGTTACTTATTTGGCATTTTAGATTCATTACAAACAATTAATTTATATTATTATTATTTGACCCAAAATTGTCTAATGTCTTAAAGGACCCCCTTTCCAAATGCTCACGACTAGAATCATAATCTCCTTAACTAATGACTTAATTCGAGCTAGCGACTGTATATTCAATTATTCTCGTAAAAGAAATGAACATTGCTTAATCTTGCTTGTAAGTCACATTATTATTGCATCATGCAAATTACTTATAAAATATTGTCTATTGGTGTGCAAGTTACATTTTTCTTCATCTTCATGCAAGTCACGCATTTATTGATATCGTACATTTATTAACATGCAAGTTACATAATTGTTATTATTGTGCAAGTTATATCTCAAGTTTTGAATATTAATTATCTAGTTGTAGTGGGATGGTCTTTTCAAGTGGTTCTTCATTTCCTTAAAAGTAGTTATTTTCAATTAATTAAATCTTTGCAATGTTTATTTAAGCGTTCATTAGTATAATAGTTTTCATTTCATAATTGTTTCAAGCATGGTGCTATTTAAAATCTTTCATAGACACTTAGATAGATAACTAAACAAGAGGTGACAGAAACAAAGAAAACCAACAATGTTCGGTATCTATGGTACCTCTGGGTCACACTTACAGGTAATGCTGTCATGTCGAACTACTGCACTTAACGCCTAATAAAGCTACAACAACGATGTTTGTGGCATCGTCCCTATATCGCCGGGGAGTAATAAGGGTCAAATGGAAGTTAAAATCCAAGGGGTGGGTAATCCCCCTTGGATCGATAATTTAAAAAAGATAATTTTTAAATGAATTTACATCCGCTCAATTAAACCTTAGAAAATCCCATTAGGGTTGGTTAAGTGAGATGCTTTTGGAATTTTATTTTATCTTGATGTTTTTTTTTGACTATTGATAATGGGTCAAGAGTGACGCTTATGATATGAAGTAGGACCTAGTTATTTTAGGCCACAAGCAATAGGCCACCTTGAGCCCTTTTATTAAAGCTACCATCATGGGTAGCAACCGCAAAGAAACTGTCTGGGACATTGAACCTAGAAAGGGTTGCGTACCAACCAAAATAGTTTACATTAAACCATAGAATAGAAAATAGAACTACATACTTTACGCCTTGATCCTGTGTCAAAACGGGTATGTAGGCAGTGTAGAGACGATGTTGTCCCTAGTACTCAGGCATTCGAGGATGGGGTCTAGAATTTCGGTTAAGGCGAGTAGATGGTTTGCGAAGTTCCTTGGTCTCTCAGTCAAAGGGTATATAATTACTAATTGGAAGAAAAAAAAATCAACGCATACTTGGAGGGAATCCTGTATGGATTCGCTTGACTTCCCAAGGTTTTATGCCAAATTTTGAGACAAAATTCAAGCTTGTATTATGCTATTTTATTTAATCCTAAGGACGGAGACCTCAATGCACTCCTAGTAGAGGAGTGTAGTTCTTAGAGAGTGACTCAGGACCTGAACGGTCCTGATGATTCTAAGTCTCTGGCCAGAGCACTTCCTATCCCGAAGTGGATAGATGCCTATCCCGAATTGGATAGATGCCTATCTCAAATTGGATAGATGAAACATCCTGTCCCATATGGACAAATGCCTAACTTGTATGGTTATATGTTCATCCCAAATGGATGAATTCCTATTCCGTTTGGATAGATGCCCAAAGTATGCGATTGAATCAAACACAATTAATAAGTAAAAAAAAAATTAGTCAAACATTCGGGTTAAGTAGAGTGGGTTATCACAAGAATGAACAATTATCTAGCATCCGCAATTGAGCATTCAATTAAGCATTTGCGTACATCTCTGCAATCAAAAAGTTGAGCATTCAAGCCTACATCTTTTCTTTTGCAATCACGATAAAGTTTTATGTGTTTGTCCATGATGAAGGCGTGCATTAACATCAATTAAACAACATAAAGGTTATTGTGGGACTTCAAGAAAAAGGTTTCACATTAAATATAAAATTTAACATTTGAAGAATTTCCATTAAGGTTTTAGCCTCTGTCCTTTCTGAGGAAAATCTCTCTTTTCATGAAATATTATTGTAGTGGAGGTGGGAACACCAACAAGGGGTTTGACTTGGGAAAATCCCTATATAGAACAACTTTTTTTGCCTCCTTTCATGTGCATAGGTTCAAATCCAATTGCAAAGAGTGCTGTAGGTACGCAAGGAAGACAACAGACAATCTCAAACTTTGAGCAAGTAGAAACTCCTGGAATAGGGTGTTGAGATTTGACTGAACCGTTAAAGACTGTTGGTGATATGCAACCGGTAAATGATTGATTGGTGAATGTGATGAAGAGATTAAGATTCATGTTTGATGACTAATCATTGTGTTGTCATTGATGGAAATAATGTTTTTGTGGTCATCTTAGTCTTGGAAGCCAATCATTAAGGTATAACCGGCACAAATGACAGTTTACCAGTGAACTGACAAATAGGTTCTTAACTGGTAAACAAAGACATAGTTGCATTCATGCAACTGGTACAGGCGGTTGATGAAGAGTTGAATGATGTGGTTTTACAGGAGTGATGGATACATGTATTTGGAGCTATGTTCATGACCGCATTGGTAGATTCAACCAAACAAGCGCGATTTCATGTACATAGCAGACATTATGATGAACACTTAACTGGTAGTGATAAAGTCACTTAAATCGGTAAAACGACACAAGTTTTGTTTTATTTTTGGTTTGTTATGTCGGTGGTCGACATAAGTTCGGCGTGCAATATTATTTTGTCTAGATTCATTGAGCCTAGGAAATTGTTCCAAGTCTGTAGCCAACTAAGTTGATGTCTAGAAAAAGTGTGATGAGTTATGAGATAGACATGCAAATGTTAATGAGATTGAAGGCGAATATTGAGATTTTGATTGTGCGGTGATTAGTGAAGCTCTGTATTGATGTGTTGTTGAAGTTTTGAGGATTTGAAGTGGATCTTATCAGACACAGAGGTGTTATATGAAGATCATTTGAATTGTTGTTATCCTAACAATTACAACAACAAGATCCCTTAACTGGGTAGGTCCTAACATGCCTTAACTTGTAAATCCCCTTACAGGGTAGCTCTATATCAAAGTGTTAAATCCTCTTGCGAGGTTTATCCTAACAGGTCAAAGCTCCTAACAGGGCTCATCATTTAAATCCCTTAACCGGGTGACTCCTAATTGGGTCTTCTTCTAATAGGGCATATTTGTAAGACCTTATCCGGTCAAGATTCCTATTCTACAGATAGTGAATCTTGTGGGTATTAACTCCCACCGTGGTTTTTCCCTTTTGGGTTTCCACGTATAAATATATTGTGTTATGTGGAATTTGTTTTATTGGGCATTAGATTATGTGGTGATATTCCTCTTATGCTTGTTAAGTTTTAAGTTATTTAAGTTGGTGATCAGATTCATATTGTTTTTTCTTGCACTGATTCACCCCCCCTCTCAGTGCCTTATAAGTTTATCAATTAGTATAAGAGCCAACCTTCTTTGAGACTTAATCGCTTGAGAAGTATTCCTAAGGAAGACATGGGGGATATGAGTTATAGAGAGATGTCTAATAAACTTGCAGAAATTGAGGAAGCCCTAGAAACATTGAGAGGCAAGTATAAAGCTTCACTTTATAAGAGAAGAGAGCTAACCAAACAATTGTTGGAGGTTTCTGAGAGTAGTTCTTTTGATGAAGCAAACATAGGTGCATTGGTTGATGAAGTGGAGAAACTGAATGATGAGAAGACTAACTTGGGGAGAGATCTAGAAGCCCTAACTATTCGAATGAGTCAGGAACTTGAAGCAAGGAGGGTAGCAGAAGACAAGATCAAAGAGAAAGAGCATGAGATCTTCAAGATAAATTAGGAAAATGACACTTTATATGCACACTGGTATGGGGAAAAAGAAGAAAAATAAGAGATAAAGGAAGAACTGGATATGGAAATGTCTCTTAGAGAGATTATTTTGAAAAGGAATGAATACCTTACACAAACTTGATGAACTTATAAGGCACTGAGAGGGGTGGGGGGGGGCGGGTGAATCGGTGCAAGTAAAAACAATACAAATCTGATTATCAATTTTACCAACTTAAAACTTAATAGGCATATAAGAAATAACACCAAGTATGCAATCACCACATAAAGCATAAACCACATGACACAAGAGTTTATACATGAAAAACCCAAATAGGAAAAACCATGGTGGGATTTAGTATCCACAAGATCCACCATTTGCAGTATAGAGATCTGACTGGTTAAGGTATACAACACTAGGTTAGGGGCACACCATGTTAGAAGTGTCTAAGCCTGATTAAGAGCTTTACAAAAAGGCCTATGAGGACCATCCCTGTTAGGAGCTACCCAGAGTTACTGGGATTTGCAAACAAAAGGTATTGTGTCACCTGGTTAGAGGATTTAATGATCAAAACTGTTAGGATCCGACTGCACCTTGTTAGGAGTGACCTTGTAAGAGGATTTTCTTGTTGCAACTGTTAGGGAGACAACAAGTACAAATGATATCAGTATAACACCTTTCATATATGATAAGATTTTCTTCAGAACATTACAACATCACATAAACTTCATCTCTCAACTCCTCTGATCATCACACTATCAGAAAAACAAAATTCGCTAATGATCTTTCACACTTTCAAGCTCATACACATATATCCCTTCATACCTCATCACACATTTAAAATCATCATCAGGTCAGCTAAAACCTTGTTACAATTCCCTAGGTTCAATGCATCTAGACAATATTGCATTGTACACCTTAGTTATGCCGACCACCGACATAACAAATCCAATTTTGTGCCATTTTACCGATCTGAGTGATTTTCATCACTACCGGTTAACTTCATCTACCATCCTTCATTGCTGCTGTCAAATCGCATCATCTCATTCTTCATAGATTTCTTGTACCGGTTGTCAGAATATAACTTTGTCTGTCTTTTACCGGTTAAAGTCCTAATTACCGGTTTTGATAAAATTGTCTATGCTTATCGGTTAAGTCTTGCCAGTTGACCTATAGGACTTAGATGACTATAAAAACATAGTTGCCATCAATGACAACATACAACATAGTCATCATACAACAATCTAATCAAACATGTACTAATTGTATCAAGTAGACAAACAATAACCGGTTAAGATCAAATGATCAAATGCCAACAATCTCCCCCTTTGACATTGATGGCAACACTTAGGAAATTTTTTATTAACTAAGTGTGCAATACAAAAATTGACTATACTCCCCCTTAGCAATTACTTTGATTACTCCCTCTTTACATTGCATACAAAATTTTGACTGGACTATTAACTATTACTCCCCCTTTGACAATAATGCTAAATAAAGAAGTAAAATACATAAAAGATATATACATTTTACATCAAAATTTGCATCAGAGCATATATAAATATAAGTCATAAAGTTTTTACACAACAATTTTAGAAAAAAAGAGTCACTGAAAAGAAACTTCAATTGTTTGAGATCATTATCCCATGTCTCTAATAGTGTGCTGGTAATCTCAACATGTGTCTTTATCTGCCCGGCTAATTCCTCCACTGCATCAACTGTGCTCATCTCAGGTGTAGCCAAAATAGGAATTAGTTGAGTTTGGAGCATCTTCAATGATCTAACCCATTTTACCTGCTCATGTTCACACATCTCAATTTTGTGGTGTTAGTCTACAACTGATCTACCGAAAAGAATAGCTGAGTCATTTAGTGGCCTAAATGTCTCACTCAAGATTTCAAATTCTTTCTTAGCATCTTCCCTTTTCTCCTTCAAGTCAACACAAAATAGTGAAAACTTAGAAATAGTAGCCAAAATCTTTCCTCCAGTTTCTAGTGCTTTCTTCAACAGGTCTTCATTAACCATGAGTGCTACCTTACCTTTATCTGTCTGATACCTCACATGGGTCAAAGGTATAGTGGTGGTTGGCAAATAACCTTTAATGAACGAAGAAGTCATAACCGGTAGAGACCCTATCCTAACCGGTCTAGTTCCTATGAGATGGAAAAGAGGATGAATGTGGTTTGCACAATCTATCATAACTACGGTCATGTAGCTATGAACTATAGAAGAAGGACTGGTAGAGGCAATGCTAGACCTTGGAGAGCATCTGGTATGGCTTGTTATCATTGCCATAAACCAGGACACATTGCAAAGTTTTGTAGAGCTAAGGTGAACCAACCGGTGAATCAATCTACTGACCGGAAAGGGAAGATGAAAGTTGATGTGGAGGAAACCAAAGATGAAATGAACAGAATCTAGAAAAAGAAGGATGATGAGAAAACTGAAGAGAAACCATATGAAGATCCCATTTCTTCACCTAGTGTGGAGAACCCTTCACTGACAAACTAAGTTGTTAAAAAGCTTAGGGGGAGCTTAATGTTAGATCTATTTCAAAACCCCTTGAAGGACCACAAGGTATGTTAAATCTGCATACTTTGATGTATTATAATATCGTGAAGTGATTTTATGATCAAACCGATAGGTTTGATGTGTTATGAGAACCGATAGTGTGTTATAAGATATTTTAGGGTTTTATCGGTAATAACATTTAATGTGGTAGATAATGGGGAAATAAAAAGAGCTTTTTGAATACTATTTGTCACATTGCATTCTTGTGAGCACACAAAGAGCGAATAGAGAAGATCAGAGTTTGTGTTTACAACATTGACAGAGATTTAAAGTAATCTGGTGTGATTTGTGATTGGGAATCAGTGAGAAAGATTTAACGGTGTTTGAAACCCTAGTGCAAAAGTTGTAGAAGGTATTTATCCATAAATCTTGTTATTTGCTTATCTTTCTGAATCATTGAAGATGGACACCCCACATCTAGTAGATGTTACCGATAGACCCCGTCCTAAATTTAAGAGGCACCCATTTAAGTCTGAGGCAACTGATCCTACTGGAGCCCTATCCAGAGTTCCTTATGGTGTCTTACATGTTGAAGATGTTAGATCTTTTTATCATTGCAAATTGGTGGATCTTGGTATTGCTGTTATTTTTGATCAGTATAAAGCATTGTGTGATAAGAACAAATTGATAAAAGAACAATTCAAAAGGGTTACTGAGAGAGGGTCTCACCATGCCCTTGATTTCATTAATGATTTTGATGATGAATTTGTGAGATATGTGCTTAGCCAATTTCATGACGAGTTTATGTGGCTCGATCGACCACATAAAATTTCCAAGGAAGCTATTCAAGTAGTCACCAAATTTTGTGCCACTGGTGAGGTCCCTATACTTAGATCCATTCGTAAGAATGATGTATAAAGTTTAATAGGTTCTAAATGGGATGGCAGAGCCATGACGGTGAATAATATCAATGATCCGATAGTAAAGTATGTTTTTATGGTTATCAGTTACCAGATCTATTACTCAAGCAGGATGAACAACATCCCTACTGCTGCTATCCACACTGCCCACTAGATGATAAAAGAGGATGTTGACTATGACTTGTCAGAGGCATTGAGGAGTCAACTGATCCTGAACCTAAAATCCATCAAGAAGGATAAGAGGTTAAGGTTTAAATTTGGTCAATTAATTCTTGGTATATTCTTTTATTTTCAGAATTATTTCCCCGGTATTGGTGATATCCAATGGATAGATGGCACTCTAGCATTGGTGAAAATGAAGAATAACATAAGAATGCTTGGTAATGGTTTTGACAAGATTGCATGGGGATATTTTAAAGACTTTCAAAAGAAAATGCATGCAAGGGAAAGGATACTGACAGAGGTTGTCAATCGATGTGAAAAATCAATTTGCTTTATGGTTGATACAGATACTTGCATGATGGAGGCAACCGTGCCCCAGACTAAATGGGTTATGCCCATGGGATATGAAGTGGACAAAGATATTCTAATTGCATATGCTGATAATTTTCTCGCCCAACCGGTAGATACAACAACAAAACATTTTGTCACTTACAAGGAAAAACCTCTTCAAGTGCATTCAAAACAATCGACTGGTAATAGAAAAGAAAGTTAGAAAGGAAGTTGAAGCATTTGTAGAGAAAGAAGGATTCACAAAGGAAGCCATTGCTGAAGCAAGAGAAAAACATGCTGCTCAATAGGCCAGATCATCAAGTGCACCAACCGGTACCCCCACCAATGTAAAGACAAGAGCTGGAAAGGAGGAAGCTACAAAGAAATAAAATCCAATAGTTCTTAAGAAGGAGAAACTAGTAGCAATTAAGAAGGAGAAATCATCAAAGATTCAGTTCCAGAGAAAAGGTAAGATTGTTGAACCACCTACTGCATCGGTTAAGACTGGTAAAAGGAAAATCAACAAACACATAAACTGGTAGATGTTGATGAAGAAGAAACTGAGTCTGAAGGAGAAAAGAAAGCCCTAAGGGCTAGTGGCAAAAGATCAAAGGGTGTTGGTACTCCAACTATGAAATCTCCAAAGAAACCGGTAATCAAGCTCACACCTCTTGAAAATTTAATAATAAACATTAAAGAGTATGGTGTATTGACTGGTGTGAAGAAGCTCTATGATAAGTTTAATGAGAATGAACAAAGGTAGATAGAAGATGCAATTGTTTACATGATGAATAAATACAACAAGGCCCTTATTGAATTGCAAGGGCAGATTCCAAATTCATTGTATAATATAATTGATACTAGATGGCAGGCAACCTTGAGAGAAGACAAAAAATTTATTGAATATTTTCTGAAAAACTTGCAACCTAAAGCTACTAAGGAAGAGCTAGATGAAATTTTTGCTAAGGCAAAGTCATCTTTTAGGTCAAAGAAAAGGTTGACAAGAATGTTAATTGGCGAGACCCAATCAGTCCATGAGGAGACTGAACAAATTTTGAAGAAGGTATTGTGTCTGATTCCGGATGAAGAGGAAGAAGTTAAGGAAGATGAACCAGAGAGGTTTGAGGCTGAAGATCTTCTAAAAGACGTTAAAATAACTGATTTTAAGCCTAATGAAATTGTGCTGGATGATCAACCAGTGAATGCACAAACTAAACCTATGAATATCCGTGATGATGATGATACCGGTAATAATGATGATGCTGATGCTACTGACAATGTAAATGTATAGGATGTTGATATGTCTGAGCAACATGAACAAGGACTTGGACATGAAGAAAATAAAGATGATGAAGAAAAGAAGGATGAGGAGCCACTGGTAATAACTCAAATTGTTGATAGACAGCCCCCACCGGTACAGGAAACAGAAAAGGAAAAGGAAGAGGAGAAAACTAAAGATGCAGAGAAAAAGACTGAACCCAAAGTGACACCTTTGTCACTTGATTCTAAAAATAAAATTGTAGGTTTTGATTATGGTGATGATGCTATAAGCATCAAAGGTCCACTAGACATGGACAATTTGAGCTCAACTGAGTTGATGGAGATTGCAACTGCCATGTAATCCCGAGCCAAGAAGAAGAGGATGAAAGAACAACAAAAGGAGGCAGAGTCAATAAGAAATGCTATTGAGATTTTGTCTAGTCTCCTACTGGAGACTGATACAGATAATTTTGTTACTCCTATTGACAAGCTTGGTCAACTTGTTAATGATGCTGGAGAACAGATGAAATGTTTTGAGGATGCAACTTATATTAGTGTCAAGAAGGATTAAAAGAATTAAATAACTGAGCAATTGATGACTGAATTTGATAAAGGGAAAGTTGCTCTTATTGTCAATAAGGACTATTTGAAAGGACTTGAAACCTGAGGTATGATACTCTCAACTATTTCAAGATTTTCATTGTTTTGTACTAAATTGAAGGAGTAGGAAGCTGAGTAATAACTTGAAGTTCTTAGTGAGTCATTCAAGTACCTTAATGACTCTACTATCAATTATGGAAGATCGGTTGTTGAGCTTCAACATAAGCTGAAAGCTTATGACAATGAACATGTTAAGAGGATCAGATCACAACATAAATTACAAACACAACTGATACCAAAGGTGTAAATCTTGCAGAGAGCTTATAAAGAGTCTGAAGCTATTATTGCTACATTGGAGATGATCACTATAGATACCATTAAGGAGTTTGCTGGACAGATAAAGACACCACATGTGGAGATAACCATAAGTATTTTAGAGACCTAGCATAATGATCTGACGCAATTGAAATCACATTTTAGTGATGTTTTTTCTAAGATTGCATTGTAAATACATTCTGAACTCCTATATCTATATATTCTATGCAATTTTGATGCAATTTTGATGTTACATGTATTTATCTTTCATGTTTTTACTTCTTTGTTTGTCATTGTTGTCAAAGGGGGAGTAATAGTTGAAGAGTCAGTCAAAATTTTGCATGTAAAAGTAAAGGGAAAGTAGTAGTATAAGTCTTTTAATATTTGTAATAGCATGCAATGGCTAAGGGGGAGTATATGTCATGAAGTCAATTTTTTGTTTTTGCACACTTAGTTCACACACAATTTTTCCTAAGTGTTGCCATCAATGCCAAAGGGGGATAATGTTGGCATTTGACTAAACCCGCAAAGACTGTTGGTGATATGCAACCGATAAATGATTGATTGGTGAATGTGATGAAGATATTGAGATTCATGTTTGATGACTAAGTCATGTGTTGTCATTTATGGCAACAATGCTTTTGTGGTCATCTAAGTCTTGGAAGCCAACCGGTAAGGTATAACCTGTACACTTTATTAGATATTTCAAATAACCGGAAGACAACTGAGAGGGGGGGGGTGAATTAGTTGTCACCAGATTACTAGAACCTTAAGCAATTAAAACATTGTTACCAAAACACATAAGATCAATATTAGAATACATAAACCAATTAACGAAATAACAAATATATCAATTAAGCACAACAAAAAATTAGAGAATAAATACCATCCACATGACACCAAGATTTGTACGTGGAAAACTCGGTTAAGGGAAAAACCATGATGGGAAGCCTACCCACAATCAAATAATACTTCTGTAGTAAGTATTTTATTACAAATTGAGGGGCCTACACTTGTAGGAAGGCCAATAGCCTAGAACACACTTCTCATTACAAAAGGAGTCTCATTGACTACATAAAAATCTAGATTATAATCTGGAAGGAAGAATGAATTGCAATAATAACATCTCCTATGCCTGTGTACAGTTCCGGTTAAGCTCAATAACGAAGGACTTAATCCTCTTACATAAACCCAAATTGATCACCAATGATTGACCAAATCCTCTGCATGAATGATTAATACATTATTCGCTTGCATACCATATCCATTCCATGATCTACAATGAGATCTTACACCTATATATATACAAACCCTTGACCTTAAACAATTAGGTCGGCCACTAGACAATAAAACATATTACAAAATTATAAAACATGTCGGCCTGAGACCAAAAAAATAATATCCAACCCATAAGTCATCCGAAAACACACTGAGAAGACCAATCAACACGTTACATTAAGCGGTCCAAAACCTAGATATAACAAAATAGGTCCAGTTCTAAATACAACACCACCAATCAACTGGAACACAAACATGATAACCATCAACATCTTGAAACTCTAATAGAAGCCGCACCAACACCACTTATGCATAACATCAAAAGATCTTCAATCAAGCTCTGCCGGTGAAACCCTCACCAGATCAACAAACCAGACTTACTAGCATATAAGAAAGCGTCCGATCACCCAAAAAAACCAACTGACTGAACATGTATCTGAGTAGCATGAGTAGTATATCTAAGCCAATCCCATAAGCCAAGGCATACTAGAGTATATCGGATCATCACGATCTTACCAACCAGAAACCAAACATCCTACCAGGACCAAAAGGATACCGGTAAACATCGAAAGCAACTAGTGTTGACATCAATGACAAAACATCAATGCAACACATAATCAATTCCTCCAAATGGCCAACAATCTCCCCCTTTGAAATTGATGGCAACACTAGATGTGAAAAACATCCAAGTACCAAGAAATTCCAAACAAATCTCCCACACAAGAATATAGTAATGAAGTTCTGATCCACACTCTCCTTGTAGATGATATCACAGTTACGTTCTACAAATTTATCCCCTGATGTATATAACCCTTAAGTTTTTCACATGAATATCTCTCCCCCTTTGACATCAATCCAGAGATCTGACATAAATATCAAAGAAAAAACATAAACCACTGAATCACAAGACTAACTACTCCCCCTGAGTAGTAGCATCACCACATCAATCCGAAATGAATAATATCTCTGATAATGCATACTGGACTGATGCCAAATAGCATCAACCAATTTTCTGCTGGAGGGGCAAAAACCCCTAACCTGTCTTTGAGGTACTCAAATGATTCTTTAAGCAAAGGTTTAGTGAAGATGTCTGCAATATGCTCTTTAGTGTTCACATAAACCAGTCTAACTTTATTTTCTTCCACCTTCTCCTTCAAAAAGTTATACTTGATAGATATGTGCTTTGTCTTCGAGTGGAATACCAGATTCTTTGATATGTCTATAGTAGTAGAGTTATCACAGTGAATAACTACCGGTCCATTGCAATGTACTTTTATGTCCTTTAACATTTGCTTCATCCATAGAACTTTTGTACAGTTAGTAGCAACAAAAACATACTCAGCTTCAACAGTAGATAAATAAGTACATGACTGTTTCTTGCTGATCCATGAAATAAGTTTCTTTCCAAGAAAGAAAGATCCACCAGAATTACTCTTCCGATCATCAACATCACCTGCCCAATTTGCATCTACATATGCACATAAATTAAAGTCATCATATTTAGGGTACTACAAACCATATTCAGATGTACCTTGTAAGTATCTAAAAATCCTTTTCACTACACTTTCATAATTCTCTCTAGGATCACTTTGATATCCTGATGTAATGCAAACTGCATTCATTGTGTCCAGTCTAGTCTGAGTCAAATACAACAGACCTCCAAACATAGACTTGTATCTTGTAGGATTTACCGGAACTGATTCATCTTTCATTGTCAGTTTCTCACTTGTAACCATAGGAGTACTAACCGGTTTAGAATTCTCCATACCAAATTTATTCAACATCTCCCTAGCATACTTAGTTTGACAAATGAAAATACCTTTATCAGTCTGAGTAATCTGCAAACCTAAGAAAAATTTCATTTCCCCAATCATAGACATTTCAAATTTATTCTCCATATTTTTAGAAAAGTCCATGCACAACTTATCTTCACCTCCAAAAATAATGTCATCAACAAAGACCTCAATAATCAATATATCATCATCAGTGACTTTATAATATAGATTACTCTCAATATTACCTTTAGTGAAACGAAGCTTTAAAAGATATTTGTCCAACCTTGCATACCAAGATCTAGGTGTCTGTTTCAATCCATATAAAGCTTTCTTTAACTTTCAAACCATGTTTTTATCATCTGAAAGTGAAAAGCCACCAGGTTGCTCAATATAAACTTCCTCATCAAGATCCCCATTCACAAAAGTACACTTGACATCCATCTGATAAACCTTATAGTTTTTATGTACAACATAGGCAAGAAATAATCTTACAGCTTCAATCCTGGCTACAGGTGCAAAAGTTTCACCATAATCAATTCCTTCCTTCTGAGAATATCCTTTACAAACCAATCTAGCTTTATTCCTCACAACTTGTCCATCTTCATTTAGTTTATTCCTAAATCCCATTTATCTCCAATAACATTCTTATTTTTAGGTCGGGGAACTAAAATCCATGTGTTATTCTTTTCTATCTGATCTAATTATTCTTCCATAGCTTTCATCCAACATTCATCTTTACATGCTACAGTTATTGATACCAATTCAACTTGAGAAATTAAACATACCTCATTAGCTGCCAATCTTCTTCTTGTCATCACTCCATTGTTCTTATCCCCAATGATCTGATCTTCTGAATGATTCAACTTTACATACCTAGGAGTCTTTTGATTCTCTGCTCCTCTTTCCTGATCTTCAGTTACTGTTAAATTTTCTGATACTGTTGGAGTAACTAGTTCAACATTCTGTTTCGGTAAAGGTGTTACCAGTTTAGTTATCATCATTTCCATTGCTGGTTCTTGCTCATAAATTCTGATTTGACTTCTATTTTTCTCATCCACCTTGACATTAGCACTTTCCACAATTCTCTGCATTCTCTTGTTATAACATCTATATGCTTTGCTTTCATTAGAATAACTAAGAAATTTTCCTTCATCACATCTAGGATCAAACTTACCAATGAAACCATCTCTCCTGATATAACATTTACTACCAAAGATTCTGAAGTACTTAACTATAGGTGTATTGCTAAACCATAATTCATAAGGTGGCTTACTAGTTTCTCCTTTGATATGAACTCTGTTGAATGTATAAATAACTGTGCTCACTGCTTCTCTCTAGTAGATATGAGGTAGATTAGCTTCCATCATCATGGTTCTAGCAACATCCAAGATAGTTCTATTCTTCCTTTTCACAACTCCATTCTGCTAAGGTGTCCGGGGAGCACAAAGTTGTCTCCTTATTCCATTCTTCTCACAAAAGTTATTAAACTCACCAGATGTGAACTCTCCACCATGATCTGACCTTAGGCACTTTATCTTCAATCATGTCTCAGTTTTAACTTTAGCTTTAAAGATTTTAAACTTTTCAAAAGCCTTAGATTTCTCCCTTAGAAAAGTAACCCACATCATTCTAGAATAATCATCAATGATTAGCATAAAATATCTATCACCTTGAAAACTTTTGATTCTAGCAGGACCATACAAATCAGTATGAATAAGATCAAGAACATCATTATATTTGTCTTGTATACTCTTAAAAGAGGTTCTGACCTATTTTCCCATTTGACATTCTTTACATACCGGATTATAGGGCTTTGCAATCTTAGGTATATCTCTAACTGCCTTAGTTGAACTGATCATTACCATGCAATCAAAATTCTCATGACATAGCCTTTTATACCAAATCCAACTCTCATCACTTTGTGCAATCAAACATGTCTTCTCACTGGAATTCAAATGAAATATATTACCTTTTGTTTGAGTACCGGTTGCAATCTCCAATCCAGATCTATTAATGATCTTGCATTTTCCATCCTCGAATTGTAATTGAAATCCCTTATCCACCAACTATCCTACACTCAAAAGATTATTCCTTAAACCTTCAACATAATAAACATTATTAGTATTGTGGTTACCATCTAATGATATAGTTCCTTTTCCTTTGATCATGCATGCTTTGTCATCTCCAAATCTAACCCATTCATCCTTATCTTCAATTTTAGCAGTAAGGGCCTTTTATTTAGGTACATTCTCTTCTAGTGCCAGATCATCTTCCTTGATAGCTAGGAACACCCATTCCTTTCCATTGCTGAAACCACTAGCAAAGTCTTGTGCCGGTTCATCATTAGAATCAGTCACACCTTCCTCATCCGCAAAGTAACATGATTTATCTCTGTTTTTTGTGTACTTATGTTTGTTTTGATATCTAGGGTTAGGCTTAAAAGATCTTCTAGCTCTTTCTTCGAATCTTGAATTCCTCTCAGGACATCTAGATGCAAAATGACCTATCTTATTACAAGCAAAACATTTAAAAGGTGATTTTACTTCACACTTACTTCCTAACAGTCCTTTAGGTACTCTTCTAGCAAATAGGGCTTCAAGTTGATAAAATTCTTCATCTCTCTCTTGATATCATCCAATTCCTTTGCATACAAAGCTTTCCAATCTTGCTTGCCAATTGATGATGTAAATGCATGAAAAGTAGGTTCAAACTTCACAGCTCCAGAAGGTCCAAAATCTTCAAGCTCAATAGCTGATAATTTTCCAACCAAGGTATCCCTATTGACAGAAGTATTTGCCATTGTTCTCAATTCATTAATTGTAGTAGCCTTTGACTTATAAGCCAGTGGTAAAGCTCTCAGAACTTTAGAAACTATCTCAGCTTCACTCAGAGATCCACCACAACATTGAATTCCCATGACAATTTCATTTACCCTTTCCATAAATACAATAATCCTTTCATCTTCTTCCATCTTCAAGTTTTCATATCTCACCCGGTAACCATCAAGTTTAACAATCTTAATAGTAGCGTCACCTTCATTAAGAGTCTCCAAATTGTCCCATATAGCCTTTGTTGATGATTTGCCAGTCAATCCCATTATTTGATGATCAGAAAGTGCACACAAGAGGGATTCTCTAGCTCTATAATCATTCTTAATCTCCTTGTCCAAGTTTGCCGAAGGAGGATTGTCAGATGTCGGACTAAAAGGAGTTACACCATTCTTTGTGATTTCCCAAATTTCCTTACCAAGACATCTCAAATGAGTCTCCATCCAAATCTTCCATATTCTGTAATTTGTTCCATCAAGCCTAGGAATTTCTCTCCAAAAGATAGCTGCAAATGAACTAGATGAACTTGAATTGTTAGTCGCCATAGGATCTTCCTCAAATGGTTAAGCTTCTGTAGAGAGGACTAGATCTCTGATACCAATTGTTAGACAATTCAAATAACCGAAAGACAACTAAGAGGGGGGAGTGAATCAGTTGTCACCAGATTACCAGACACTTAAGCAATTAAAACATTGTTACTAGAACACATAAGATCAATACCGATACATAAAACAATTATCAAAATAGAAAATATATCAATTAAGCACAACCAACAATTAGAGAATAAATACCATCCACATGACACCAAGATTTGTATGTGGAAAACTTGGCAAAGGGAAAAACCATGGTGGGAAGCCTACCCATAGTCAGATAATACTTTTGCAATAAGTATGTGATTAAAATTGAGGGGCCTGCACTTGCAGGAAGGCCAATAGCCTAGAGCACATTGCTCATTACAAAAGGAGTCTCACTGACTACATAAAAATCCAGACTACAATCTGAAAGGAAGAATGAACTGCAATAATAGCATCTCCTATGCCTGAGTATAGTTCCAGTTAAGCTCAATACCGGAGGACTTAATCCTCTTACATAAACCCAACTTGATCACCAATGATCGACTAAATCCTCTGCATGAATAATTAATACATTATTCACTTGCATACCATATTCATTCCATGATCTACAATGAGATCTTACACATATATATACAAACCCTTGACCTTAAACAATTAGGTCATCCATGAGACAATAAAACATATTACATAATTATTAAACATGTTGGCCTGAGACCAAACAAATAATATCCAACCCATAAGTCATCTGGAAACACATCGAGAAGACCAATCAACACATTACATTAAGCCAGTTGAAAACCTAGATAGAACAGAACAGGTCTGGTTCTAAATGAAACACCACCAATGAAATGCAACATGAACATGATAACCATCACCATCTTGAAACTCTACTAGAAGCTGAACCAACACCACTTATACATAACATCAAAAGATCTTCAATCAAGCTCTGCCGGTGAAACCCTCACCGGATCAACAAACTAGGCTTACCAGCATATAAAAAGCATCCAATCACCAAAACAAAACCAAATAACCGAACATGTATCTGAGTAGAAGATCTAATCCAATCCCATAAGCCAAGGCATACCGGTGTATACTAGATCATCATGATCTTACCAACCAGAAACCAAACATCCTACCAGGACCAAAAGGATACTGGTAAACAACCAAAGCAACTAGAGTTGACATCAATGACAAAACATCAATGCAACACATAATCAATTCCTCCAAGTGGCCAACACAAATGACAGTTTACCAGTGACCAAAAAATAGGTTCTTAACCGGTAAACAAAGACAGAGTTGCATTCATGCAATCAGTATAGGATATTGATGAAGAGTTGAATGATGCAGTTTTACAGGAGTGATGGAGATAGGTATTTGGAGCTATGTTCATGACCGCATTGACAGATTCAACCAGACACGTGATATTTGATGTACAAAGGAAACATTTTGATGAACACTTAACCAGTAGTGATAAAGTCACTTAAATAGATAAAACGACATAAGTTTTATTTTATTTTTGGTTTGTTATGTCGGTGGCTGACATAAGTTCAACGTCCAATATTATTTTGTCTAGATTCATTGAACCTAGGAAATTGTTCCAAGGTTGTAGTCGACTAAGTTGATTTCTATAAAAAGTGTGATGAGTTATGAGATAGACATGCGAATGTTAATGAGATCAAAGGCGGAGATTGAGATTCTGATTGTGCAGTGATTAGTGAAGCTCTGTATTGATGTGTTGTTGAAGTTTTGAGGATCTGAAGCGGATCTTATCAGACAGAGAGGTGTTATATGAAGATCATTTGAACTGTTGTTATCCTAATAGTTACAGTAGCAAAATCCCTTAACGGGGTAGGTCCTAACATGCCTTGACTTGTAAATCCCCTAACAAGGTAGCTCTATATCAGAGTGTTAAATCCTCTTACGAGGTTGATCCTAATAGGTCAAAGCTCCTAACAGGGCTCATCATTTAAATCCCTTAATCGGGTGACTTCTAACCGGGTCTACTCCTAACAGGGCATATTTGTAAGATCTTAACCGGTCAAGATTTATATTATGCAGATAGTGAATCTTGTGGGTATTAACTCCCACTATGGGTTTTCCCTTTTGGATTTCCACGTATAAATCTCTTGTGTTATGCGGAATTTGTTTTATTGGGCATTAGCTTATGTGGTGATATTCTTCTTATGCTTGTTATGTTTTAAGTTGTTTAAGTTTGTGATCAGATTCACATAGTTTTTGCTTGCACTGATTCACCCCCCCTCAAAGTGCCTTATAAGTTTATCATAGGGTGCCCTCCAACCGTGTTTGACGCAAATTGTAGTTATAGGTTCTCCTTTGTCTCCTATTTCCCAATTTGAGCTTCTGTGTTAATTTTCAATTCTATATCTTACTATTTATGTTGAAACTTATCAATTTCCTACCATTTTACCTAGATCTTACATATTCATATTCATACCAAATCATAATCTAAACAAATCTAATGAAAAAAGGGAATAGTTAACCGAAGTGTTCAACTCTCGTCTAAGATTGAAGTTGAACCTTATTGATTGTTTCCAAATCATACAATGTTGAATGAGTAAGACCCTAGTTCATGTCCATAGGCTAAGGTCCCAATATTCAACACCATCAGTCTCAAATCCTTAAGATAGGACTTTTAAAACATAAAATAAGTATGAAAAGTCATGTGATATTATTATCATGCATTTTACTTAGGAAATCGTTATGAAAATTAATATTAGGAGTTGTATCAAGGTGTTTGAGAGACAACCAAGAATTTATAAGATGATCAAATAGAAAAGATGGGGATCTTTCATAAGTCTTAAGACAATCATATACCAATATTACACCTAGGATAGTTATACAAAAGTTTTTAATGTTTTATCAAAGAGTCCTTGAAGCTTTCACCATTGATATCAAGAGGGTAGATACATGTTATCATTAAAAATTACTAAGACATAATGCCAAATGAAGTGTAACTAAATACTCAAATGCAAGATTTATTGTCACATAAACTGAATAAATTAATAGTAATAACAATATAACTTAATTTTCATCAATTGAGGTTGTTTATTATTCACCATGAGAAGTTCACTCTAAGATTAAGACCTACATTTCATCAAACCATAACACAATGATAAGAAAAATGTTTCCATAATTTAAACTATAAGGGAAATCACTAGCATTGAGAAGAATATGACGAATAAAAATGAGAAGACAATGTAAACAATCAGAAGAATAAGATCCACGAGGGAGTGAAAATGGAAATATCACATTAATGAAGTTTCCTAGGCAATAAATTTGACAATGTTACAAATAAAATTAACAATTTTATAGGAACGATATGAGTATCAAATGGACATATGTTTTTTTATTATTATTTTTTATTAAGGGTTATTGAAGAAAATGAATAGAAAAAAAATACAATAAAGTTTTCAAAACTGTCATGAGATTATTATTACAATTGCCTTTACAATAGAAAAAGTGTTAAAATTAAAATAATTGATAAAAAAATCACAAGGATTAAGATATATCATCATGATTAGAATATAAACTAGGAAAATAAGGCAAAATGATGATTGTATGCCATTAAAAGGGTTGTTATAATAGTTCTAAATAGGATAACCTTTTGTAGAATGTGTAAACTTATAAATTTGTCTATTTTTTTTATAGAAATTATGAATTATACAATACGTGTATTGATATTTTAGAACATAAATGGATGATAGGATTGTAGAAACAAATATAAAAATGAGATTTAAGAACCATGGTACTAGGATTTTCTATAGTAAATAACTAATATCAACGTGAGATTACACATGGTTGTTGAAACTTTGATAATGCATTTTAAGATTTGTAATGTAATTGGATGTCCTTGGCCATGTACCAATAGTGTGCTAGCAATAGATAAAGGGTAATTATAGATATTCTCAATTCATGAATATTGGTCATATGATCCTACAACTAAGTGAGAATTATCTAATATGAATGGTGAATAAATTAGATTTGTAATTTCACTTATAACATTTAGGAATTAGATCTAATCATGTATTCAATACTAATGTGGTGACATAATTAAATTTCAAATTTTGATGATATAATGATCAAATAAATTAATAAATTCTAAACAATTTTTTTATATGAATATAGTAAATCAATTTAGCTTATAGATTATACTATTCTCTAAAAAATGAATCACTAATCTTAATTCATTTTTCTATGGATATTAATCTTGTTGATGACAGGGAGGTTGTTGAGTTTGTTGTGATGAGTGTGTTTCTTTTAGTTGTGGTTAACATGGAGATGTATCACTTGGATGAATTTAATTATATTGCAATTTAAAGTATTATGGTTATATTGGAAATACTTATACATAGGTCTCTTTGTAGGTTAAGAATGGTCAGTGCTCCTCTCAAGATTCGTGACAAGGGACTAACCACCTCCCATGAGATCCATATCTCTACAATTTGTATCAGACATTGATAGATCGATCTTTTGACGCAACGACAAACTGGGCCAACAATTATACATAAAATTGAGTATTCTATAGTGTAAATAAAATTGTTTGCATTGCATGCAATTATATTTAACATATAAGTACGTTGTAAGATAAATGTTCGGCAATGTTATGAAATAGGGTTCTAATGGTTAGGGGCCCAACTATGATGGCTAAGGTGATGACAATAGAGGTTCACTATCAACATCATAAAAAATATAGGTTGATGGATAAGTCAAAATTATTCACATTTGAATAGTCAATATTGATTAAGTGTCAAAAAATGCATGCTACAAATGTTGAGTCTTTAGCCATTATAAATGAATTACATTCTTAATACATGTGGTTTTATATCCTATAGATACAATATTAGGAGAGATTCTTCAAAGACTAATGTAGGTGAAATTTAATATTCAAAGAATGAAATGTCATGTATGGATTTTATCGTGGATATAATTTCTATTGTTTGAACTAAGAGTTGCATGTGTGTATATATATTTTATAGACAAAATTATGATGGTCTATTTTTTATCTAGTGTTACTAGTAAGTGGTTTAGATCTACCCATAGGTTTCAATTCAAAAAATTTGATTTATAAACCCTAATTTAAATTGTAGCAAAAAAATTAACTTGAACCAAAATAAAATAAACCGAATTAAACCCTAATACATTTTAGACAATAAAAAAGAAAAGATGATAGGGGTACATGGCTGGAGGAAACACTAGATGGAGGAGGTAGTAGGGTGTCGGGGTAGCAAGAAAACGGTGTTGAAAATCAAGGTAATGAATGCTTTCAATGACAAATTCCTTATGTGATTAAAAATATGAAATAAACATGTGATTGCATCAATCAACACAAATATAAAATCAACATACCAAAAGAGAGACCGGACTTATGTGGAGAAACCCTTTAGGGAAAAAACTCCACCAGAGAACAAGGGAAAAAATACCACTTACAAAAACCCAAGCCTTGGAGAACGAATAACCAATAGACATAATAAAATAATACAACTCTTCAAGTGACTCTATATTGGGTGTCAAACCCAAAGCCACTTATACTTTTGACATTCTGGATTCTCTGTAACTCTCGATGACACTTCAAATCCCCAAATGGACACCTATTCTTTTCCCAAACTTGGGTGCCCAATGTATGACCCTTAATATATCAATGTGGATATGGCAAATATTGTATTTTGTCTATTTTAATTCATATTTATCAACTTTTCATGTTCACCTTTCTAAAATGCAATTACAATTATCAATAGTACAAATATTTAATATTTTTCTCTCAAGTCCTAGGAAACAATTTCCAAGGAACATGAAGACATATGAATGGCATAAGATTTCTAGGTTAATGTTACCTTGTATCAAAACTATCCCACTTGTTAATATACATTTTAATTACATCCAAGAGACATAAAATAAAATCAAGTATAGTGATCAAGGCCTTGGACACTAGTGGACCTTCGACTATCTAAGTCACCAGCCCAATTCGCATCAACAAATCCTTGTATGTCCAATAAATTAACCAAATAATCAATATTATGATAAACCGAATAGTAATACAAAATACTTCACAAATATCTAAACACCCTTTTAACAAAATTCCAATCCTCTTTACTAGGATTAGACATAAACCTACTTAAAACTCCTGCTGCTTGGGCTATATCTAGTCTAGTGCAAATAATTGCATACATAAAACTCCCAATAGAATTAGCATAAGGAAATTTATACACATCCTTAAAATCATCATAAAAATTCATACACATGTCTACACTCAACTTAGTACCATCTAGAAATGGAATACTAACTCCCTTAGAGTCATGCATATTAAAACTTTGTAAAATAGTATCAACATACTTAGTCTGGCTTAACCAAAAATTTATGTGAACCTAATATATATTGATCTCCATCCCAAGGATATATTTATATCCCCCAAGTCCTTCATATAAAATGTGCCAAAAATCTAAGCCTTGAGTTCTCTAATAATCAATAATATTAATGTAAACAAAATGATCCTCCTCAATCCTCATATAACCCAAAATCTATTAAAAAGAATCAAAATTTTGGTACCACATACTTGGTGATTGTTTCAAACCACACACAAATCTCTTTAACTAGAAAATTAATTGTTCTTTCCTTTTATCAATAAAATCATCAAGTTGTTGCATATAGATCTCTTGCTCAAGATCCCCATGCATGAAGCAATTTTAACATTCATTTTCTCTATCTCAAAATCATATGAAACAAAAATAGACAAAGGAATCTAATAGAAGTTAATTTTTTATGAGGAGACAAAATTTAACCAAAATCAATTCCCTCTCTAGGAGTAGCCCTTGGTCACTAGTCTGGCTTGTACCACTCTAACTGATCGTCTGCATGCAATGGGCTTCTTTCTATTGGTATTTGATGAACCAGTATGATGATATGATGATAATGTATGTTGTCATTGATGTCAATAAGTGCAAATGAACTGGTATGAAGAGTTGTAGTAAACCGGTGTCTGGGTTTCACTAAGTGTGACTACCATTTGGTAGTCTCGGCTCTAGGGTTTCTAGTTTGGCAATCCATCTTGTGCGATACAACCGGTGACATTCTGTGATGAGTTAGCTAAGAGATGAAGATGAGATCGAGATGCCACGTCAGTTTTGTGCACATGAAGGATTTCCTTGAGGATCTTGCATGTGAAGATCGACTGCATTAAATGTCTACCTTGAGAATGAACATTCTTATTAGCAGTATGAGAAGAAAGCGTGATGGGATACTAATTTCTATGTGCGGTGAAGAATGGACGATGCAGAATGACTTGTGATCTGTTTGAGATTGCTTCACTCTATGGAAAGTGTTTGGATGGTCAGGATTTGATTGCCTGTAATTATAAACATAAATGCTTAGGGTTTATGGTTTATGCTACCGACCTAATTGTTGTCTATAAGGTCGATGATGTTTGTTATTGTAAGTTGTTGGCAAAAGTTGTGTGTGTATCTGAGTGATGAGATACTTGCCAGACCAGTGAGAGAAAACTATAGAGTGTGATTATAGAGTAGAGGAACTGAAAAGGACCTGTCTTAGCAGATAGTGCTGTTATCAGATCAGAGTTTTACTTGTTGTCTTCTAACCATTTCAACAGAAGGAAAATCCCTTTGTCAGGTAGCTTTAATAGGCTTACTATAATTCCTCTAACCAGGTGACTCAAGATCATTGAGTTCTTTAAATCCTATAGCAAGGTAACCTTTGACAGGGTTTCAACCTTTAACATGGTATATAGCCATCCCTTAACCGGGTGATCTTTAACAGGATCGGTTCCTAGCAGAACCTTATTGTAACGTCTTTAACCAGACTAGGCTCCTAATAGAGTGAGCTTCAAAAGAGTTTAAAACAAGCTTGTGGGTATTCATCCCCACCGTGGTTTTTCCCATTTAGGTTTCCACGTGAAAAATATGTGTGTCATGAGTTGTGCATTTTTCATGTGATGATTAAGTATTCTTTGTTTGAGTGATTATGCATGCAAAGCTAATGGTTATGGTATTTCTGATATACCACGTGCATATGTTTATGGGTGGAGTAGTTATCAAGTATTGAATGTATTTCAAGGGTTCGGTTTTATTGGTTTATGTTGTCTGAAGTCTTACTGTGTTTAACTGGTATTGGCATGGTTAAGTTCAGTAATGAAGACAATTAGTTAGTATTGTTTTAACTTGAT
Source organism: Cryptomeria japonica (assembly GCF_030272615.1). Taxonomy (NCBI): domain Eukaryota; kingdom Viridiplantae; phylum Streptophyta; class Pinopsida; order Cupressales; family Cupressaceae; genus Cryptomeria; species Cryptomeria japonica. The sequence goes on along the minus strand of NC_081407.1, from coordinate 396,244,198 downwards.
AAGTTGATAAGAAGTTTTTGTATGTACTAATTCACCCCCCCCTCCCCCCCTCAGTACCAGTTAGGGTATCTGCTGTTCATAATTATTCATCACTTTGCTCTAGGAAAAGTGACAGGATCCCAAGTGTCACAACTATTTAAGGAAACCACCTCCTACATGGCCTACATCCAAGACTCACTTTCCTCCAAACAAAGAGCCTTCCTAAAAGATCTTGTTTCATCACTAGTACTGAACAAAGCAAATTTATAATGAAAATCTAGTGGGCTATACCTGCCAACTTGATTTTGTTAGCTTGTGGACTTATTCAAGGTGGGAGTAATGGGATCTACCTTTTCATCTTCCTTTTGTGTACTCATCTTGTACAACATCTAACACCTCTAAACTCTCCTCTCCATCATCAAATACATCCGAGTGTTCTTGTTAGTGCCAACCGGTGCTGAGAGGGGAGGGGTGAATCAACACATGATCAATTTTCACAATTAAAACTTTTAACTCTAATATGCACTTATCTAATATTCATCAATATACTAAATCACAGAAGTAAAATATGCAAGCATGAGAAGTTGACAATGACATCAAGATTTACCTTGTGGAAACCCAAATGGGAGAAAACCATGGTTTGAGTAGGAACTCACAAAATTTGCACTCTTCTGAAGTACACCCTGTTAAGAGCCATCCCTGTTAGTAGATTACAAAGACACTGTTAGGTGCCACCCAGTTAAGGGATTTTATTTAAGGCTGGTTAGTGCCTTTACCCTTTTAAAGGTAGCATGATTAAAGGAATTAAGAACATCAATTAAGATGTCATTCGATTAAGGGATTTTACAAAAGTGACCTATTAAAGTCCACCCAGTTAAGGGATTTAAGTTGCAATGGTTAGAAAGCAACAATTGAATGATTTGTTGAATTAGCTACTAATAGCTTGATCAGATCTCAATATGAGTCACACTCTATCCACGCCGGTTGTGTCTACTCTGCACAACACCAGTTTCCTTCTTCCACCTTTGGCTCTTCACTCAATCGGTCCTCTCTCCCTCCTCTCTGCACTCTGTCATTCCTCTGACCTTCAGCTTTGCACTCTGCTAGTCTACCTCAAACACCCTCTACTCTGCTAAATCCTTTTATCACTCCTCTCTCTGCTCTTCACTTTGGATCATCTTCAACAAGATCTTCTTATTGCTTTCACGATCAAATCTTTCTGAATGAACTCAAAAACACTTTATACATTTTCTGCCGACACTTTTAGGCGTTCCCTCAATTAAAGCAATCATGTATTTTGAAAGATTTGAAATTCAAAATTTCCCACTCTTTCTCTGTGTGCCTTACAACAATTCTGCCAAGTGTTCAACAAATTCTACCACCGCATCTCCCAAAGATAGTAACTTCTCGGTCGTGTTCAGTCAATTAAGTGCGAACCAAAAAATCCGCTGGTAATCATGCTTGACTGCATGATAACTGAAGTTGACCTTACCAATATGTGATCTGGCATAGACACAAGCTCATCAACTCATCTTTTTCCACCACAACTGAATAACCAATCATTGCTCTGAGATTTATGATGATCACCTATCTTCCTTCTATCATACCAGTGTACCGGTATGTCACTGCACTTCTATATTACCGATTCATCCTTTGATTGCCGGTTTGTTGTGCTAGCATCAAGTCTCTTCCCCTATTTTCCAATGAGGTTCCAGTTTGCATACAACTTCAAGTTTACTTGCCTGAGTCACCTTTTGTGACTTGATCATCATCAAAGTGACCGATCTTCCTAAATGACACACCGGTTGGCTTAGTCTATCTTTCCTTGAGCTAATTGAACTTGTGGTCATTTGTTACAAATGTTGTTTCCATGTGTTTGTAAGTCATCACCTTTTCTTACTGAGAAAACATCACTCTACCGATACCACTACACCGGTTAGTGTTAGACATCAGTGACAAATCTTAGCGCATATACCAGTTCTCTAGATTGATTAGTTTTATCAATGCCAACAATCCAACAATCTCCCCCTTTGTCATTGATGGAAAACACTTCAGAATCTGTCTAATCAGTTGCATGTTCTTCTTCTTCCTTCATCTCTGTACCGGTCCGGTCATTACTTCTACCCCGAGTAATGAATATCTCCCCCTATCACTGGTAGTACTATGATACAACAACTTCAAGTCAGTCACTACTTGCCAATGCTCAAACACTATAATTATATCTCCCCCTTTGAAAACAATTCCAAAGATTCATTTCAGTATACTTACAAGACTGGTCCTCCTAACCGGAGTAGTCCACACTTATCAATCGAGTCTTAGAAGAAAAACTTGAAATCATACCAGATTGATGTAGAGCCCCTTTTGCTTACTTTACTACATGTAGGGGCATAACCCCCAACTTACCTTTGAGATAGTCAAAGGTGTCTTTTTGTAGTGGCTTGGTGAAGATATCAACCACTTGCTCTTTTGTTGGTATATATTCCAACATCACTTCCTTTTCTTGAACTTGTTCCCTTAGATAGTGATATTTGATGGCTATATGATTCATTTTGGAGTGCATCACCAGATTCTTATATATGTCAATGGCACTGGTTTTTTCACAATGAGTCACTACCGGTCCAATCAATTTTTCTTGGATACCTTCCAACAGTTGCTTGATCCAAACTATCTGTGTGCAATTGATTGCAACAACTACATACTCAGCCTCAGCTATGGATTGAGATATGTAGTTTTGTTTCTTGCTTTTCCAAGATACAATCCTATCTCTGAGAAAGAATGCATCTCCACTAGTGCTCTTTCTGTCGTCAATGTTCCTTGCCCAATATGAATCAGTGAAGACACTTAAGCTGAAGTCTCCCTTATGTGGATACCAAAGACCATATTCACCAGTCCCCTTGAGGTATCTAAATATTCTTTTGACTACCACCATGTGAGTCTCTTTTGGATTTCCAGAAAATATGGCAACCAAGCCAACAAGTTGTGATATGTCCATTCTACTATGTACTGCATATTGTAACTTACCGATCATGGACCGGTAAAGTGTCTCATTCACTTCTTCACACTCATCATATTTAGAGAGCTTGCAACTTGTAACCATTGGAGTTCCAACAGGTTTGCAATCTTCCATTCCAAAAGTTTTCATAAATTCCCTTATGTACTTAGTCTAATTGATGAAGATACCATTCTTCAACTGTGAGACTTGCAGGCCAATAAAAAACTTTATCTCACCAATCATGGACATCTCAAATTCTTGCTTCATTTGTTTTGCAAAGCTTCTGCTCATCTCATCATCTCCCCCAAAGATGATGTCATCTACAAATATCTTAGCAATTAGATGTTTTCCTTCAACTCCACTCTTTAGATATAGGTTACTGTTATCATTGGTTCTTTTGAACCCTATGCTTAGCAGATATGAGTGCAACCTCTCATACTAAGTTCTTGGTGCTTGTTTCAACCCATATAGAGCCTTGTGCAACCTGTATACCATATTTCTTCCATTTTCAGATGCAAACCCTTCTGGTTGCTCTATGTACACTTCTTCCTCTAACACCCCATTTAAGAATGCAAGATTTGACATCCATTTGATAAACTTAAAATTTTTTATAAGCAGTATAGGCCTGCAAAATTCTAACCCCTTCTAGCCTGGCCACTGGTGCGAAGGTTTCTCCATAGTCCAAACCTTCTTCTTGAGCATAGCCCTTACAAATCAATCTTGCTTTTTTTCTTATCACTTTACCGGTTTGATCCATTTTATTTCTAAACACCCACTTAGTGCCTATCACATTTTTGTTTTCCAGTCTAGGCACTAGAGTCCATGTATCATTTTTTTCAATTTGCTCCAATTCTTCTTCCATGGCTTTGATCTAGTCATCATATTTTAGAGCCTCTTTTTCTATTTTAGGATCAAATATGGAGAGCATACAACCATTCTCTCTTTCTCTTATTCTGGTTAGAACCCCTGCATCTTTGTCACCGATGATATTTTCTGCAGAATGATTGTTTCTAACATACTTAGCCAATACCGATTCACTTCTTGGAGCTTCTTCAACTGACTGTGCAGGTTCTAATTCACAAGATTCTTCATTTGCCACTTCAACATGATCTTCTTCAGTAGGTTCTCCTGATATATTATACTCAAACCCTTTGTAGTCCTCCGATTCACTCTTACTGTCCTGTTCATTCTTCTCAGAGTACTCATCTACCTTGACATTTGCACTTTCTACAATCTTACTGGTCCTTTTGTTCAAACACCGGTATGCCTTACTCTTTATGGAGTAACCTAAGAAGGTTCCTTCATCACTCTTGGGATCAATTTTTCCAGTGTACTCATCCCTCTTGATATAGCACCTGCTTCCAAATACTTTTAAATAACAAACATTAGGTGAGTATCTACACCATAATTCATAGAGAGTTTTATTTGTCCCTTTCTTTACTTGTATTCATTTCAAGGTGTATACAACACTGCTTATTGCTTCTCTCTAGAAAATATGTGGAATGTCCTTCTGTATCATCCGAGTCCTTGCACAATCAATAAGAGTTCCGTTTGTTCTTTCAGTAACCCCATTCTGTTGAGGTGTTCTGGGTGCAAACATTTGTCTCATAATCCCCTATTCCTCGCAATAATTCATGAAATCCTTAGAGGTGAACTCTCCTCCTCTATCTGATCTTAGACACTTGAGATTCTTACTAGTTCCTCTCTCTACTCGAGCCTTAAAAACTTTAAACATATGAAAGGCTTCATATTTTTCCTTCAAGAATACAACCCACATCATTCTTGAGAAGTCATCAACAAACAACATAAAATACCGGTCTCCATAGAAACTCTTGGTTCTCATGGGACGGCACAGGTCTGTATGAACTACGTCTAGTACATTTTCAGATAAAAAGGTTTTATTGCTCAAACTAGACCTGGTCAACTTTCCTAGTTGACATTCTTTGCACATAGCATTTTTCAAGTTTCTATGTTAGGCATACCTCTGACAGATTTTGCCTTACTGACTTTTGCTATGCTATCAAAGTTAACATGACACAATATTTTGTGCCACAACCAACTGTCTTTTACCTTAGCCATTAGACAACTACCTACGGTGGTGTCTAAGTGAAACAAATTGCCTCGACTGTTTACTGGTAGCAATCAGACTTCCTAATTTGTCATTTATTTTGCATATTCCTTCATTGAATTCTAACCGATAACCTTATTGTTAAGTTGTGCAACACTTAACAAAATATATTTTAACCCTTCTACCCAATAGACATCATCGCAATTTGTCTTATCATTCAAAGCCATAGACCCCTTACCTTTTACTACATAGGGAGCATCATTTCCGAATCTCACAGCTCCTCCATTGCAATCCTCCATGCTGAGGAACTTGTTTCTGTCACCGGTCATGTGGTGAGTGCAACCACTATCGATCACCCATTCTCCACACAGGTTTGTACTAGAAATCAATTCCATATCTCCTTCCTTTGTACTGTCCTCGTTGACTACCACAAATGCAATTCCATCTCCATCAGATCCTTCTGATTCTTCATCAATGACTCCTTCTTCTGCAAGATAACACTCCTTCTTGTTCTTGTCTGTGTAGCTTCCAAAATTATCCTTTCTGTCTCTATCATTGTCAAGACATCTTGAAGCAATACAACCTATCTTATTATAGGAGAAGCACTTTAAGGGTAATTTACCTTTATACTTTCATTTTCCTCTTGGAAATTTTCTTGCCAATAGAGCTTCAATTTCATCTTGTTCATGTTCCCCAGATAACAGATTGTCACTATCATGGGAATGACCAAATCTGGTAGTAGAACTACTTTTGGTTTCTTTCCTTCTTCTTGTTGGTGCATGCATCATGGAGGCTTTGAAAGCAACATCAATCTTTGGTACGCTATTGTCATAATTGCTCAATTCAAAAGCAGTCAACTTACCAATCAATGAGTCAAGAGATACATTAACTGTTCCCAAGGATCTGATTTCTTGGATAGAAGAGACCTTTATGGCATATTGTGGTAGCAAGGTTCTCAGGATTTTGCTAACCACATCCTCCTCCTCAAGCTTTCCTCCAACACTTTTAATGTAGTTTACTACATCCTTTATTCTCTTGCTATACTTCTCTATATTTTCTCCTTCCTGCATCCTCATCTCATCATATTTTCCTCTCAAGTTGTCTACTTTGGCCTTTTGAACATGAGGATCTCCACCATAGACTGTCTTCAACTTATTCCATATTTGAAAATTTGTTTTCAAATCTTAAACCTCAGCAAATTCATTATCAGAAAGAGTGCTAACAATTCGATCCATAGAAACAGTATTATCTTGCCTTTCCTTGATCTGATCTGGAGTAAGAGTCCCTCAAAGTTCATTGTACTCTGTGATCACATGATTCTAGTAGTGTTCTCCTAGGGATCTTAGATAGAGTTTCATTCTTCCACACCATAAGGTGTAATTCTCCTTAGAGAACTTAGGACCCTCCTTTCACATCATCTTGGATCTTTCCTTAAGCTGATTAAGCTTCTTATGATTCTAAGGACATGATGCTCTGATACCAATTGTTAGTCCCAACCAATGCTGAGAGGGGAGGGGTGAATCAACACTTGATCAATTTTTCACAATTAAAACTTTTAACTCTAATTTGCACTTATCTAATATTCATCAATATACTAAATTACTGAAGTAAAATATGCAAGCATGAGAAGTTGACAGTGACACCAAGATTTATCTCATGGAAACCCAAATGGGAGAAAACCACGCTGTGAGTAGGAACTCACAAAATTTGTACTCTTCTGGAGTACGCCATGTGAGGAGTCATCCTTGTTAGGAGATTGCAAAGATACTGTTAGGTTCCACTCGGTTAAGGGATTTTGTTTAAGGCTGGTTAGTGCCTTTACCCTATTAAAGATAGCCTGATTAAAGGACTTAAGAACATCAATTAAGATGTCACCCAGTTAAGGGATTTTACAAAAGGGACCTATTAAAGTCCACCTGGTTAAGGGATTTAAGTTGCAATGGTTAGAAAGAAATAATTGGATGATCTATTGAATTAGCTACTGATAGCTTGATCATATCTCAATATGAATCACACTCTATCCACAATGGTTGTGTCTGCTCTGCACAACATTGATTTTCTTCTTCCACCTTCGGCTCTTCACTCAGCCAGTCCTCTGTCCCTCGGCTTTGCACTCTTGCTGATCCTTTGACCTTTGGCTCTGCACTCTGCCGATCCTCTGACCTTTGGCTCTGCACTCTACCGGTCTACCTCAAACACCCTCTGCTCTGATAAATCCTTTTAGCACTTCTTATCTCTCTACTCTTCACTTTGGATCATCTTCAACAAGACCTTCTTATTGCAAATTTCATGAGCAAATCTTTTTGAATGAACTCAAAAACACTTTATACATTTTCTACCGACACTTTTAGGTGTTCCCTCAATCAAAGCATTCATGGGTTTCAGAAGATTTCAAATTCAAAATCCCACTCTTTATCTGTGCACCTTACAACAATTCCACCAAGTGTTCAACAAATTCTGCCATCGCATCTCCCAAAGATAGTAACTTCTGGGTTGCGTTCAGTCAATTAAGTGGGAACCAGAAAATCCACAGGTAATCATGCTTGATTGCATGATAACTGAAGTTGACCTTACCAACATTTGATTTGGCATAGACACAAGCTCACCAAATCATCTTTTTCCACCGCAACTAAATAATCGATCACTGCTCTGAGATTTATGGTGATCACCTGTCTTCCTTCTGTCATACTGGTGTACCGGTATGCCATTGCACTTCTATATTACCAATTCATCCATTGATTGCCGATTTGTTGTGCTAGCATCAAGTCTCTTCCCTTGTTTGCCAATGAGGTTCCGGTTTGCATACAACTTCAAGTTTACTTGCCCGAGTCACCTTTTGTGACTTGATCATCATTAGGGTGATTGATCTTCCTGAATGACACATCGGTTGGCTTAGTCTATCTTTCCTTGAGCTGATTGAACTTTTGGTCATTTGTTACAAATGTTGTTTCCATATGTTTGTAAGTCATCACCTTTTCTTACTGAGAAAACATCAATCTACCGATACCACTACACCGGTTAGTGTTTTCACCGATGACAAATCTTAGCGCATATATCACTTCTCTGGATTGACCAATTTTTTCAATGCCAACAATCCAACAATTCTTCCACATGTGCATCTTATGACTTCTCATTCTTTGTTTTCAAAGCAAACTATCTTTGTCTCCTTTGGTTGTTCTTCACTTGACTAAGCTCTAAACTCCCTGACAATAAAATCTCTAAAAAATATCATTTTAAAGGTTAGAGGATTCCAAATCTTACAACCTTTCACATTCTCATTGTAACTAATGAAGATACATTTTTGAGGTTTTGGATCTAGTTTAGATCAGTTCTTTTGAGGCACATGAATAAAAGCCTCAGAAACAAAGACCCTTAGTGTGAAAACAAAAGCTTTCTAATTGTACACAATTCATAAGGAGTTTTTTCATTAAGATTTCAACAAGGAGATCTATTAATTAAGTAACAAGCAGTACCAACAACTTTTACCTAAAAGAATCTATCAATCTTAGCACCACTTAACATGCTCCTAGCTCTTCCATTAAGGTTCTGTTTATTCTCTCTACCACCATAGTTTGTTCGGGAGTATAATGAGTAGTAATCTCGTTGAACAATACTAGCATACTTGTAGAACTCATCAAATTACTTGGAACAATATTCACCCCATTATGAAATCTCAACACTTTTATCTTATAATCCGGTTACTTCTCAATTAAGGCCTTCAATTCCTTAGAATTAGTGAAAAATTGAAATTTAGAATGAATAAAATAAATCCAAATGTATCTTGAAACAACATCAATGAAGGAAACATAGTATTGAGATTTACCCAAATAAGCAACATCCATTGGACCACACACATATGAATGAATAACTTTGAATGATATTTTTCCCTTATAATATCCTTTAGGAAATGATGATCTATTTTTTTATTGGAAACATGTACTGGTCACAATAATCACTTTTATCAACAAATAATCATAAACACCATCAAACAAATTTTTATTTAGAATGGTCTTAATAACTTTTTCACTTATGTGACCCAACCTATGGTGCCACAACATACATGCATTTTTAGTGCTAGTTACATTGGCATATTGAAAACCTAAGTCATATACTTTCTTCTCATCTTTTCTAAAAGAAGACTAGAAATCAAATTGTCCATATTTGGCTCTGCATTACCATTTCTAATGGCAACAATTAGATTTTTCCAAGATTTAGGCAAAGAGAAAAGAAACAAGTTACCTTTATCTTCATCCTTTAATTTTTTTTTTGATGGAGGTCCAGACCTGCGAGCACGACAACCTAGCAAGGGCAAAGATGTTAGGTCCAACTAGGAAAGCTAATGTACTGAGAGGGGAGGGGTGAATCAGCACATCAAAACTTTTCTTCAAAAATAATCTTACTGATAAACATAAACTGTGTATAGCTGATCTCATAATATGTAATGCTAAAACATAATCATAGAAATAACATTCATACACATTTCACTCCATAACTCAAATATTTTGGTTATGCAGAAACTCTTTGTTAGAGAGAAAAACTGTGGTGGGGATGGCACCCACAACTTCACTACTGCAATAATAAAGGTTGCTTGGTTAGAGCTACATGTTTAGCTATTTCTGATAGCTTACCCTGTTAGGAGTATCAAGATCTTTAGATCTACCTTGCTAAAGGATTTTACAAACACTTTTACAAAATGCTATACCTGGTTAAAGGCTTTACAATTTATAGACTTTGTTAGAGTTTTTTACCCTGTTAAAGGTTTCTATTACAACTCAAATAATTCAATAAAAAATCTTACAAATATTTGCAACTTTACATCTGAAATGTTATAGTAGACTCTATGTGATCAATATGAAATTACCTTTCTCATAGCATCCCTCGGTAATTGATAAATCAACTCGGTGACTCTTCTGTATACTCTGTCCCTTAAACTATTTTCAGAAAAACCTTCTCGGTGACCTCTGAATATCTTTGTCACTCTTCACATCTTATCTTCTCTCATGATTTTCATTTTCAAATCATCAATCTTCCCTCTCTCTGTTAGATACTCAAATCACTCCGTATATATAGATCTCTGAGATGGTGATCTTGTTCATACATCGATCATACAAACATGTTTTATCGAATGAATAAACATAGAAATTATTTCATTGGATAAACTTCCTCAAAATCATACAAAATCTTTGAATGCAATTCCCTATGTAATAACAGTTCCCTATTCTCAAATATTCTAACATGTTTCCACATATGTGTCTAGGTTCATTGAATCTAGTGACACGTTTCCACTCAGTTCATATTAACTCGGTATACCTACTTTGCTGCTCGGTAGGCATAGGAACTTTACTCGGTAGGCAGCTCGGTATCTCTCATCTCGGTGACTAGCCTTTCTTCTATAACCAACAATCTTAGTACATACCACTGAATATTTTGGTAGTATTAACCGACTAGAGTATATAGGATGACTTTGGACATAAAACTAATGACAACTTAGTAAATAGTAACAATCTCCCCTTTTGACATTAGTTTGGTATGTTTGACAAAACTCCTTTCAAAGTCATAACTCAAAATCTATATACTTATAAAATTTGACTGAAATGACAGTATATACATTTGTTCAAATACATAGTTCAAGTACATACTCCCCTTATCAATATGCTATACATAACTTGAATTGCATGCTCCTGATGTTCCATGCTCCCCCTGTCAATGTCATTTGTACACTCGATAGATAGTATAAAACTCTATAAACTTTGTACTCTGTATACTCGGTATACTCCCCCTTTTTGACAAACATCAAAACTATTTACCATTAGGTGGGGGCAACTGAGCAAAAATAGATTTATACTTAGTACGAGCATCTTTGAGAGTGTTGGTAAGTGCATCCTTGACACTTTCCATTAAAGAATTATGAGCTATAATATCAGCTAACAGTGAAATCAAACCATCTAAAGTGCTTCCCTCTGGTTGAGTGGATAATTGTGTAGCTCGGTTGATCTGCTCTTGAACAGATGATAAATGGGGAATAAATAATGTTTGAAGAGTCATAATATCCATCCTTATTTTGTGCTCTTCATTCCAAAGTTCTAACTACTGAGCCATAAGAGTTTGTAGTTTTGTATAAAAATTCTGAATAGAATTTGGCTCGATAGTCAGTTTATTTGAGAGATCGGTAATCTCTTTTTCAATGACTTTGGTCTTATGCTTGATATCTTTAATAAAGAATGAAAATGTACATAACTTCTGGAATAAATAAATAATGTGCTTGAGTTGAGGGGACAACTTAGCAATGAATCCAACAAGCTTGACTTTACCTATAGCAATTGCTTTCTGCACTTCTTCAATCGTCTTGGCAGTTAGCTCTTTTTCTTTTAATTTGCTAAGGTATTCTGATGCATCTACTCCTCATGCTTCTAATTGAGTGAGTAGTTCATCCTGTTGCATATGGATGGCAACATCTTTATTCACGGTAGCTTTAGGTAGCATGTCTGTCAATAATGCTTTGACCTTCTGAAGTACTCGGTTCTTCTTCTGAATAGCTGTCTATTTTTCCTGTTCTACTTTGGCTTTACATAGCTCTCCGAATTCAATAAGTGCTTGCCCTTTTAGTTTTGAAATGTCAACATTTGGCAACACAATAGGCCTTGACAGATCAATCTTAAAACTATGCTTCTTTTCTTTCTTCTCTTTGATGATGATGCCTTCACCGGTTGAATGAGTACAATGGCTTTAGAGGCTTGTTCTTCCTTGGTATGTTGCTCGGTGGAAGCAACACTTTTGTCTGTTTCTGTACCCTTTGATGTAACCTTCAGTGTTTCCTTTCTTGGGGTCTTAGTGGCAACAATTTTAGTGTTTGCAGGAGCTTGAGAAGTTTGATCACCTGTGGCCTGAGAGGTAGATTCACCTTGTGTAGCCTTTTGGTCCTCTTTTCCTTGTTTTGTGTCCTGAGGTTTCTCGGTTGACACTTGTTGAGTTATCGAAGGATAGGACTTAACCTGTTCCAAGACTGATTCACTTGATATCAGTTTGGCATAGGCATTTCCTTCTATCATCTCTTCTTCCTGTGCCTCAGTGTCCATGACATCTTCATCTAGTTGAATGGTTGAAGCAGGATCTTGCTCGGTGATGTCAACTATTTCCACTTCACCTTGAGTCTCTTCACTCTGAATTCTGAAAATTTCTTGCCATTTTTCTTTAGTTTCCTTCTCTACTTCAAGATAAAGACCATTCGTCATTTTCAAGGCCCTTTGCTTTACTTGAAAATTTGTCTGGTAGTTTTTCAAATGATTTCTTATATCATCTACCGACATGTCTGGAAAGAGATGTACCAAGACTCTTTCTCTAATCTGTTTCTCCAAGTCCATAGCATATTTCCATCTATTGTCAATATGAGAGTACAATGCTTTTGGAAGAAAATTAGTTACTTCCAATGGAACTACTCAGAATTTGAGAAGTGTACACACTACTGACTCTTCTATTTGCCTCTTTTTTTCTTCTGTTCGGGAGTCATATTTTACATAGCTAAATGATCGAAATCCTCCATATTGTTTCAATTTTGCACAAAAATTGTCAACACTGTGTACATCTTCCTTTGTGCTTTTAACAATCTGAAATTTATTTGGATCTTCAGATTCAGTGTCACTCGACTCCTTATTCAAAATGAGTCCCCTGGTCGACTTTCTATAAGTCTTTGTAACTTTAGGCAATTCAACATTTTTCTGCCTCTTACCGGGTGACACAGTAGATGATCTAGTGTTAGGTCGCTTAATTGGTGGAGTCGGTGATACCTTTGTTGTATCCTATTTCTTTCTTTTCAAAATTTTTCCCTTTGGCAACTCAGTGCTCAGTGTAATTGCGGCTTCTCGAGCTTCAAATTCTTCCTCGATTGTAAGTTGATCATTTTTCCTACCTGCTGGCTTAGTAGGTGTGGAGGTAGAACCTTCTCCAAATTTCTCAGTTAAAACTTTGATCATTTTAGTGGCTTTCCTGGTAGCCTTTGGTACCACAATACTCATTTTTACTTTTTCTTTTACCTCTTCATAGGTACCATAGCTGATCTCAGTCGAGTGCCTTGGAAGTGCCAAAAAGGCATCCATCTGTTGTTGAGTAATATCAAAATTAATCTCATAACCCATAGGCGATAAAGATTGAGTTCTGGGTTCTACTGCATTGACATAACAGTAGTTGGTGTCCACTTCAAAACATATAGTATCCTTATATTTTTCCACTAGCTGAGGTGGGATCTTGTACCTGTTATGCATCTTGTCCTGAAATTTGTTAAAGTAATCATCCATTATCTCATTGAAATTATCACTTAGCTGATTGATAAAATCATTTATTTGATGGGTGATTGGTCGGTGTAATTCCCAAACGATGTTATCGACTGAAGGAAAGAACTTTTGAAAATAGAAGAACATACACACTAAGAGTGACCCAAACTTTAGTGTGTTAGTAGTGTTATTCTTCTTAGGTTTCCTTATTGTGTTGAGATTTTCAAAAAGATTCTTCAACAATATTTCACATAAATCAACTTTCATACCCTTTTTCACAATTTTATAGGCCAAATCTACAGCTGCACACGGTACACTGTTTTCTCTTCCCGATTGAAAGAAACAATAACCAATGACTCTAATTGTGAACTTTATCTTTGCATCTGTTACATTATTCAACTTAAGACCTCTGTAATCAGACTCAACTCCGGTTAACGTTATTAATTCCTTCTGTGAAATCATCTTCTGTGCTCGGGCATGGTCAAATATAGGGTATTCGGTTATTATGTGAATAATCTCCTTGGTGATTTTGAATGGTTGCTCCTCTAACCACATAAAGTCATCATGCACTTTGCTCAAGACAAATTTGACCCATTGGGGTTTGAAAACTCAAGGATAGGTTAGGGCTTTGGTTAATCCCTTAACTTTGATATGCTCATACTTACTATCCAGGATTCCATCGGTGCATAATTCATCATACATGTCCTTAATTTCGGTATGACCTAGCTCTTCAACACGACACTTAGTATAAAATCTGACATCTTCAACCAATAGAACCCTATCCAGAATAAGAGAGAATGCAGTTTTCTCATCGAGTTCGGATGCCACTTTGGGAGGTAAGGAATACTTTAGTGAGGGCTTCTCAATAGTCTCAACTACAACAGGTTTCTGCATCTTGGGAGCCATTTCAAACTTGGATTTCTACTAACGAAAAAGCTTAGGGTTTCAACTAACCAGAAAATGCTTTTGACTTAGTAAATATAATGAAAATATTCACAACTGATAGTGATCGTTTAACTTGCTTGAAAATGCATTTAAGATTGTGTGGAAGTACCTTGAATTCGCTCTGGAAATGTTTGATCACCTTTGATTCGCTTAACTCTGCTCTTTGAAAATTGGTAAGTGTAAAATGACCACACAAAGAACTTTAATACACCCTTTACCTTGTCGGGCTTCATGCAGTTAGGTAAGATAAGCATTAAATGCACTCGGTTCCACTAAATCGATTATCTTCCTTCTATGCTTATATCGACTAGACAGGTTTCCTGCACTTACCGACTTCTCTGGTACTACAAAGGACTAGATAGTATTTAAAAATGCTATTGCATCTCAGGTATGCAGATTTTGGAATTGTGTACATGATTAAATAGGAACTGTTAGGATCTAACCTTGAGAAAATGCAGTCCCTTCATACCTTTATGATTAATTCAATGTAGATGCACCTAACTCGGTAGGTAAGGTGCTTTCTTCATTAGTTGACCCATTTTCCTTCTTTTTCCAAATTTTCTGTAATTTGCTTCTTATTTCCTCAGTATCTTCTCTGGGTTGATCTTTGCAATCTTTAGCCAAGTGTCCAACTTTGTGACAATGAAAACATGCCATTCCAGGATTTCTCCATGATCTCTGATTGTTCATTCCAAACCTTATCATACAGTTGGCACTTATATGTCCATATCTTCCACAAAATTCACACCATATCCTTGTATTGTAATCCCATGGTACAACAATATATTGTTGGTTAAGATCTATGTGAGTTCGGTAGCTTTTGGTATTTGCTCGGTATGAAGACCACATATAGTTTTTTTTCTTAAACCAACACTTCTCGGTATTGTGTCCATATCTATTGTAGTTTTTGCAAAACCCCTTGAATTTTGCCTTCTGATAATTGCTAACAGACTTTGTCCTACATTGATTAGATGTGTGACCATACTTATTGCAATTGTAACAATAACCATCAGACCTAGTGACATTCGGTTGCTTACCTTTTCTTATTCGGCACATGTTGGCAGCATGTCCTTGTTTTCCACAATAATTACAAATAGGCTTCTTATCTTTCAACTTATCTTTATTTCCAGCCTTCTTTGATGATTCTCCTTTCTCGGTAGTGTTGATTCCTCTGTCAGTAGAGTTGTTTCTTTTGTAACCAAGTTTGGCAGATTTGTTGGGTGATCTTATGTTTAGTTGCTCATCCAACATTCTTGACGCTTCATAACTTTTCTTCAGTGTTTCTTTTGACTTCTTTTCTGCTTCAAGTTCATTGGTCAATCTTGATAATTCATGTTTCAATGCTTGATTCTCATTTTCTTTTAGATTTGCTTCATGATGTGCATAACCCAATTGATCAGACAGATTATGTTGGATTCCAGTCATCCTTGTGATTTCATCATTCTTTTCAGACACCAATGCTTCTAGCTGTTGTTTTTCTCTTTCTAAATCTCTTATGTTATCTTCAGCTATTCTCAATGCATCAAGATTTTCAGTCATCTGTGTGCTAAAATACTAATGTTCCCTTTTCATTGCTTTTAGCTGATCATTCAGTGCTTTGTTCTTTTCTTTCAATTCTACAATCATTTCTTTAGACTCTTCTGATATGCTGTTCTCAGATGATGTCTCAATTTGTTCCACCAACTCTTGTGAGTCTTGTAAATCATCAGATAATCTTCTTCTGACTTTCAGTGATTTTTGCATTTGTCTCTGCATGTTTGCAATCACTTGATTAGCATGATCCAATTCTTCTTGAAGATTCACAATTTTGTGTGATTGTTTATAGCCTTCCATTGATAGGATCTTTCTCTTTAGGTAGTAAAACCCTTTTCCAAGAGTAGTGCTCTGATACCAATTGTTAGGTCCAACTAGGAAAGCTAATGTATTGAGAGGGGAGGGGTGAATCAGTACATCAAAACTTTTCTTCAAAAACAATCTTACTGATAAACATAAACTGTGTATAGCTGATCTCATAATATGTAATGCTAAAACATAATCATAGAAATAACATTCATACACATTTCACTCCATAACTCAAATATTTTGGTTACGCAGAAACTCTTTGTTAGAGAGAAAAATTGCGGTGGGGATGGCACCCACAACTTCACTATTACAATAATAAAGATTGCTCGGTTAGAGATACATGTTTATCTATTTCTGATAGCTTACCCTATTAGGAGTATGAAGATCTTTAGATCTACCTTGCTAAAGGATTTTACAAACACTTTTACAAAATCCTGTACTTGGTTAAAGGCTTTACAATTTATAGACTTTGTTAGAGTCTTTTACCCTGTTAAAGGTTTCTATTACAACTCAAATAATTCAATAAAAAATCTTTTACAAATATCTGCAACTTTACATCTAAAATGTTATAGAAGACTCTATGTGCTCAATATGAAATTACCTTGCTCATAGCATCCCTTGGTAATTGATAAATCAACTCAGTGACCTCTTCTGTATACTCTGTCCCTTAAACTATTTTCAGAAAAACCTTCTCGGTGACCTCTGAATATCTCTATCACTCTTCACATCTTATCTTCTCTCATGATTTTCATTTTCAAATCATCAATCTGCCCTCTCTCTGTTAGATACTCAAATCACTCCGTATATATAGATCTCTGAGATGGTGGTCTTGTTCATACATCGATCATACAAACATGTTTCATCGAATGAATAAACATAAAAATTATTTCGTTGGATAAACTTCCTCAAAATCATACAAAATATTTTAATGCAATTCCCTATGTAATAACAGTTCCCTATTCTCGAACCTTGTAACATGTTTCCACATATGTGTCCAGGTTCATTGAATCTGGTGACACATTTCCACTCGGTTAAGATTAACTCCGTATAGCTCCTTTGCTACTTGGTAGGCAGCTCGGTATCTCTCATCTTGGTGACTAGCCTTTCTTCTGTAACCGACAACCTTAGTACATACCAACTGAATATTTTAGTAGTATTAACCGACTAGAGTATATAGGATGACTTTGGACATAAAATTAATGACAACTTAGTAAATAGTAACACAAGAAGCCCGCGAGCTACCAGCCCAACAAGGGCCTTCATGAAGTATTTTTGCCACCCGATACGGGGGCACGAGCCAATAGGCTGAACCTCTTTGGCTAAGAGCCAAGGACTGAGGGGTATCCATTCTACCAAATTCGCCTGGGGCACAATCTCGACCTCATCCCTTATGATGTCAGAGCCTTGCACTCAACAAGATTTGATCCCTGGTGGGCTCATTTGGAGCCATTCAACTTCACTAGTAGACCAAGGGCCCATTGACCATCCTCTAATTTAACATCTATCAATGCAAGTTGACTAAAAATTATATTGGATGGTAAATTAGGGTTTCACAAGTTAAACCTTGTAAAGTAGGAAATGACCTAACTTTGAAAACAAATTATTAAAGGAAGGAAGAAATCAATTGATCCAATGCAAAATGATTGAATGCAGATCAAGTTCCTTTTCTTTCATTTAGTTAAAATTGATTTCAATGCTAGGTGATGAAAAATTAATTTAAATCAACATAAATAATAAGCTACATATGTGATATAAAGACATAAAGCCAGATATAAGAAAAATAGAGGAGGATCCACACATAAAAAATTTGGCTAAAAAATGTGAGACTGGCATGCTATTCACCCTAGTTCCAAAGTGCTTAGACACAAATAGAAATCAGGTTATGGGATTAAAATGTCATAAGGAATATTTTTCTAGAAGTCTGGAAGAATTTACTAGGATCGATGCAGTAGTGTCACCCCTATCCTTCAATTTTTGCTTCTACAAAAGCCATATCTGTCCATTGTCATGTCCTTAGTCTAGATCTATGTTTATAGCTTCTAAATATGTCATCTTCACATAGAAAGAGGGAAAGATGTTGTGGATAGGGTTTTTGTTGGCAATTGGAGGAATTCATTATGTGTTGCATTGATGGCAACATCGACTATTTTGGTTGTTTACTGACTCCAAGTAGGTTTCGGTAGAGTGCTTGGTTTATGATATTGATCCGGTATGCTCTAGTATTTTTTGGCTTGTGGATTTGGTTTGGATCTATCATTCATGCTATTCAGATGGGTATCATGATCAGTTGGTTTAGGATTTGATGACTCAGGAGCTATCATTTGTTCTAGTAAGCCTTTTGGTCACCGGTAAGGGTTCTACCGACATAGCTTTGTTGAAGACCTTTTGATGCATGTGATAAGTGGTGTTGGCATGTCTTCTAGATGGCTTTCAGGATGCTGTTGGTTATCTTGTTCATATTCCTGTTGATCGGTGGTGTTGGATTTGGGTATGGACCTAATGATATCTTATTCGGTTAGGTTATGGACCAGTTTATGTAACGTGTTGGTGGATGATCCTGATGTGTTACCGGTTGGGTTTATTGATTGGATTATGTTGTTTCGGTCTCAGGCCACCTTGGTTGATCACTAGATTGCAGGTTTAAGTTATGAATTTATTGTATTTCATTTTAGGTGGCCAACCTAATTGTTTAGGTCCCGAGTTGGTATAAATATGAAGTAAGATATATTTGTAGTCAGGGGATTATGGTTATGGGATTATCTGTGTGCAAATAAAGTTGTAATCATATGCAAAGGTTTTTGGTCGATCATAGGTGATCGAATTGGATTGGTGAAAGAGGTTTAAGACCTCTGGTACTGAGCTTAACCGAAACTGTACTCAGGCATAGGAGATGCTATTCTTATAATTCATTCTTCTTCCGGATTGTAGTATGGATTCATTTTTTAGTCAGTGAGGCTCCTTTTGTGATGAGAAGTGCGCTCTAGGTTGTTGGCTTTCCTGCATGTGCAGGCCCCTCTTATTGTAATCACATACTTACTACAAAAGTATTATCTGACTGTGGGTAGGATTCCCACCATGGTTTTTCCCTTTACCGGGTTTTCCATGTACAAATCTTGGTGTTATCTTTTATGGATGGTTGGTGAATTTTATGTGGTTTATATTTGTGCTTAACTATTATATCTTCTATTTTGGTTTTTGGTTTATGTATTCTAGTAATAAGGATTTAATGTTTAAAGTTCTATAATCTGTTGACAATTGATTCACCCCCCCTCCCAGTTGTCCTTCGGTTATCTAAGTTGTATAACAATTGGTATCAGAGCCTGGTCCTCTATGCAGAAGCTTAACCTATTGAGGAAGATCCTATTGGTGTCTAATAGTGCAAGTTCATCAAGTTCATTTGCTATTGTTTTCCAGAGAGAAATTCCTTGGTTTGATGGAACAAATTACAGAATATGGAAGATTCAGATGGAGACTCATTTGAGATGTCTTGGCAAGGAGATTTGGGAGATCACTGAGAATGGATATACACCTTATAATCTGACACCTGGCAATCCTCCTCTGATAGGCTTGGATAAGGACATTGAAAATGATTGTAGAGCTAGAGAAGCCCTTTTGTGTGCACTTTTTGATCAACAAATTATGGGACTATCTAACAAATCAACTACGAAGGCTATATGGAATAAATTGGAGACTCTGAATGAAGGTGACCCTACTGTTAAAATTGCTAAAATTGATGGTTACCGGGTGAGATATGAGAACCTGAAGATGGAAGAAGATGAAAGGATTACTGCTTTTATGGAGAGAGTTAATGAGATTGTCATGGGAATTTAGTGTTGTGGTGGATCTTTGAGTGAAGATGAAATAGCTTCTAAAGTATTGAGAGCTTTGCCACCGGCTTATAGGATGAAGGCTACTGAAATTAATGAGTTGAGAATAATGAAAAACACCTCTGTTAATAAGGATGCCTTGGTTGGGAAGTTATTTGCCTTTGAGGTTGAGGAATTTGGTCCTTCTGGAGTTGCAAAATCTGAATTTGCTTTTCATGCATCTACATCATCTACCGACAAGAGTGATTGGAAAGCCTTATATGCTAAGGAACTAGAGGAATGAAGAAAGAAGATGAAGAGTTTGAGAAACTTGAATCCCTATTTGCTAGAAGAGTACCTAAAGGTCCCGTAGGAAGTAAGTATGAAGGAAAATCACATTTTAAATGTTTTGCATGTAATAAGATAAGTGATTTTGCATCTAGATGTCTTGAAAGGACTTCAAGATTTGAGGAAAGAGTTAGAAGATCTTTTAGGCCTAACCAAGATGATTAGAACAAGCATAAGTACAGGAGAAACAAAGACAAATCATGCTACTATGCTGATGAGGAAGGTGTGACTGATTCTGATGATGAACCGACAAAAGATTCAGCTAGTGGATCCAACAATGGAAAGTAATGGGTATTTTTGGCTATCAAGGAAGATGATGCGGTACCTGAGTAAAAGGCCCTTGCTGCTAAAAATTGAAGACAAGGATGAATGGGTGATAGATAGTGGATGTTCACATCATATGACTGGAGATAAAAGGAAGTTTCTATCTTTGCAAGAATTTGATGGCAGTCTGGTTAGATTTGGAGATGACAAAGCATGCATGATCAAGGGAAGAGGAACTATATCACTGTATGGTAAGCATGACATTGATAATGTTTATTATTTTGAAGGTTTTAGGCATAATATTTTGAGTGTAAGATAGTTGGTGGATAAGGGATTTCAGTTACAGTTCAAGGATGGAAAATGCAAGATTATCAACAGATCTGGATTGGAGATTGCAACCGGTACTCAGACTAAAGGTAACATCTTTCATTTGAACTCCGGTGAGAAGAAATTATTGATTGCACAAGTTGATGAGAGTTGGCTATGGTATAAGAGGTTGTGTCATGTGAATTTTGATTGCATTGTAAAGATCAATTCTACTAAGGCAGTTAGAGATATA
This sequence comes from Cryptomeria japonica, assembly GCF_030272615.1. Lineage (NCBI taxonomy): Eukaryota > Viridiplantae > Streptophyta > Pinopsida > Cupressales > Cupressaceae > Cryptomeria > Cryptomeria japonica. The sequence continues at coordinate 396,223,128 of NC_081407.1, read as the reverse complement.
CCTAAGATTGTGAAGCCCTATAATCCGGTATGTAAGGAATGTCAAATGGGAAAGCAAATCAGAACTTATTTTAAGAGTATACACAATAAATATAATGATGTTCTTAATCTTATTCATACTGATTTGTGTGGTCCTTCTAGAATACAGAGTTTTTAGGGTGATAGATATTTTATGCTAATCATTGATGACTATTCTAGAATGATGTGGGTTAATTTTCTAAGGGAGAAATCTAAAGCATTTGAAAATTTTAATATCTTTAAAGCTAAAGTTGAGGCATAGACATGATTGAAGATTAAATGCTTAAGGTCAGATAAGGGTGGAGAATTCACATCCGGTGAATTTAATAGTTATTGTGAAAAGAATGGGATAAGGAGACAATTATCTGCACCCCAGACACCTTAGCATAATGGAGTTGTGGAAAGGAAGAACATAACTATCTTGGATGCAGCTAGAACTATGATGATGGAAGCCAATCTGCCTCATATATATCAGAGAGAAGATATGAGCACGATGGTAGACACATTCAACATAGTTCATATCAAGGGAGACACCGGTAAGACACCTTATGAGTTATGGTTTGGTCATATACCTATAGTTAAGTATTTTAGAATCTTTGGTAGTAAATGCTATATCAAAAGAGATGATTCCATTGGAAAGTTTGATCCTGGATGTGATGAAGGGATATTTCTTGGTTATTCTAATGAAAGAAAAGCATATGGATGTTATAATAACAGATTGTAGAGAATTGTGGAGAGCAATAATGTCAACGTGGATGAGAAAAAAAATCAAATCAAAACTTATGAGAGAGAACCAACAGTGGAGATGATCATAACTGAATCGGTAACACCTACACCAGAACAAAATGTTGAACTAGTTACTCTGACAGTATCAGAAAATTCAACAATAATTGAAGATCAGAACATAGGAGCATAAAGTCAGAAGACTCCTCGGAATGTAAGGTTAAATCATTCAGAAGACCAGATCATTGGAGACAAGAACAAAGGAGTGATGACAAGAAGAAGGTTGGTAGCTGATGAGGTATGTTTAATTTCTCAAATTGAACCGATATCAGTAATTGAAACATGCAAAGATGAATGTTGGATGAAATCTATGGAAGAGGAATTAGATCAGATAGAAAAGAATAACACATGGACTTTAGTTCCCTAGCCTAAAAATAAGAATATTATTAGAACTAAATGGTTTTTTTAGGAATAAATTGAATGAAGATGGAAAATTTGTGAGGAATAAAGTTAGATTGGTTTGTAAAGGATATTCTTAGGAGGAAGGAATTCATTATGATGAAACTTTTGCTCTGGTAGCTAGGATTGAAGCTGTGAGATTATTTCTTGATTATTTCTGAATGGAGATCTTGAAGAAGAATTTTACATTGAGCAACCTGATGGATTTTTACTTTCAGATGACAAAAATATGGTTTGCAGGTTAAGGAAAAATTTATATGGATTGAAATAAGCCCCTAGAGCTTGGTATGCAAAATTAGATAAATATATTTTGAAGCTTGGTTTCACTAAAGGTAATGCTAATAGTAATTTATACTATAAGATCACTAATGATGACATATTGATTGTTGAAGTCTTTTTTGATGATATCATTTTTGGAGGTGAGGATAAGTTATGTATGGAATTCTCTGAAAATATGAAGAATGAATTTGAGATGTCTATGATTGGGGAGATGAAATTTTTCTTAGGTTTGCAGATTACTCAGACTGATAAAGGTATTTTCATCTGTCAAACTAAGTATGCTAGAGAGTTGTTGAAGAAATTTGGTATGGAAAATTCTAAACCGGTTGGTACACCTATGGTTACAAGTGAGAAGTTGACTAAGAAAGATGCATCAACACCAGTAAATCATACAAGGTACAAGTCTATGATTGGAGGTTTGTTATATCTGACTCAGACTAGATTGGATATAATGAATGCAATTTGTATTGTATCAAGATATCGGAGTGATCCTAGAGAGAATCATGAGTAGTGAAAAGGATTTTCAGGTATTTGCAGGGAACAACTGAATTTGGTTTGTGGTATCCTAAAAATGATGACTTTAGACTATGTGCATATAAAAATGCTGATTGGAATGGAGATGTTGATGACTAGAAGAGAACATCCGATGGATCTTTCTTTCTTGGAAAGAAACTTGTTTCATGGATTAGCAAGAAGCAATCATGTACATCTTTATCTACTGTTGAAGCTGAGTATATTGCTACTACTACTAATTGTACACAAGTTCTATGGATGAAGCAAATGTTGAAGGATATAAGGGTAGATTGTAATGAACCGATAGTTATTCACTGTGATAACTCTGCTGCTATTGATATATCAAATAATCTGGTATTTCATTCTAAGACAAAGCACATATCTATCAAGTATAACTTTTTGAAGGAGAAGGTGGAAGCAAATGAAGTCAGACTGGTTTATGTGAACACTAAAAAGCATATTGCAGATATCTTCACTAAACCTTTGCCTAAGGAATCATTTGAGTACTTCAGAGACAGATTGGGGGTTTTCCCCCCTCTGGTAGAGACTTGAATGATGTTGATTGGCATCGGTACAACATGCACTTATAGAGCTACTATTCATTCTAGATTGATGTATTGGTGCTACTACTCAGGGAGAGTAGTCAGTTGTGTGGTTCAGTGGATTTATGATTTTTTTTTGATGTTCATGTTAGATTCCTGGCATTGATGTCAAAGGGGGAGAGATATATGTGAAAAAATAGAGCTTAACAGAATATCAGTCAAGAGGAGAGATAAGAGATTAACAAAGATATCATTCACAGGGGGAGTTTGTTAACTTCATTGTTATATCATCTTTTGGGAGATTGTTGGATGTCTTCCTTTGGGGGAGACTTGTTTGGCATTTCTCAAGGCACTTGAATGTTTTTCACATCTAGTGTTGTCATCAATGCTAAAGGGGGAGATTGTTGGCAATTGGAGGAATTGATTATGTGTTGCATTGATGTTTTGTCATTGATGATAGCACCGATTGTTTTGGTTGTTTACCAACTTCTGGTAGGTTTTGGTAGAGTGGTTGGTTTATGATATTGATCTGGTATGCTCCAGTATGTTTTGGCTTGTGGATCTGGTTTGAAACTATCATTCATGCTATTCAAATGGGTATCACGATCAGTTGGTTTGAGATTTTATGATTAGGAGCTATCATTTGCTCTAGTAAGCCTTTTGGTCACCGGTAAGGGTTCTACCAACAGAGCTTTGTTGAAGACCTTTTGATGCACATGATAAGTGGTGTTGGCGTGGATTCTAGATGGCTTTCGGGATGTTGTTGGAGCAATTTTTTTTATGCCTTTTCAACCCACTTGCACACATTAAATGCAATAAGAAATAAGATCATCTTTTTCTGAGATCATATTCTGTCTGAGTTCACAGAGTCTTTTTGGATCTCTGCATTTGACAAAAAAATGCATGTTTTCTACCAGAGACTTCACCATGATACTCATATCTTCCGTTGTTACCAAGCCCAGTGCTCTTTGGCAAGGGATAGATTTTTCACGATTTTACTCCCCTAGGACAAAGCCTTTGATACTCAGTTACCGAATCCGATATCTACACCAAAGCTAGATGTAGCCTCAACTTCTTTCTCCATATTTTCTTCATTTCTGCCTTCACATCTTCTTTGTTGATTTTATTTATTGTTGCACTTGGATTTACTTCTTTTGCTCTGCAATGCCTTGCAATGTGACTGAATTTGTTGCAATTATAGCATTTGTTATTCTTTTGAATATGTCTTGACCTGCACTAGTTATCCTTGTGTCCAAACATATTGCAAACAAAACATCGACCTACAAACTATCTATATCTATTTTGATCTACTACAACCTGATTTTTGCATTGACTAGCTTTATGACCATAATTGTTACAAGTATAACATCTAGCAGAGAAAGACCCAACATTCAAAATTATTTTATTCCTACATTCAAATGATTTATGACCTAAATTATTGCAATTAAAAAATCTTTTGAAATAAATATTTTGTTTACTTACCTGTTGCTTAACCGATGGCTTACCTTGTCATCTTTACCTAAATTCCTAGTCTCAACTTCTTTTTTCGTAGATGATCCTTCTTTGCTTCTTGATTCTCTTTGCAAGCTTTCTCCTTTCTCGAATCCTAGACCACTTTTGTTTTTCAGAGATCTTTGCATAGCTAACATTTGATCTAGCTTCCCTAAAGTTACCTTAAGTTTGTATTCTTGTTTCTTTGACTTTTCTAGATTTGATTTCATGGTAGTAACATCTTGTTCTATCTTCTTACATTCCTTTGATTAGCATTTCACCATTTTTTTAAGTACTCCTTGGTTTTCTAATCATCTTCACTTTTGGTTTTTAAATCTGCAATAGCATTGTTCACTTGCTTGAGTTCTTCACTAACCTCCTTATGCCTTAACTTTAATTTCCAAATTTATTCTCTTAGTTTTTTAATGTGTTCATTGGCTAGCTGGACCATTTCTTTCAGATCTTTATTTTCATTATTGACTGCCTCAAGATCCTCAAGAGCATTTATGGGTTCTTCACTTATATCCATAAGTTCAATTTTCTGGATCTCCTTCGAGTAGTTAAACTCTTATAAAGGACCAGGATTTGATACCAATTATTGAACATACAAAATACTGAGAAGGGAGGGGTGAATTCACATTCCTTTGAACTTAAAAACTTTTAAAAAGCTAGCCACATAACATTACTTAGTTGGAGAAATAACAAGAAAGCAGACAAAAAGAGTACGCCACATAACACAAATATTTATATGTGGAAAATCCAAGATGCAAAAAACCATGGAGAGGGTTAATTCTTAGTAATATGTAACTCATTATAGTAATACAAAAACAAGTGGCTCACTACCAGGTGAACTCACTTTCCCAAAAAAACCGGCTCACTACCGAAAAGAGGCTTACAACCAATATTACAAAATTGAACTATTATGATTGCATCTAACACATGCATGAGATATAGTTCCAATGGAGTGCATATTCTATATTACAATCGATATACATAATCACTTTCACATTTATTGTTTGATCGCACATACTATGCACCATACCATATGATAAAAAATATCATATGTCTAAACATTGCTAGCTAACTGCATTATATACCAAACAGGTCTTTATGAAGTCATCTTTAATCAGAGTAAAGGATGAGCTCCAAAAATCCTTTACACACTACGCTATACTGATTATTTTGAAGAAGTCAGCCACAATACAAAAAGAATTCCTTCATAACTTAAAACACAAGACATCTAACCTTTTGATGATTCTGGAGAGGACCAGACCAAAAACGACGTATTGCATTAACCAAGCAAACACTGGAATGTTTGTATGTAGACATCAAGAGATGTATACACCATGATCCTGAATCCTTATGTGATTTTCAAACTAGTAATCATGTCAGACCTTATGAATCTTGTACCAAATTGTGTTTCATATGAAGCTTATGCCAAAATGAGCAGGATATAGAATAATCATATGTATGAACCACATGTCTATCCTCAAATTGAAAAAGACTATAAAAAGATAATGTAGATTGGTATTTTTTGCCTCTTATAAATGATTTTCTAGGATAAATAGGAGGCCAACATCTTGTACAATATTTGTAAGTTGAATCCAAAAGGACAAATTATAAACTCTACAACTTAGTTTTAAACCAAAAAGGGTGGCTTATTTTAGAGTTGTGCAATAACAACTTGAAAAGGAATAGTGTTTTGTAATTTTGTACACACATGATAACTTAAAAAAAAAAGACTAATTACTAGGTCATGTATATTCCATTGACATTTAGCAACAAAAAATTAGGGGTTAGGTTTTGAGTTGAGACCATTCATGTTCATTTTAATGTTGGGACTGATGTTATCAATTTAGATAGAGTGTTTGTATATATTATTAACATTTTGATTTACTATATGCATCCATAAAATTTCGGAATATTTTGTGAGCATGAAGTCTTCAATATGCATTCTGACTTGAACATTTTAGTTTATATTTTTCCTATTGGTTATAGTTTGGATGATATTCCAAAGATTCACATAGGTGTATATTTTAGGTTATTATTAGCTTGGAGATGGATTTGATTAGCTCAAGCACAATATAGGTTTGTATGCTCTATGAAGTTTCAAAATATCGATTGTTTGAGATTGATAACTTAAACATCTTCATGAAATGTCTTAAAGGATCAACGTTCTGAGGTTTGAGATTATTGCGATGTTAAAATATTTATGAATAGCACATTTTGATTCATGTTTTAAAATATGTTTTATACGTATTTGAGTATTATCGATTGGTGTAAGGAACTTATAAGAGAAATAAAGATAATGCACATACTACAAAAATAATTGATTAATGCAATACTTTATATTATTGTCATAGTTTCATTTAAAAAGAAAATCTTCCCATAAAGCATACAATTCAATTGCAAATATCCGAGATACCTTTTACTAAGGAAGTTATTTCAATATAAAGAGTCATCTAAAGACTACTACTATCCTATATAAGTGTGATAAAGTATTTTATTTTGATTAACCATATGGGTGATTTACAAAACATATACAACAAACATAATACAAATAACTAATACCTATAATTTAGTGAGGGTTGATAAAATTACCTCCCCTTTCAAAAATATTATCAATAAATCTCAAAGCAAGGAAATTTGGGGAGAATATTGGCTAGATCTCATGTGGCATCTTTAAGTTGCAAACCATGCTACTAAAATAAAAACTCGTAAATAGAATGAGTGTGAATTTTCTTGGTGCAATAATATAATAGAACCTCTAGATCTAAAAAGATAAATTCATCCTCAACTAGTGTGGGTGCCTTTTTTGGGACTCTTGTGGCATGCATGATAACTTTCTTGAGGTAAGAGATGATTTTTTTAAAAAATTTTGAATAGGTTGGGAGTGCAGGTTTGTATGCCATCTCACTAATGTGTTTCACCACTTAATAGGGTCCATATATTTTTTCACAAAACCTATCACATAAGGATGTCTACTTATAAGGATATAGATATAATTATACCTAATCATAAATTGAAAAAATTATGCTCTATTATATCTTAATCCTCCTCATATTTTATGTGATTTTATACCTAAACCAAATTATCCACGATGACCTTGAAAAATTCCTCTCGTTTGGAAAGAGAATTGTCAATATCTCTCAATCTATGAGAGCCTAAAATATAGGATGGGGGTTGACCATAGAGGGCCTTATATGTGATCATCTTGGAGGCATTGTGATGCACGATATTTTAATGTGAAAAGTTGTTGATGGAAATATGATCATGATCAACTAATAATGGACTGAGGGATACTATAAAGCTTGAAGAACAAGTCCATCAAGTGTTAACATACAACAATAAATAACTATTTTACAATGAGACAAGACAAAAAATGAGCATACCTAGTTACTTTATCAACAATGACCAAAATGACCTTTTTTATTACTTGACTTTGAAAGCTCAATAATACAATCCATAAAAAAATTTCTCAACCAATGTTAAGAATAGGAAGGGGTTGCAACGATATTATTTTTATGGTTTTCCCCTTTGTTGTGCTAACACACATCAAAATCTATCATAAAGTTTTGTTATATCATGCTTTAGGCCATCCCAAAGGAAATCCCTCTTGATACACTCATATGCCTTCAAAAAAATTGAGTGAGATGTAGTAGGGGAGAAATGAAGCTCCATAATCAAATAAGGATTGAGCTATAATTTGGTCCATTAAAAATGTGGTCATGATATTTTAGTACTCATCCCTTCCATTAAAACCCCCTAGCTTAGACCAAGGTTCTTCTTCCAATTGACATATGATAGCTTGATTTTTAAGATTAGTTGCTCATTTGTAATTAATTTCTTCCATATAAGTGATTACTAGCATTAAAAAGGAAGATAAAGTACCTTTTCCCTCATATTTGCATGAGAGTGCATCAAACACTACATTTTATTTTCCCTTCCTACAAAGGATATCATAATCATAGCCTTGCATTTTAGTCTCCCAATTTTATCATTAAATGAGGACACTAATTGTGACAAAAAACATTTAAAGCTATGATTATCAATTTTAGTTTGGAATTTGTGTCCCAAGAGGTGGGAATGATATTGCTAGAAAGAATTAAGGATATCCATCATCTCTTTTTCATATGTGGATTTAGCTAGATTCTACCCTATCAATTGCTTGTTAGTGAAGGCCAATGGCTAACCTCCTCACATTAAAACAATGACCACAATTGTGCTCGATACATCAAAATTTAGAACAAGTTGTTTATGAAAATTTAGCATGACCAAAATTGGAGTGGAACACATAGTTACTTTAAGTGCAAGGAATACCAAATTGACTTCTTTAATATAGGCAAATAAATTCTTTTTGATGAGTGATGTCATAGGGCTTATAATTTTATCATAATCATGGATAAAATAGTAAACCTAAGAGAACTATAATATTTTATTGGTTTCTGGTTTAGTCCACTTTAACATCACCTCAATTTTCTTGGTATCTACCCATAGTCCCTCATACGAAATAATTTTGTCACGATACTCTAGTTGTTGAACTCTTAAGGCATATTTAAACTTCTTGGTTAAAGGAGATTAATATTATAGAATTTTGAGGGACATGTCCACATTAATAAGATGATCCATCCAGATACAATTGTAAATGATAAAGTCACAAAAATAGACCAAAATGAATTCATAAATATTGGTGGGTTCCGAAATTGCTACTAACACTCTTAGATGGACCAAACTACTTTAGGGATAGGGAAATGTCATCCTAAAGGGGAATTGATAAGATCATCAACATAATATAAGTAGTTAAAGGATAATTTCGATGACTTGATATTCTCTCTTTCAATTTGGGATTAGCTATGCCTAGGAGGGTATTCTTATAGGTATCTTTAATATTGTTGATCATAATTGATAATAAAAAAAATAAGACAATTGTAGTTGTATCCACTGTATAATTGGTCCCAAAAGTTATTACTAGACCCAAGATCAACCTACTTCACATATGACCCCCTTTTTTTGTTGCTGAAGGGTATCCTCATGTCCTAACCTGACTCCCATTTTTTAGGCGAGCTAAGGCAAGACTAATCCCTTGGGTGTGGGTAAGGGCCTATGCATTACACACACCATATAAACACCAGGTTCAAATAGTCAAACTCAAGACCAATGTGAAGCAAACCCATTGCCCAATCCAACTATCCTACCCGTTGTAGGCTTCACATATGACCTTTTATTAAGCTAATGTAAACATAAATTAATAATTACAAAATGAGGGTATGTAGGACATAATTTTGTAAGATACAATTCTTATGGATTTCTATGGATGTTTCCTTGGAGAAGTCATTGAATCAAGAAGTACATATAACATAATACCTTTAGACACCTAAAATTTGCCTAGCCTAATTAAATAAATATTTTATTTATTTATTGTATTTAATCCTAAGTCTTTTATTAATTAATAGATCTTTATTCATTTAATTAATTTACTAATCCTCTATTAAGTCTTTTCTAATTTAAATAATTTTTTAATTTATTTAAATGATCCCTTTTCCTAAATTAAGTAAATATTTAATTTAATTTAATTTATCTGACCCCACACCTCTATTAATTAAACAAATAATTAATTAATTAATTAGCCTTTTATTTCCATGAAAAGTGTCATTCATCTCTTAATTTGCCTCTAACCACCACTCCAATATTTTTACTATTTTCTATACCTACTCTCTAATCCCAGCCGACCATTTATCCTTCCACCTCTTAATCCTTGTAGACACCTAAAATTGTCCAGTCTAATTAAATAAATATCTTTATTTATTTAATTACTTTAGCCTAATTCTTCTATTAATTGAATAAATATTTATTTATTTAATTAATTCATTTATCCTCTTCTAGCCTTATTTCTCATTTAAATAAATATATTTATTTATTTAAATTGTCCTTTTCCAAAATTAAATAAAAATCTTATTTATTTAATTGATCCCACTTCCTCTATTAATTAAATGAATCTTTATTTATTTAATTAATTCATTAACCTTTTCTACCCATGACACATGTCATTCATCTCTTAATTCATACACTACCTACCCCTTTCATTATTTTATTATTTTCTCTACCTACACTCTAATCATAGCCGACCTCTTTTACACCTCTCAATCTTATCCCTCCATTTCATATAGTGTCTTCTATATAAGGAGATGCTTCCTTCATTGTCAAACCCTCACTATGCATTCAGCCCCGATGATTACTCGACTACACTACGCTTTTGAACTTTCATAGGCGATCCTACTTGCAACCACATTTCTGTTCTTTGTTGAGCTCTTGTGCACACATAAAATCTGAGAGAAAATATATCAAGCAAGATCAATGGAGATAGGAAGAATGGAGATCCAAATCCTATTGGACATGTGATGGTATAATTTTTGTGATTTCATTTGATTTTCATTGTCTTAGGTAATCTTCATATGTTATGGTGGATCTTTGTTGTTGTTAGGCTAGGGTTTTGTGGTTGAATCCATTTAGTCTTTCAATATTGTTTTATCCATTTTCACCATAAACATTTTGGCACACCCCATGGGACATGGATTTTTGTTAGATATGTGTTTTTTGCTGGTTTTTCTAACCCTATATTGCTGTTTTGTAAAACAATTTAGAGAATAACCTTGTGCAGCTAGGGTTTTGGACACAAAATCAAAATCTTGGAGAGATTTGATCTTATCTCACAAACGGCTAAGAATTTTTGCACCAAATTTTTTTTGCAAGTTGATTATAGTATTAATAGCTCTCAATCCAAAATTTAGAATTTTTGGAGCACATTTGCATTTTCCATGATTTTTTTATGATTTTTCATAAAAAAATAATTTTGAGAGCAAATTAGCAAATTTTTTAGATTTTCTTATATTTTTGAAAAGATCTCTGATTTATACACATGATTTGTTCTTTGTTATTTTAATTTTGATGCAAAATATTTCCCTAAAAATCAGATCTTTAAAAATTAGGGTTTTTTCTTACTTGGATTAGATCTCACAAACGACTTCAAATTTTGGCATAAATTTTTTTTACCGGTCAGGAAAATTATCAGAGGTGTTCAGTAAAAATTTCAAATTTTTTGGATCAAGGTTTCATTTTATATGAATTTTTTATGATTTTTCATAAAAAAATAATTTTGAGAGCAAATTAGCGAATTTTTCAGATTTTCTTACATTTTTAGAAATCTCTTAGAATTATACATAGGATCTATTCTTTGTGATTTTAAATTTGATGCAAAATCATTCCTCAAAAATTGGATCTTTGAAAATTAGGGTTTTGCATTATTTTACTCATATCTCACAAAATGCTTGGATTTGTTGCAAAAATTTTTTTATGTAGGTTTGGAAGACCATCAAGACTCTCCAGTAAAATTTTTAGATTTTTTGGATCGATTTTGCATTTTATATGAGTTTTTTTATGATTTTTCATAAAAAATTAATTTTTGGAGCAAATTAGCATTTTTTTTGGATTTTCTTACATTTCTGGAAATCTCTTGAAATTTTACAAGTGGTATTTTTTTATGATGAATCAGATATTTGAATTGGTCAACAAAAGGCATTGTTGAAGGCCCCTATTTCACAAAGTCTTTTGGATCTAAAATTTACCTAACTTGTGTGCTTGCAGGAAGGGGTGATCATTTGAAACAATCTAAACTACTAAAAAATCTTTGTTGCAGAACCTTGACAAGGATTTTCTTTTGATCTATATTGTGTGCCTTGTGTTCATAGATTATCAAACACTTCAATTGATGCACTAAAATTGAACCAGTGTCCTTTGTGTCTTGGGCAATAGGCTCTTTTTGTTTCATCTTTAGAGGGCCTGTCTCCCCGTGTGGTCATTAGGATTACTAGTGAGGAGAGAACGACCCAAGTGGTAGCAAGGAAAACCCACTTCTTCCGAACCACTATAAACAACTGTATTCATGGTGAAAACTATGGATAACGTGTGCTGATTAGTTCATATCGACACTATGTCTCCCCATAAACCCGTTTGATCAAATTTATTTGATCAGTTGTAGGGCGTAACCCCTACCAGCTGGGAGCCTTCTGTATTTACAGAGATGAAAGTGCTGCATGTATGGCCACATGAGCGGATGCCCTTACTAGCACCTTTTTGTTTTAGAAGCCAAAATCCTTCTAGTTGTTGGGGCAAGAGGTCGGACCTCTGGTAGCGGCCCACACACATATGGTTCTTAGTAGAGATACAAAATTCACCATGAGGAGTTTTCATGGGGATTGATGCTTGGCTGCCCCGAGAAGTGAGTGTCGAGGGTGGAGCCAGTGGGGTCAAGCATCTAAGTATCCACTTTGAATAGCATAGCCTCGGGGGAAACCCCATGTGGGATCAACAACTATTGTCCTGGCCAGCCATAAGAATTGTGCTTGTCTTATTTTGAACTATCAAACATTCAAGACCAAACATTAAAACATTGTGTCTTTTGTGTCTTCAAGTGTATGCAAAACAAATTTTACATCAAACAACACACTTTTCTTTGAGTCATTTTTGAGTCTAAACACTTGCAAACATTGAGTCTTCATCATCATTGTGTCCTCTTGCCACGAAAAACAGTCAAAAAATTCAGATTTGGTCACAACAACAACTTCACAAATTGGAAAAATTTACAGTCCAACAAACAAGAGCAATCAGTTTCAAAATTCTTGAGCTTCCTAAGCTATCTCTTCAGGTTTTCATCTAGCATTCAACCTATCTTTGGGTCTCACAAAGTCCATCATTGCTTTACACCTCACATTACATTCATATTTGTCTAAACTTGAGTCAAAAGGCCACTTGCTTGTCCTCATCTTACTTTGTCAACGCACTACATACAACAACATTTTGCTAAGTGGTCCCTCATCAAGGTCTATCACGTTTGGGTCTCATTTGGTCTTACTTAGAGTCAAGGTCAACTTACCTCATCAAGAGAAACTATTGGAAGCCACACCTACTCTACTACATACATACTTGGTCTTACACTTTGGACATTGCAAGTAAACCTCAGATTCATTTACATTCCATCCAACTCTTGGTCTTCCATACTCTTTCCATTTTCATCTAGTCTCACACATCTTGGTCAATACCTAGTTCATGGTTGAAACTCGTTCCCAAAAATCTAGGAGAGAAACTAAAAAGGCTCAAGAGTCCGCAAACATGAGTTCCTATGAGTTTGACAATGATATCTTTTTCAATTCTGATCATACTACATTACCTGACATGGATGCTTATAGAAACATTCCAAATGTTGAGCACATGGACACTACAAACAACAATGATACACACAATGACAATATGGACAACTTTTCTGTACATTCAGCAGAAGTGGAAGACACCATTATGAATCCCCATTTCAATCGATTGGTTGAGGAAATAATGAGGAGAGATAGACAATACTTTCTACAAGTGATGGCACAAAGTGGAGCCAAGATTCCTCATGATTTTGACATGTCTCAAATAATGGAAAATCGACCTTTGCAACAACCTCACCTCAACATGGCTCAAAGGAGGCCTACTAGTGGAGGCGATAGAGGACCACATCTTGTTCCTGAATCACCATCATCTTTGTTTCAAAAACCAGAGGTCCTATACACACATGGTCAAGCATATGATACTCACCTTCATAGACCATTGTGGAAGTCTTATGCAGAAAAATATACTCAATCACATACCAATGCTAAGGACCAACCACCAAAGCAATTGGATATTCAAAGGCATGCTCAAAATTTGGACACAAGGAAACCCCGCATCAAATTTGGGGGCAACACACTAGAACAAACTCATGACATTCCTATAGAGTATGGTATACATGGACAAAGCAGATATTCCATTCCTCAACATGACTCTATACCAAGTGGTCCATATACACAACATCATTATAGACCTCCTCCATATGAACATGTGTATGATCAATATCATCCATATATGCAACATGATCCTCCTCCACCCGGTGGTTCATGCATGGGGTTTGGTCCAAGAAGTTGGTCTCCACCTAAGAACAATTTGGAACAACAAATTAGGGACTTACAAAAGAAAATGGAGGACATAAATACACCGAAGCCAACATACACAATGAGAGACATATGTCCCTATCCATTTGACAAAAGCATTCCAATGCCTCCATTTCCTACACACTTTGTGACACCTAATTTTGATAAATACAGAGGCAAAGGGGATCCTAAGGCACATATAAGACATTTTTTCACAGCTTGCATTGAGGTAGCAGCAGAAGAGACATATTTGATGAGATTATTCCCACAAAGCTTAGGTGATCAAGCTATGGAATGGTTCTCCCAACTTCCTCCTAGAATTAAGTCTTGGGGTGATCTAGCAGAGGCATTTATCCAACATTTCTCATACAACATAGAGACAGACATATCAATCACCATTTTGTGCAACACCAAGCAAAAGGATGGAGAATCTTTTTCATCATTTTTACAAAGATGGAGAAATCTAGCCAGTAGATGCTCTTGTGAAATTCCACAAAAACAAATGGTAGAGATGTTCACCCAGAATGTCAACAAAGACATTGGTTATGACCTAAGAAAAGCTTGTTTGTCCACGTTCAAGGACATCATTGAAAAAGGATTAGCAACAGAGAAGGTCCTAATCAAACAAGGAGTCATTAAGATATTCAAGGAAAACAAAGATGACTTTAAAGGAAAAGATAAGCCAAGATTTTGGAATAAAAACAAGAACACAGTCAATGATGGTGTTGTGGATGCCAATACAACACGACCCAAAATTGTTTTTCTAGATCAAGCTCTACAAACAATCAAGTGAATACTCAAACAACTTCAAAGTCACGAAGGAAGTACACCCCATTGGGAGAACCACTCGAATCAATTTTCAAAAAGCTAGTGGCAAACAAGATAATCACAATTCCAGATTTTCCTCCATATGAGCCAAAGGTCAAACCAAATTGGTGGAATGATGATGAATATTGTGAATTTCATAAGAGCAAAGGTCATAAGACAAGAAATTGCCATCGACTAAAGAACATTATACAAGATCTCATTGATAGAGGTAACATTGAGATTAAAGGACACTCATCCAATCAAGGACATGAAATGTTTAAGTAACCATTCCCAAAACATGATAAAGGAAAAGCTACAGCCACAGATGACCAAACCAACTATACCAGAGCATCTTATAACTATGATTCAACTATCAATCACATTTCAATGGACAATTATGTCTCTACCATTATCAGCAAGGACAAAATGCCTGAGAATTCTACCCAAAGACCCAAGATTGTCCTAAAAGGCATTGGATCTTCTTCCAAACCTACCTCTGAATGTAATGTTACAACTCGTCAAGGTAAATTCACTTTGCAAGGTGCTCCCGCTAAAAACACTGCTTCTTCATCAACCAAAGCTGAGTATGACCTTGTAGAACAGTTAGGGAAGACACCCGCGCTTATCTCCATCCTTGAGCTCTTACAGATATCTCCCGCACATAAAGCCATTCTTGAAAAAATATTGAGAGACACTTCTATCCCTACTGATCTAAACGTGGACTAGTTTCAAGCCATGGTGGGATACCTTTCCATTCCACATTCTCTTACATTCACTGAAGCTGACGATGCCTCCATAAGCCAACCACATAATGCACCTTTACAAATTGAAGCCTTCATACACAAACATTGAATAAAATGAGTCTTGATAGATGGAGGAGCAGGTCTAAACATTTGCACATTGAGCACTATTAAACAATTGGGATATTCAGATAAAGCTGTGAATTCTAAAAACAAAATTACCATCAAGGCATATGATGATGAAGAGCATTCATCCAAAGGCACAATCACCTTACCTCTCAGAGTTGGGCCAGTTACAAAGGATGTGGTTTGTCAAGTCCTAGACCTAGATCTCACATACAACATATTGCTAGGATGTCCATGGATTCATGAGATGAGTGCAGTACCATCTACATATCATCGATGTATCAATTTTCCACACAATGGAGTTGAAGTGACCATAAAAGGTGATCCAAATCCATTCATATATTGCAACAATTTGCACCATAGATTGGAAATAACAATCCCAGTCAATCAAGAAGTTGTTCCATCTTCAACATATGTGGATCCAGAATCCTTGAAAGCTTCTACATCCAAACAAACATAGATCAAAGAAAAGTTCAAGGTTAAAGACCTGGGATGTGGTGAGTATATTTTTCATGTTGATCAACTCCCACTATCTCCTAAGGTATTCAGTCGACAAGAACAACCTACAAAGAAATTGCAATGCCAAGGAATTGGGTGTGAACCACATAGTGTTGTGGCTACTAAGTCCGAATGCAAATCTCCTCTAGTGGTGCAAGCAACTCTTGATATCAATAGTCCTAAGAGTGGTTCCGATGAAGAATCTATTGAGAGTATCACCAGCCCTCTTGAGAACTCACATAGCTCTACCTTTTCATCCACTCATTCCATTTCCACTCCACTTCCAGACTTGGATCAACAAGAATCACAAAAGCCCTTACTCACTGGGGATCAAAAATCAAGCTTTGAAAAGAAAAATCTACAAGTCAATAATAAAGAAAAGTCCTTTGGTCCAAATCAAAATCAAAAGCTATTGGACTCTGAAAAAATTAAAGTCAAAGATAAAAATCCTATGAAAGAAAAAGAGAAAGAGATGATCTCCCTTAATATCAAAATAACTGGGGGCAAAAGTCCTAAAATTTCAAGTCAAAAAGCATACTTGTTGATCCTAAGTCTCCATAATGCTATCCTACTTTCACTTCTTTTCACAATCATAAGCTTTCATCACTCATCTACTTGTTTCACACATCCTTTCTCTTCTAGCTATACATCATGGACCTTTAATGGAGCTTACTCAAGAGACTTTGTTATCAGGGATGCCCAAACTTCTTTAGGTGACATGCATATGGGACTGTGTAGTCCACACACTAGTAATTCTATCTCAATTCTTTCATCAAGGAAGACAATCACTCGAGCAATATATCATTCAGTCAAGGAACAATGCAGATACAATCGTAAAGTCAAGCCTTGCACATTTGAGGTAGGGGACTTAGTTCTCAGAGAAAATCCTAAAAATCAACAAGACAAAGAGAAAAAGGGCAAGTTCGAACCAAACTGGCTTGGTCCTTACATCATCACAACAACATATGGATCTAGTGCATATCAACTCTCAACCACAAAGGGTGAACCCTTGGAGGATCCTATCAATAGCATGCACCTTCACAAGTTTTACACATAGCTCTTCAAAGTATCCCAAATCAAAAATACATAAAAAATTCAAAAATTCAAAAATACAAAAAAATCATAAAACATAAAAAATCGTTACTTGGTGAAAACCTGGCCAACAGGCGCCTTGTGACACACAAAAAAAAAAAAGTAGAGAAAAAAATTTCGTCCAACGGTGAAAACCACTTTGGTGGTGCTCTAGGCAAGTACCATGGTGAAAATTGGGTCACCAGTGCCATGCGTAGAGACATTGCTCCTCCCTCCTTTAGGATTCCATTTCATCCTTTCACTTTGCACACACTCACAACCTATCCATTCATAATAAACTTACCCATTCCCATCATGGCTTGTTATTGATGTACCCAAGATTGGTTAGCCATTCATAATAAATATTCCTTTTCGCTCATTTCAATCCATAATAAATCAGCTCCTATCTGTGGCTAAGGCAAATCCTACGTCTAGTAATGGGAGTGGAACTAAGAACATCACATGTTTCGAGGAGTATAATTTCTTCCAGTTTTCTTCAATCTATACACGCACAATCCACAATAAAGCAACATCTGCATCGCCAATCCGCAATAAAGTTCCATCTTCTCTGCAATACGGTATCAGTTGCATGGATTCAGTCAGTTTTAGATGAGACACAGCAACAACAATGGACCTCCAACAAATCAAATCTTTCAACAGACTCAAACAACATTATGGTTCAGTGCTATCTATCCTTTTTGTGAAAGTAAACATTGTGACCACAATCAAATACGACTTATACAAGTGACAAGAGACACTAAACTTGAGGACTACAGTGGATGTTGGTGTCGAGTCTTGGTTTTCTTTTGATTTTATCTTTTGGTGACATGTCTTTTAGCTTTTCCAGGATGTCTCTGACTAGAGATTCTATCTCCAGGATGTCTTTGACTAGAAAGGCGAGGATGGGGTATCATCATCTATTTTTCTTTTTGTTATCTATGGATTATCTCTTAGTAATGCTATGACTTGTCCAAGGATATGAGGACACTGAGAGTCTAGTGTGAACTGGGGCATTCCTTGTTTGAGACTGTCTTATCTCCATGCAAACAGGTACAATGACTTTCTGGGTCAAACATATGCCTCGATTGTCGTAACCTATTTTGCCATAATAAAGCTTAATGATGATAATGCACAAGAAGCTCTTCCACTTTCATATCTTCTATCTTCCATCCCCCTTTCTTGATTGACCTCCATCATCCTTCTTGAGTCCATGTAGCCTGCTATCACATGACTGAGTATAATGACACACCAAAAATATTTACATTTCATGTAGTTTGCACCTGCATTACCACATGTTAGCATTTCATACATACATATAGATATCACAATTGCATCACATTATGCACACAACACATGTTAGCACATTTTACATTCTCATCATGTAAATAGTTTTTTGCATCGTCATATCCATCTGCATTTCATACATTCACATTCACATATGCATAACATATAAAACATAAAAGAACAAAAATATTGCATTTCATTATGTACATATTTGCATCCATAACATAAGCATCACATAGAAACATACATCATGAAACATCTCATCACATAGGTACACATGCATATAGCTGCCACAAAGAATCATCTTATATATACATATAATCATAAGTGTCATGATACAATGATGTCAAAATCATATGGCTAAAATCACCCGAAGGTGTCAACATCATCATATAAAATGGTACAAAAACTGATACATAGGGAGCCCTCTAAGGCTATGATGAACTCCCTCACTTGGAGCCGTCTGACCTCGATGGAGTCTGAGCACTGGAAGGACCCACCCCAGGATCATCTCTCATATCCCCTCTATCTGGTGGTGGTGGAGGACTCATGACCCCACCGCTAGATGCCTGTCTCCCGTCTCTCCCTCCAGTGGTCGTCATAGTCCGTGATGGTCTCCGGAAGCTCCTAGCCCACTGATCTGGTGGCACCACTCCATAATATTGGTCTCTCCAGTAGGCTATCTCCTCTCCTGCCCACAAAACATAGGCGTATCCTGCCCCTGTGTCCTCTGCTGCCAACCATTCCTCATGTCGCCCTGTTCGGACATAGGAACCCAATGATCACTCCTACCAACACCGCCGGTAGCACCAATCCTATCACTGTCATGGTATCCCAAGCCACATGTCCAACCCTCATCTCCAATCCTGGATCCTAGAACACTTGCCTCAATGCCTCCATGTCTCCATCTCGATCGTAGGGTATTAGCTCCCCATCGATAGGTATCCTCAAAATCCTGTATACATCCTCTAAGGTGATTGTCATCTCACCCATCGGCAAATGAAAACTACAAGTCTCTGAGTGCCATCTCTCAGCCAGTGCAGTCAGCAAACCCATGTTCGCCCGAAACTCAGGCACATACAGAATGTATCGTAGACCCATACCCTCAATAGCAGCTCGGTCCTCGAATGTCAGCTCTGGTTGTAATGTCTGCGTTGACGGGAATCTCTCTCATGACTCCAACATAGGTAAGTACTCCTGCAATCAAGCAAATCAATCATGTCAGTCCAAGTGACACTCACTGTTCATCACAAAGTGTTGCTTCTATTCTATTGACACTCACTGTTAATTACAAAGTGTTGCTATTTATCCTAGTGGTACTCCCTGTTCATCACAAAGTACTACGTGTCTTGCACTCCCTGTTCATCACAAAGTGCTACTCATATTTGCACTCCCTGTTTATCACAAAGTGCTACTCATATTTGCACTCCCTATTCATCACAAAGTGTTGCTCCTATTGGTACTCCTTGTTCATCACAAAGTACTATGTCTTGGTACTCACTGTTCATCACAAAGTGCCTCGATTTATCTTATCTTAGGGCCTCTGCTTGAGTGTATCCTCTTGAGTAGTTTCCTAATTGGCAACATATGTTCTATCATAGAATTTTCAATCCTAGCCCTATCTGCTATCCTAGTCTTCCCTAGAGGACCTGCTTGAGTGTATCCTCTCAGCAGCTTATCCAATCGACAGCGTATGTTCATCACAGAACTGCCGATTTGACCTTGAAGACATAAATGCGCCTTCATGACATAAATGCGCTTACAGACTACACAAACGTGCCTGCTCTGCATAGATGCGCTTGAAATACACAGAAATGCCTATGCTCTGCACAAACGCACCTATCCTGCACAGACGTGCCCACATTTCACAAACACGCCTGAACAACGCAGACGCGCTTACATTTGACACAGACACTTTTCCCAGCATAGACGCGCCTGGCACAAACATAGATGTGCCTAGCCAACACAGACACACCTAGCACCAACGCAGACGCGCCTACACATTTTTGACATTATCCTAAAAGTGCATTTATTGCACTACCTAACATGCATTTATGACAACAGTTATTGCAACAAAGTACAAGGAGGTTTTGCGATAGTTACCAGCTCTCCTGCATTTGCTGGCCTCTGAAATCAGTGAACGCGATTAAATCTATGCACCAATACCATCGTTGCTGACTGCTACTGCTCTATTCTCTCTCTGCACTCTGATCTCTTGGATGTGTGGATGACAATGATGATTTTTTCCCCTCGTGGTCTATCTTATAGACTGCTCTAGCCCTAGCCCTAGTCTCCCATGCCAGTCTTCGTTATCCTATGACTTTGTCACTCTATCCTATCTAGTCAGTCCATTGTAGCCTTTCTTTCTTATCGAGAGATTGTCTGCGATCTTTTCAGACATTCCCATCCAATCTCTCGAGGGGGCATATCATTCCCATCTTGGGGCAACTTTGTATCAGTTCATATTATTTTCTTTGAAACAACGCGACAAGCTACATTTTCTCAAAGAGGGGCAAAATGTAGACACCTAAAATTGTCCAGTCTAATTAAATAAATATCTTTATTTATTTAATTACTTTAGCCTAATTCTTCTATTAATTGAATAAATATTTATTTATTTAATTAATTCATTTATCCTCTTCTATCCTTATTTCTCATTTAAATAAATACATTTATTTATTTAAATTGTCCTTTTCTAAAATTAAATAAATATCTTATTTATTTAATCGATCCCACTTCCTCTATTAATTAAATGAATCTGTATTTATTTAATTAATTCATTAACCTTTTCTACCCATGACACATGTCATTCATCTCTTAATTCATACACTACCTACCCCTTTCATTATTTATTATTTTCTCTACCTACCCTCTAATCAGAGCCGACCTCTTTTACACCTCTCAATCTTATCCCTCCATTTCATATAGTGTCTTCTATATAATGAGATGCTTCCTTCATTATCAAACCCTCACTATGCATTCAGCCCCGATGATTACTCGACTACACTACGCTTTTGAACTTTCATATGCGATCCTACTTGCAACCACATTTCTGTTCTTTGTTGAGCTCTTGTGCACACATAAAATCTGAGAGAAAATATATCAAGCAAGATCAATGGAGATAGGAAGAATGGAGATCCAAACCCTATTGGACATGTGATGGTATAATTTTTGTGATTTCATTTGATTTGCATTGTCTTAGGTAATCTTCATATGTTATGGTGGATCTTTGTTGTTGTTAGGCTAAGGTTTTGTGGTTTAATCCATTTAGTCTTTCAATATTATTTTATCCATTTTCACCATATACAACCCCAACCCTCCATTTTTATGATATTATCTATAAAAGAGGCTCCTTTCTCTCTCTTTCCATATCAATCAAGTTCAAATATACCTAAACTCTGTTGAATTGTCTACTACAACCACTATCCATTATATATTGAGCTCTTGTGTAATCGAAAAATATAAGAGCAACCATATTAAGAAAGATAAATGGAGATATGAGGACAATGGAGATCAAACCCATCCAACATGTGAATGGTATACTGTGATTTAGTTCATAGTTTTTGCATGTTTATGGTTCTCTATTGGTGTTATGTTGGATTCCCCTATAGGTCTAGGGCTTTTTGGTTGAATCTCTTTAGGATTTACAATATTAGAGGCATCCAAATCTACCATAAACATTTTGGCACGCTCGGTGGGACACTTGTCCCTTGTTTCTAACATTTTAATTGAGTTTGTGCATTTTTAGACTTGTAGTCTAAATTTTGTGATAATTTTTTGGTGATTCCATGTTTCTCCTAATTTCTATTGCGTTTTTGTTGCTTCTGTCAGAATCAATTTTTTGTGATGTTTTTGAACTTTCCAAGCGTGTTTGCATTAGTTTACAGTGCGTATACGGTCATTTTTTTGAATATAGGGTTTCTACATTTTTGTTTTAATTTATAGATTTTATTCACCGACATGTTTTTGGTATGTTTTAGCGCATTCTTGTTTTGTTTCAACACGTTTATGCTTTATTCTAGCACATATTTGGTTCATTACTGTTTTTTGTTTATATGCATATTTGATATTTTTGACACATTTTTGTTATACATTGTCGCATTTAGGGTTTTTGTTCTTACATGTATATGCTAACTCCTAATGCATTTTTGTTCTGTTATGTTGCATTTGTGTTTTATGCATGCATCCCAAATCTTAAGGTTGTTTAATCTATCTGTAGAAGGCACCTTTTGATTATTTGTTGTTATAATCTTTGTGTTTGCAGGTTGGAGAAACTACTAAGTTGTCATTTTGTAGGGGTCTCATAGGAGTGTGTTTGCCATTTCATAGATTAGACAACACTTAGATTTGGTGCACCTTAAAAGAAATTATTTTAAAGTGTGTGGTGTGCTTGCACACTCTTTGTTGTAGAATCCTAAGGTGGTTAATGAAAGTATCATCTCCCCTCTCCTTTGCAAACCTTGGGTGAAATAGAAATCAATAAACATCTTATTTTTCTTTTGTAGAAGGGCCTGCCTTGGAAACAAGGGGACAACCCTAAGTGGTTCTTTCATTCGGGTCATTATATAAATTGATTGAGATGAAAGTCAAGATCTAACTGGTATTATCTTTTTTTGTACCAAAAGGAGACTTCGTACCCACATTTATGTGAGGTGTTATACACTCCAAGTAGGGTTGATTAAAGTCTTAAGTGACTTGTTAGATGCTCATGAGGTGTTGGTCCCCCGAATTGTGACTAGTAACCTTCTTAGTGACCCACCCATATTGTTTGATTGGACATTGTGATAATTTTTAGTGCAATGGCATATTTGGTTTTGCCCCCAAGCTACTCACCATATGGATCCCTTGAGATGAGACAAAAATACCTAGCTTTGCATAAGCTATACATAGATTTTCGGGGAGAGGGTGATTGGGTTATTCTTCCAATCCTAGAGGCCCCTACGTGTCCTCTCTCACAAAGACAAAAGTGTATACACCCATTTTAGGTTTCCCTACATTTTCGTCAATGAAGATTCCAAGTTGTGGACTGAAGTTATCATAGTGAATCCTTGACCTTAAGTATAATAAGTATTTTAAGTTTCTTCAATTATGTTTAGACCCATGGAAATCGAGATAATTGGCCTATGAACATACACTTGTTGGATTGTTGGCATTGACAAAATCGGTCTATCTTGAAAACCGGTATATGTGCTAAGGTTTGTCATTGATGTCCAACACTTACCGATGAGGACACTAACTGATGAAGTAGTATAGGTAGAGTGGTGTTGTTGTTCAGTAAGCAATAATGAATGGAAACAACATCGATATTGAATGACCAAAGTTACTTCATCTCAAGGAAAGATAAAACAAGTCAATCGATCGGTCACTCTATTGGTGGTGAAGTCACAAAAGGTGACTCAGGCAAGGCAACTTGTTTGCTCCAACCAATCGGTAACTCACTGGAAAACAGGGGAGAGACATGTTGCTAGCACAACAAACTGACAGCTAAATAATGAACCGATAAAGTAAGAAGTGCAGTTACATACCAGTACACCAGTATGATAGAACCAAGACATGCGATCACCATAATTCTTGGAGCAGTGATCGGCCATTTAGTTGCAGTGGCAAAGAATGAGTTGGTAAGCTTGTGTCTACGCCAAATCATTTGTTGGTAAAGTTAACTTTAAAATTATCATGAAGTCAAGCATGATTACATGTGGATTCTCTGGTTCACATTTATTTGACTGAACATGACTCAGAAGTTTCTATCCTTGGGAGATGCGATAGCAGAACCTGTTGAACACTTGGCAGAATTGCTGAAAGGCATGCAGAGAAAGAGCGGGAGAGTTTGAATTTGAAATATTTTGAAATCCTTGATTTATCTGATTGAGGATAGACTGTAGGTGTCGACAAAAAATGTATAAAGAGTTCTTGAGCTCCTTCAAAATGTTTTGATCGTGAAATTTGGAACAAGGGAATCTTGTTGAAGGCAATCCAAGGTAAAGAGTAGAGTGAGAGGAAGTGCTAAGAGGTGTTAGCACAATTGTGTGTGTGAGGTAGAATCGGCTGAGTGTAGAGCCGAAGGATAGAGGACTGATAGAGTGTAGAGCTGAAGGATAGAGGACCGACAGAGTGTAGAGCCAAAGGACAGAGGATCGACAAAGTGCAAAGTCGAAGGTCAAAGGACCAACAGAGTGCAATGCCAAAGGAGAGGTGACCGGCTGAGTGAATAGCCGAAGGTGTAAGAAGGAAACCGGTGTTGTGTAGAGAAGACACAACTAGTGTGTATTAAGTGGAATGCATGTTGAGATCTGATCAAGCTATCAGTAGCTAATTCAACAGATCATCCATCTGTTTCTTTCTAACAATTGCAACATAAATCCCTTAACTGGGTAACATTTTAGTTGATGTTCTAAGTCCTCTAGCCATGCTACCTTTAACAGGGTAAAGGCACTAACCGACCTTGATTGAAATCCCTTAAATGAGTGGCACCTAACAGGGATGGCTCTTAACCAGGCGTATTGTGAGTTCCTACTCACACCGTGGTTTTCTCCCTATTGGGTTTCCACGAGATAACTCCTTGGTGTCATTGTCAATTTTTCATGCTTGCATATTTTACTTCAGTGATTAAGTACATTGTTCGATCTTAGATGAATGAAGATTTATGATAAAAGTTAAATTGCAAAATTTTGATTAAGTGTTGATTAACCCCTCTCCTCTCAGCATCGATTGGTACTAACAATTGGTATCAGAGCTTTAGGTTCCTAGAATCAGAAGAAGTTTAACCGACTTAGGGAAAGATCAAAGATGATGCGTAAGGAGGGTCCTAAGTTCTCTAAGGAGAACTACATCTTATGGTGTCGAAGAATGAAACTCTATTTAAAATCCCTAGGTGAACACTACTGGAATCATGTGATCACATATACAATGAACCTACAAGGACTCTTACTCTGGAATAGATCAAGGAAAGGCAAGATAATACTGTTGCTATGGACATGATTGTTAGCACACTTTCAGATGAATTTGCTGAGGTGCAAGATTTGAAAATAGATTTTCACATATGGAATAAGTTGAAGACAGTCTATGGGGGCGATCCTCTTGTTCAAAAGGCCAAAGTAGACAGTCTGAGAGGAAAATATGATGATATGAGAATGCAGGAAAGTGAAAACATAGAGCAGTACAGTAAGAGGATAAAAGATGCAGTAAACTCCATTAAAAGTGCAGGAGGAAAACTCGAGGAGGATGTTGTGGTTAGCAAAATCCTGAGAACTCTGCTACCACAATATGCCATAAGGGTCTCTGCTATCCAGGAGCTTAGATCCTTGGGAACAGTCAGTGTAACTCTTGACTCACTGATCGGTAAGTTGACTTCTTCTAAGTTGAGCAATTATGATAACAGTGTACCAAAGATTGATGCTGCTTTCAAAGCATCCATGTTGCATGCAACCACAAGGAGAAGGAAAGAAACTGGTAGTAGCTCTACTACCAGAACCGATCATTCCCATGAGAATGACAATCTTCTATCTAAGGAATATGAGCAAGACAAAATTGAAGCTCTACTGGCAAGATGATTGTCAAGAGGTAAAGGTAAATATAAAGGTAAATTACCATTAAAATGCTTCTCCTATAATAAAATAGGTCATATTGCTTCAAGATGCCTTGACAATGATAGAGACAAGAAGGATAATTTCAGAAGTTACAAGGACAAGAGCAAGAAGGAATGTTATCTTGCAGAAGGAGTCACTGATGAAGAATCAAAGAGATCTGATGAACATGGCATTACTTTTGTGGTAGTCAAAGAGGACATCACAGAGGAAGGAGATATGGCATTGATTTCTAGCACAAACTGGTGTGGAGAATGGGTGATCGACAGTGGCTGCACTTATCATATGACTTGTGATAGAAGCAATTTCCTCAGCATGGAGGATTGCAATGGAGAAACATTGAGGTTCAGAAATGATGCCCCGTGTGCAGTAAGAGGTAAGGGGTCTATAGCCTTGAATAATAAGACAAACTGTGATGATGTCTTTTGGGTAGAAGGATTGAAGTATAGCTTGTTAAGTGTTGCACAACTTAACAATAAAGGATAACGGTTAGAGTTCAATAAAGGGATATGTAAAATAAATGACAGATCTGGCACTAATACATTTGGTCTATAATTCTGATGGAGGTTTCCGACGGAGAAGGTATATTGTGACCAAATTTGATTTTTTTTAAGAAATGCATGAATTCATCAAAATTCCGATGATAATTTCACATTTGGTTTCGATAAAGAAATTAGCAATGAAATTTGTTTTTTTTTAAAAAGTGCTTGTGTTCGTCGCAATTGCGACGATAACGGGCATTATACTTTTTTAAAAAAAAGAAGAGGGCAACTCATTTGTGTTATTTGCAATCCCACGCAGGCTTCTGTGTCAAGCTCAACCCCTAGAAAGATCAAACGACACACTCACCATTCGAGGTAGAATCTTATCCTTCATTTCAGATTTGCATAATATGAGGAATTTCTGAATCTTCACCTTCATTCATTGAATCTTCGAATTTGCATAATATTTGCATGAGGAATTTTGGATTTGCATACTATTTGCATAATTTATGGAATTGCTTGGGTAGAATCTTCACCATTCGAGGTAGCTGAATCTTCACCTTCATTCATTGATTTGCATATATGATGAATTTTTTGCATCGCACCCATTGCTTGAGATATCCACTGCATTTCACAACTACCTGTGCTTTGTCGTTCCTAGGTCATCGAAAGTCTTTTAATGTTGTCCCCATGCCTCGGTTGTTGATGTTTAGTCTTCCCCTTTTGCCACCATGAATTCTATATGCCCTGAAGGGCAATCGACCTCTGTTTCTCTTTTCTCTCTCTCCCACCTTGCCCCTACCATGGCACTAGGACGTATACACAACAAAGAATGAGCTTACCAGTTCTAGGAAGGCATCTAGCAGAGGAAGTAGACATGACTAAGTCCGAGAGCATACTATAAAGCATCTAATTTAAAGAGACTTGATTATTACAGTCATGATCAAACACAACATGCATCTTTCTAAAGAATTAGTTTCATGAAGATGTATCTAGGCCTAGAAGAAAAAAAAGTAGCTATAAGTTACAACAATCATAAGCATAGGGATATATACCTATGAATAAGAATTAAAAGGAGTAAACGATAGTCTAAGTTAGATTTTATAGTGTAATGAAGTGCATGTTATCACAATAGTCTTATCAATGAAAATGATTGTTATTCATCATTAACTTCAAATAAAAAAATCACATCATCACCATGCTAGATCACATTTAAAATAGTTTTAGATGGGAGTCACAGTTATTTTAACTGTCACAAAGTACACATTCATGAAGTATTAAATAGAATAGCCAAGACAAAGGTCCCCATGAGAGGAATACAAGAAGTTTGTTGTATGTGTAAACAGTCTTTAGGATTACAACACACAAATTTTCATTTACAGTCAAAGATCACAATGATAATGAAGACCTACACAGTCCTAGAGGAAGTAAAGGGACAACCCAGGCTTGTGATTTGGGTTCAATATCAACATCAATGAGTACCATAGCAGTAGTGATAGAAAAAACAATGTATATACTACTTGTGTATAGACTACTTGTTACTATTTTGTGGCTAGCTCTTTTTTATAGGATTTGTCCTAACTTTTTCTATTTGGTTGGGTTGTCATTGAGATTTACATTTCAAATCTTTGCCCATGATCTCACTATTATTAATTTGGCTAGGACTGTTATCACTTGTACTTTGTCATGTGTATTTGGTCCTTATTGTGTATCATGTTCTCATGACTTCTTCAGGAGGCTTTGTGTCTACTCTTAACACTATCCTAGAAGATCTTTACTATATTTTCAATGAAACTTGGCTTTGTTTACTTCTTATTCACTATTTTGTTGGTGTAGCTATTCCTTTCTATGTCTTCTTTTAATGTGTGCTTCAAAGTGATGTGTTGCTCACAATTCTTTTCCTTAGACCTATACATAAGGCTTGTCATTTTCATCTACATACCGTAGTTATACTATGCTCTTAGACTTAGGCATATCCATGTTTCCTTGCACATTTACAAATGTGCGTGAGAGTCATCTTGAACCAGTTCTAGGGAGGTATCTAGCAGAGGAAGCTTTATAACATTACATTTTGTGTTAATATGTTCTAAACATATATGTAAATAAAAAATTGACAAATATACCTCAATTTTGAAATGCTTTAATGTTTCTAGAACATGTTGGTGTATGCTTTCATAATGGAAAAACATAATGTAGTTGATCATAACTGATGTAACAATGTTGTATCTTTGAATGCCTTGTTCCTTGATTATAGATCTATGCTCAATTGATTTGAATTGCTTGATTGAAAAATTGGTAGATGTGGGTTGGAGTTTATAGGGGTTTGAAATGAGAAATAGACTTGTATCTATATGTAGCTTGAAACTTGTCAAATTGAAGTTTTGGAAAAGTCCAAATTTGGAGAGAAAATTCCTACTATTTGTGAATCCAGCATTCATCTTTCAAAAGCATGATACCCAAGTTAGTAAGATCCTCTAATACTTAGTCATAGATCACATTCTAACAACAAATAGAAGGTCATATCTTGGTAACCTAACTAGTCCATGAGCAGTAGCTCAAAATGTTATCAAGTCTAGGTTAGGTTAGGAGCCCCAAGAACCTATAATGTGTCTTATAATGGGTGTTGAAAATAATCTACACTCAAGCCAACAATGGAATGGTAAGAAAGGGGGTATTAGCTCAATGGTAGAGAAATTTATTAATAAATAGAATGCCTTAAGTTAGATTCCTAGCTATTTTATGAGTATTAGCTTAACATTTTCATGCGTAAATAACATCTACTCCCACCTCTACCATAGATCCAACTTCCACCATTTCTCCTTCCACAACCTTTAGTCACCTTCATGTACCAAAGCCACCAGTGCCACACCTTTATTACTTACATCCTTCACTTATCATCCACCATATGGCCTATTTATCAAATTTATTTCTTCTACATGTAAAAGCCATATGCACAAGATGGAATGACAATTGGTAGATGTAAAAGCCATATTCCACAACCTTTGCTAGAATCCTTTCTGCCAGTGCCAAAATGTGAGGTTTGTAACAAGATGCGACATCCATTAAAGCATAATAGAGATGAGATTTCTAACAAGATGGCCAATCAAACAATGTAGGAAATCATCGATTAAAAATAAATACAAGATTGCAGTTTATAGAGTTAAATTCATTTTGTCTTTTTGTGGCATTGAATTTCATAGTGTTTTAAAGAAGATATCATAGTTTTTCAAAAAAATGTCAAAACCCTACCTAGTGTTTACCGAGAGGAGTAAATAATGTATAGTTTGGTCTCCCATGCATATAAATTCACCCAAATGTGTGGGAAGACCTTTGTTCATGCTATGTATCATATTATGTTGTGTGCAGGGCTCCAAATTAGATTTGGTACGTGTTTGGGCATGAGGATAGTCTGATATCTCTATGTATCAGACAACAAAAGGCAGTAAGAGTGAAGAATTTGGTGGGAAGACCAAGCGATTGGTATTTTGAAGTGGTTGATGATAGAGAGAGGGGTGAGGTGACCCTATGCAACCTTCGAAAGGGTTTGTGGATCAAAACCAAATGAAATAGATTAAATTTCTATGACTATCCTAAGTGTATTGATTGGCACAGTCATAGTTTTACAAGTGATATTGTTTTTGTTTTGACAGAGTTGTGTTTCTAAACCCAAGTGTGGACATGTAATGGAGTCATGAGATGTCTTAAAACTACATCAATACTAAACAACAACTTAGTGTGTAGGCACCTAAAATATGAAAGGACTACATATTGGAAGGCGCGTGTGATGATGCCATGAAAGGTCTGATATCCCTATGTATCAGACTGAGAAAACCAGTGAAAGACAAAAAAAAATGCATTGAGAAGGCAAAAGGTTGAATTGCCTAATGTTTGTTGTTGAAGTGATGTGTGGGGACCCTGCCAAGTGAAATACCTTGTTGTAGTTTCAAAGGGTGGAAAAAGAATAAGCATTTTATTTACCGTCCTAATAGACCATCCATCATAACAATGATTACCAATGATGTGTGAGTTGAAAACAAAGTTCTAGAGGAAGGCTCTTTCTATTGTAATACCAAGTGAGTGTGCATAGACCTTGTGTAGGGTCCTCCAAGCCTAGAGTAAGGAGTTCGAAGCCTAGATACATTGATTTGGCCTTGTGGCCATCAATGAGTGTTGACCCAATAGGAGAAGTCTTGAGACTACCAATTTTGGAAGTGTGGAATTGTTGAGAGCCAACACTTATGTGTGAACCCTATCTTCACGTATTATGATTAGTTTCCATGATACTTGACCCTATCCTCATGTTGCTGGCTCAATTCATATTAGTGTGTTTTGTTGAAGAAACATGATGTGAGAATTTTGATGCAGAGGCAAGGGTATAACTCAGTATTTCATATTAGGACAACAACCACATTGATTAGGAAAGTCATATAAGGTCTCTACAATGTTTAGGATACACAAGGGAAACATTAGTCATGTAAGTATGCATGAGCATGGGAATGGATAGTTGCTTTCCTTTTAGACTGATTTGGACAGTATTGAGAGGATCCTATAAGGAATGACTATCACCATACTCTCAATAACTTCCCAACATTGATAATGAATTCACATTAGACACTCATGGATTACCCCAATTAGACAGTAGTCAGCTTAAGATATGATACAAGGATTGCATACCACAAAGCCATTAGATATGTTTTGAGATTAAAAAGAAGAGTTAAATGGTTTTGGTCCAACGATGATAATTTATATGTTTAAGTAATTTAATTTGGTATATTATACTGAAATGTGATTTCATAACTAACATTTCAACTTCTATATAACTAGTTCTATAGCCCAACTTTCTTGCCTGTGAAGAAATACCATGTTAGACAATATCAACGAACAACAAAATAAGGAGACAATTGCTAGATTGTGGTCTAACTTGAAAAGAAAAGGTGATGGAAAATGTTATTGTCTCTACAAAATTTGTAAGGGATTAAAGACTAGAAGAATTCTAATCAAAACAACTAAGAAACATTGTAGGCTACATGGTCACATTGAAGGTGGACATGATTATCATCCATTGGTAATTTTTTCATTGTATCATTTTAATAATTTATATACATAATAAATCACTTGATGATGATATCATGATCATGGTTTATTTATGTTTATCAATTTTATATAGGTCAAGCACCCCGAAGCACATGATATGGATCAACACAACCCAGAGAATATGGTTTTCAAAGTGGACGAACATGCAGGTGTGAATATCGAAGCTGAAGATAATGATCCCATGGAAGATGATGATCATGAGCCACAAAACACAATTGAAGATGATGGTACAAATACATTGATCCATGACACATTTAGTACTCGCGCAGCTGATCATGATGATGAAGATGACCTTGATGTTGTTCATGATGTCCCTCTACTTGAGAAGGCATCTGAGGCCCTTTACGAAGGCTCGCAGACAACTCTTCTCTCCGTTGTATTGTTGTTGATGAAATTGAAGGTTATGAATGGTTTATCCAACATAACAATCTCACGTATGTTAAGGTATGTCATATATGTCATAATAAATGGTGAATCATGTTGTACCATTAATATTCTTTATATTAACAAATTATTTTTTTTTGCTGTAGATTGATAGGTGAGTTTTTGTTACCACCATCAAATATTCTACCTCGCTCATACTGAGAATTATCCACCATTATGAAAGATATTGGAATGGAGTATCAAGCAATAGATGCTTGTCCCAATGATCATATTATATATCACAAACAACATGAATTTTGAATTGAATACCTTGAATGTCATATCAATAGATATCGAATAGATCAAATAACAAAAAGGGTTCCTCGCAAGGTTCTTCGCTATATTCCCATTATTCCACGTATGCAACGATTATTCAAGTGCACTAGCTTGGCACAATTTATGGATTACCATGCATGCAATAGAAGTCAAGATGACATTATTCGAATGCCTATGGATGGTTCAACGTTTATGGACATAGAGGAAAAGTGGCCACACTTTAAAGAAGAACCTCGTAATCTCAGGCTTTCATTGGCAGCAGACGGTGTCAATCCATTTGGAGAGATGAGATCTGTTTACTCAGTGTGGGTTGTTTTTGTTATCAACAATAACATTCCTCCATGGATGTTAATAAAGAGGGAGCACATAATTTTGGCAATGATTGTTCTAGGTATTTTATCATTTAAATATAGTCGTCTACATTTAATTATAAATATTTCCGTAAAATGGTCATAATAATTATGTAATATTTTTGTTCATTCGATTAGGTAAGTACCAAGTTAAAGATATGAATGTATATATCGAGCTTCTTATCGATGAGTTGCTGGAGTTATGGAATGGTGTCACTATGTATGATGTCTCTAGACCAATAGGACAAAGACAATTTCAATTCCATGCGATGCTTCTATGGACAATACACGATGCCCCAGGGCTAACACATTTTTGTGGTATGTTATAGTGTTTAAGTTGTGCATGAACATTATAATTCAAAAAATTATCATATTTAATCCAATTATACATTATCTTGTAGGTCTTCAAACAAAGGGAAATTTTGCATGTCCAGTTTGTGGTTCAAAGATGAAAATCTCGTGATTCAAAAAGTTCAGGAAAGCAGATGTTTGATGAGTATAGGCACTTTCTCCACAAAAATCATAAGTATCAAAATACTGAAAAACATCTTTTCAATGGGAAAGAAGAGAATACATCAAAGCCATGAAGAATGGCACCTCGCCTGTGGAAGTTGGAATATAATAGAATTAATCATCAAGGTAATGCCATTCCATCTAATGGTTTATGTCATAAAACATCTCTAT
Source organism: Cryptomeria japonica (assembly GCF_030272615.1). Classification (NCBI taxonomy): domain Eukaryota; kingdom Viridiplantae; phylum Streptophyta; class Pinopsida; order Cupressales; family Cupressaceae; genus Cryptomeria; species Cryptomeria japonica. The sequence goes on along the minus strand of NC_081407.1, from coordinate 396,189,688 downwards.
TTTGTTTTGTTTACTAATGATGTGATTGATGATCATGAAGGTCATGATCGCATAAATGACCACCTTCCTAAGGGACTAAAAAGTTATCCCCGATAATTTAGTAGGTTTCCCTACTACGAGCAGTTACAGATTGTGCATTTGTTTGATACTATGCATATTGGAAAGAATATAACAGAGACATTATGCAAAATATTGGATGGAAGGCGTGACAAAGAAAAAATTGTCAAAATATGTAGTGACATTCAGGATTCCAATCATGCAATGATAAATGTCATTCAATCAAATAGCCATGGAGACCAGATTAATATGAGTGAGCTTCCTTGGTTATTAACGGACCAACAAAGCAATGCTATAAAAGAAGTCATACAAAAAATTCGATTTCCCACAGGATTTTCTGCGAACATAAACAATCTCATATCAAAGAAAAGTGAATTTGGGCTAGGGATGAAAACGCATGATTGGTATACCTTCATTAAGGTAATTCATGTTCTTGTGTTTTTACTATGTATTTAAGTACTGCGTGTATGTGTACTTTTCATTATATTATGTTAGAAAAAAATGAAAAGATAATTTTATAATTGTTGCAGTATGTTCTACCTCTATCTCTCCCAGACAACTTCGACAATAATGTCAAGCAAGTCATATATGATCTTGGAAAATACATGAGGTAAGTAGTGATATTTGTTCAGTTCGTTGTATAGATATTATATTTGCGATTTGTTTTACTTGTTATGTAATATATTTTTTTGCGTCTTGAATATCTTGTAGGTGGTTGTCATGTAAAGAAATCTATAAAGAAGATATAAAATATTGGAAGAGAAAAATTCCTCATATAATCTGTGAAATGCAAAAGTGTCTACCTCCAGCTTTTTTCAATGCACAAGAATACTACCTCATACACCAAGTTGAGGAGATTGAATTGTGTGGACCTGTACACACTAGGTCAATGTGGATGGTTGAGAGGCGCTTGAAATTTTTGAAGGCTTTGGTTTGACAAAGAGCACATCCTAAGGGTTGTATGGTGGAGGGATATATGGTATAGCAGACTATGGTGTACATTTTTTAATATCTTCCTAAGTTTGCAACGAAGATCCACGTGGATTGCATTTGGGATCCCAACCCCATTAACAAATTCGAAGGGGAGTACTTGACAGGGATAGGTAGATTGAGGAAAGTGAGAGGTAATTATAAGATGTTATTGTAGTTAATTAATTCTTAATATTAAAAATAAATCGGTTGTAAGACGTCTATTTATTTTTTGTACAGTTGGTCGAGAGTGGGATGCACTACATTTGTATATTGTAAACAATCTTGATTGGATGACGGTATGGATTGAACATTGTCAACATTTTGGACGCACATTAACATGGGAAGGTGTGGCTTCATTGGTTAAAGAAGCTCATCGTAATGGAGATTCCAATGTTACGCAAAGGGAAATTGATTTAGCATATGGTTTAAGAGATAAACAAGTACGTATAAATTTATTAATCACCCATATATTTATTAACTCACAATGCAATAAATTTTACATGTTTGACATATCACAGGTCAAACACCACAATGCTATGTGCTGCAATGGTCATAAATTTTGCATAAAAAAGTTGGATGACACGAAGAAAACTTGTGATTCTGGCATCACTGCAGTCTTTGAGGTGACAAATATTTCATCGAGAAATGACATACATCCTCAATAGTCTCAAAATCGATACTATGGAATTTTAGATGATATACTTGAATGTGACTTTAATTCCTTCAAATTAGTTTTGTTCGTCATCAAATGGTGCAGACTACGATTGAATAAAAATGATCCTGATAGAACTATTATTGAACATGATAATGGTTTTACAATGGTTAATACAAGGTCATTTGAACTAGTTGGGGATGAGCCCTATGTTCTTCCAAGCCAATGTGAGCAAGTATTTTACTCAGAGGTTCGACATAAACCGGGCTGGTCATTTGTTGTTAGACATGATCCAAGAGGAAGGCCGATAAAGTATAATATGATGGAAGAAGAAGATACCGAAGAAGTAGAAGATGAAGTAGATGATGATCACGATCGACAGTTTCTTGATGATGATGACGAAGAAGAAGAAGATGATGATGATGATGGTGATGGTGATGGTGATGGTGACGGTGATGGTGATGGTGATGGTGATGGTGATGGTGATGATGATGATGATGATGATGATGATGATGATGATGATGGCGATGATGATCATGATGTTCATGATGATGAATGAAATGTATGAGGTATGCGATTAGTATATTATCTATTTAATATTGATTTATTGATAGAATTTTTTTTACATAATTAATTCATTATGTTTTGAATTCTAATGCCATTACATAATTAATTCATGATGCACCTTTTAATATGGAGATGGAGATAGGGAGACTGACTATTTATGTGACATTTTTTAAACTTTGTGTTTATTTATGAAATTTGGATTGTTTATTAGCTATGTGATAGATGTTGATTTAAAATACATATGTGATGGATTACATGTTTATGATGATACATGTGACATTTTTTGAACTTTGTGTTTATTTATAGAATGTGGATTGTTTATTACCTATGTGATGGATGGTGATTTATGATACATATGTGATGGATTGCATGCTTATGATGACATATATGTGATGCTAATTATGATGCTCAATTATATATATGATGATACATCATGTGATGCTTATGATACGTATGTATTTATTGTTTATCAACTTACAAATGTAGTAATGCTTATTATGCTCAATTGATGGTGTTGATTCCATGTATAGTCCTTGTGTGATGCTATCACCCTTGGTGGGAAAAGGTCATTGACTACAGACATCGTCAATCATTTAGTTGAGGATCCTGCATAGTCTACATAAAGTAAAGGTAAGGAATTAAAAAATTTACAATGATTTTGATGACAACATCTTTTTATTATTTAATACTCTTTTTGTCTACAAAGTTCATGTTGTTCATGTTGTGTACTATGTAATTTTTAGCTAACATGATAATTGAATTACATGTGCAGGAACCTGAACCCCTTTGACGAGGATCCTGCACAGTCTCATGGATGGACAGGTATAACTAGTCAATACACCCTATAGAAACAGTTTATTTTTTTAAAATTACTTGGAAAACAAACTTCCTCAGTTTTTGAAACCTCAACATTAGCAACAAATCTAATACAATTATCAACACTTGAGGCCCCAGTTGAACTTATTCAAATTTTAATCCCAAAATCAGCTTTAGGGCCGACTTCTTCATCAACATTACCCTCATTTGCAAAATTTCTCTTGCATTACCAATTAACTATCTCATTTGATGGAGTGTAGGTACCCGCAAATAGGTATTTGTTAGATCTATCTTCGTTGAGTGAGGGAAATGCAGGAATAGAAAATGAAAGTGAGACATGTAGTAGGTCTACAATAGAGAGATCAACAAGAGGTCAAAAGATTAGAAGAAAATTCAATAAACGCATGAAATTTTTGCTTGCTCAAGGGGGGTCATGTTCTTATGATGATGAGACCAAAGGAGACATTGAGGTGCCACTAAGGTACAAACCTCTACAAAAACAATGGGTGCCCAAGGAACTTCCTCCAATAAAGACTAATTTTTATGTTAACGATAGGATATATCACATAGCACCTTCGTCGTTACATGGTTTCGGCTTATTTTCCATGGACGACATAAAGGTCTGTTACAACAAATTTGCTGAATTGATGGAGTTTGTTGGACCTTGTTACAATTACAATATTTGGATGCAGATTGTTCAATATAAAAAAAGTATGCGTAGGTATGCATTGTCAACAAATTATATACAACAAAAAGATAATGATCAAAGTAAACGAGTGGATGTATACATTGATGGTTGGCCAAAAGCAACAGGGAATATTGCAGGTTTAATAAATAGTACGTGACCTGGGTCAACTAATAAACAACCCAATTGCATATTTGAGGCACGCGAGGGAAATCATGTATTCATATGTGCGATAAAATCAATAAGTGCAGGCAAAGAGCTTCTAATCGATTACAGTTTGAATCGTATATATACAAACAAAGTTAATATCATGGGGGTGGTACGTACTATATACCATTTAAATTAACCAGCCTCCAGTTAATGAATCCAATATACCATTTTATTATGAAGTTTTTTTGCTAAGTCTATTGGTTTAATTTCGCTAACTTTTTTTATATTTTTTCTTTGTCACAGGGTGACATGGATCCATCACATATCGCAGACAGGGATGTAGGTTGCGACACTTCTACCAAGCAGGTAAACCTCATTGTAATTGTACAAACTATATAGAAGCAAACTGTTACATTATTATGTTCTTTTTTTTAGCGATTTAGATTAATTTTGTAATTGTTAATGATATTCTTGACACAGACGGATATTCAGGGAAAGGGAAAGGGAGCTGCAATGCCTGAGCACCTCTCTAGGGATTTGGACTCAATAGGATTAAGCGATGATGACCTTGAAAATTCCACACACCCTATGGAATTCATAAAAAAGGCCTCTTATAAAATTTACTAAAGAGATTGTTGCTTTGGCAGCCATGCATCCTATGACTGATGAATATTGATTCGAACAACAAAAAACTTGCAAGTAAGCAGTAATGAAAGCTTTATATATAACAAAAGTTCAATAATGGTTTATATTTTATTCTCTTTTATGTCATTAACTAAAATATGTACGTGTTGTTTTTCAACAATTTATCCGCCCTCATGAAAATCATTGCCATGATCAGGGTGTTGCAGGTACTTCAGGTGATGACGATTTTCTTGTATTATTGCTTGCTTGGCTTATCACTTTGAGTACCCAAAACACATCATACTTGATACTGTCAATCTTCAATATAAAGGTTCATCCTTGTTTACAATTCTTGCAATTTTCAAATATTTAATGTTTGATATATTTAATGTATTATTCTTCAGGTGTTGTCAATGTTCCTGTGCAAATGTCGCCGCCACCTCATCAGAGGTTAGCCCCACTTGTATTGCTGACTGCAATGTCAGCAACATGTAGCATGCATACATCCTCTACTGCACATCATATTGGCCCGCCCACTATTGGTAGATCCCTCTTTTTCTCTATCTTCTGTTATGTGTTTATTTCCCTTCAAGCGTTCTTTCTTGGGGGCATTTCATAGTGGATTCATTTTCTGTAGGAGGAGATGCACATGAGGATGCGCCAAAGGCGACTACTGCTGATAACATACCATCATTTCCTGGATCTTCTTGTATTGCTAGTACAGGAACGTTGAAGGTCACATTGGTGGTGAGTGACGAAGAAATGATTCCCTTAAAGATACAAAAGGTTCCAGGTACTTTAAAATTATTATTATATATAGTCTAATTGTAATTTACTTAATGATTACTCGTTTTGGACTAATGATCCCATGAATTTTTTGTAGGAAATGATATTTTCTATAACATCTTAGTGACATTGCATTACAGATATTTGGGCCCACCATACGTAAAAGGTGGTACATCATATGTGAACTAACCCTAATCCACTATTTTGATTTCATATCATTGCTAGAATAGTTTTCCTTTGATCCATTTCTTGAACTGTAATAAATGTAGCTTCAGTTCATTTCTGAATCTAACAGGTTTGTTTTTTCTTTAAAAGGTGGAATGACCAAGAAAAAAGGTTAAAAGATGAATTGACAAACCAAATGGTTGAGTGGTTTGGAAATGACACCTTTGACAAAACCAAGCTCCTTGAAAAAGCTGGCACATATCTAAAGTATGTGAGGGACCAATACAGGACCCATTTAGAGAGGAACCTAAAGTACGAGCGTCCCCCCATGATTCCAGAGAGGGAATGGAAGGACCTGATTTTGGATGCCAAGGAGAGAATTGAAAGGAAAAAAGGAAATACACCACCAGACACTAGAAGAAGGTACGAGATACTATTAAGAATGTAATTATGTACTAATTAAATACTCTTTATATTTATATAATCTAACATATTTCAAAAAATTTATAGATTGAGTGACATGTCAAAGGCAACCAAGGCAAGACAAGAAAAGCACGGGCAACACAAACTCGGCTTTGGTGGTTATATGAAACTTGCTGCACGAATTGTAAGTATCTCATGTAAACGAAATATTGCATCAAAATATTAATAAATTGCAAACGATTTTTTTTTTATCAAACAATGCAAGAAAAATTCATGATACCAAGCAAAAATGCAGGGTTCTAAATTCAATAGAGCGTCCACAGAAGATGACAAGATAATTGCCTACCAGCAAGGCTATTCAACCGTGGTTGATTGGCTACGAGAATTGAGTGGGCATACACAATATTAGAGTGCATCCGCCACATAGGTAAATATGCTAAATGGAAATTGTTTCAAATTGAATACTTTACCAATAATCTAATTGATGTTGAGTTCCAACATAAAGTGACTATATTTGTTTTAAATAAGCAAGCAATGATAACAATGTGCATGACATTGGAATGCATCCTGCTAATCGTGAAACACCACCTGCACATGAAGGTCCGGATGTGCATCCTAGTAGTAGAGGTATTCATTTGCTATTCAAATTTATTTATGTAGTTATTAATACAATTAAACATCTTAATTTGTAATTAGAGTAGTAATTAATGTAACCTTTTTTGTTAATATTTTAGAGCATGTAGTCGGTGGTGACCAAGTGGAGCATGATCTGGGTACACAACATCAGGAACGTGATGTTCCCCACTCAGGTAAAGAGGACCAGTGTTATTCCTTTAAACAAATATAATTGCAATTGGTGTTCAACATTAATGTAACCTTTAGTATTTCAACTCCAGATGATCTAGAGGGTGTTCAACATGTTGAGGTTGAGGCTAGACAAAATGATGTGGCCCCATCAGGTAAAGAGCGCAACAGTTATTTTCTCTAAATTAATGAAATACTTGTAACAATAATAAAAAATGTTTTGAATTTAACCTATTTCTTTGTTATTGCAGAGGACCCCCCTTCACTTTAGTGTCCTCATCCTTAGTATAGGACTAGGCATACATCAAGATCACGAGCAGAGGGCAGAACAACTGCAGAGGGGGGAAATGATGAAGAAACTGATGTTCCACTTAGTCTTTTCATAGCTTCAAAGAAAAAATAAAAAAACAAATGATTGTAATCTACCTTATTTGATAATGACTAATTTTTATGTGTTAGTGAATGTAATTATGTGCTAATTCATGGTTATGGATGATATGTGTTAATTAATATTGATGAATGTTGCGTGTTAATTAATGTTAATCAATGTTATGTGTTAATGAAAGTTATGTGATATTAATGAATGAATGTTATATTTTATTAATGGTAGAAAGAAAAGAACGAATGTTATAAGATGTTAACGGGGAATTTAGAGTGATGTTAGGGGGGGGGAGGGGCCAAATGAGCTTCCAACTTCACGTGGTTGACCCTGTTAACTAGAGAATATTAAACTATTCTTGAAACCAAGCGAAGTTCAACAAGATAACACACTTTTCAATATTTCATTATGTTGCACAGTTAATCTTATTGAATAATGTATATTGAATCTTAATTGCAGGGTCCAACAGAGCCAACATGAACAACAACACCACAAGTTGCTGGGTATAATGAACTTCCATATTGTATTGTATGTACACTAACAATATGAGTTGCTTCCAGTGTTGATATCCATGGTGGGACTGCAAAAGTTATGAATATGCCTCATCCTTGTAAGTTTTTTTATTACTTGTCATTTTCTTTAGCATTTTGTTACTTCATGAATGAGATGTTTTTAAATGTCTATTCCATGAATACCTCTCTATTGTATGCTTCATGATCTCGCTTCTGATTCAACTCTTTATATGTCCTAAAATTGTATAAGCCTAATAGCTTCTACTCTTGTTGATAGTTTGGTGGCTCTGAACAATGGCTCCTTCAAAGAAGCGTGATCCTTGTAATTTTGGCCTTCCATGATGTGAAAAAGAGGTTATGTTATGAATAATGGTCCAGATGATTTAGTTATTTCTTATTATGTTGAGTATGAGTAAATTTGGGCTTCCTTGGCTATGGTCACTATTTTGTACTAACAATTGTCATTTAGTGTGATTTGAGCATGAACTTCAAGTAATCATGAGGGTGGAAACAATATTCAAGTGTTAGGGGGCACGCGGCCTTGACCAAGGGATGAAAGTATCAGGAAAGTATAGGTGATTCATGTGTAGATCAATGTATCATTCACCTATTAATTCCTAGCAACATTCTCAAATAAACAAGCAAAGAGGTATGTTGAGTGCATATATACATTTTATGTTGCCATGATATAAGTAAGATATAAAACATGTAAGATTGATTTGCAATTTCATTCATAAATATTAGATCTTCCTTGTGGATTTTTGAATGCATAATGTCTTATTGATTTCAATATCTTTATTGCAAGTACTCTTTTCAGCATGAAACTCCACTCATTGAGGTCTCTTACTAAATGCAAGTCAATTATCCTATCAATGATGATACGTTTTGCATGCATTTTATGGGGAAATCTTATTAATAGCTATGGTTGGGTTGTTAATTGTTTTGTGAAAATATATACAAGTAGATTGGGACATTAGAGTTATAAACACCATAAATTGTGTTTGAGATCATTGTCCTAATTGTAATAGTCAACCACCATTGGCCCAAGGCTACACCAACATAGTTGTGACAACAAGGTTTGTGCATAATGGTGTAAGGGCTACTCTTAGGACATTTCATCACCATTACATATACACACCTAGTGGGGTTTCCAAACACAACTTGTTTGAGTAGGCGGTATCACTGGTAAACTTGTGATTGTCACAATTGGTACCCTTAGGACAGTCATTAATATTTGGTCTGTGGCACTTTTTTATGGATTCTAAATGCTTCTATGGGGTGTGCAGGGGTCCCACACATCTCTTCCAACATTCCATCCAAGGCACTTCACTCTCACCTATCTTATATTCCACTTTCTCTATGCTGCTATCCCAGATGTCCGATACATGTTGTTAACATTGCTTTGATAACTCCAAATTCATATCTAAGCTCATCCTAAGGTATCATGTTCATAGTCAATCAATAAGTTTCTCTATGTGTTTCAAGTAAGATATTGATCTATATAGTTAATTTTGTGATTGATTTGAGGGATACATCCATTGTCAAACCTTAAGAAAATTTTGTTCCATATCCTAGATTTATTTTGTTTTAATTCTGAGTGAGTAATTTTCAATAGTAATACAATGATATATATCCTTATATTTCAATGACAAAAGATCAGTCATTTGAATAAATACATATAAACATAAAACACATTTTTCAAATCTTATCTATTACAATTAAATATATATAACGATACCATATTATACATATCCCCATTTATATAATGAACAATAAAGACTTCTTTACAGTATTATATATTCATTATAGCTGATAATGCTTACCAAAAATAAGAAAGATAAGAGTTTATATGTTGAACCGTTCTTAAATAGACATGGTTGCAAATTTATTTGATATATTATGTATAATAGATTGCTATAATTGAATTTTTGTGCTATACTCTTGGATCCAATACTCATGATTTTGGATTTTAGATAGCATGCCTCGCTAGATTACTTTGGACTATAGGTGTAGATTCATTGTGGTTTCTGCTAAAATAATTCAACAATTGTACATAGTTTATGGGTAACTTCACTTAAGAAACTCATGTCTCATCTCAATTATGTTCAATTACATTGTCAATTTGAAGATTTGATCAAGTTTGAGGTAGGAACTCAAAATCCTCCTTTGTTTTTCAATTGAATTGATTTTAATTTGTTGCAAATGAATTGTTGAGTGAATTAAAGTATTCTTCCAATTTAAATCTCTCAATTTGGATGATTATATAATTTGTATGAACCAAATTTGGAAATTACGAGTATATATGAGGTTATGTTGTTCAATTCTATTTGGGATGTTGAAATGACAAATCAAGGGAGTATTGTATTGTTGAGTTGACTAGAATCAAAAGGCTAATCTTGCATTTTCATTTTATGCACTTTGAAATTTTAGGGTTTTTGAGGTCCATCAGTTAAGGGTGTTTTTCTTGGTCCCATAGACTATTTAGTCTCGTGGACATCATTAAAAAAAATTCATTCATTCATTCAGCAATGGTAATTGGCCTCATGACTGGTTTTTGGTCCAAACTTGGGAATTATTGAAAAGTGGTATTTAATGATTTTGAGATGATATTCTATTATGGAATCATGATAACATATATGTGAATTTTGATAAGGGATCAATTGGGATCTGTTCTCTTGTTGTTGTGCCCAATTGAGTATGTCTTGCTTATGTATGAAAATGACATTTTGCAATTGAGACAATTTGATGTATTTGAGATGTCTTGCATTTAGATATGGCATGAGCTTAGTCCTAGAGTGAGACTAGGGAGTGGCTCCCACTCGTGTCCCTTGTTTGAAAGTGGTACATTTGGAATTCATGTTTGGAGAGTTTTTTAATCAAGTGATAACATAACAATAGACTTGGGTTAAAACAAATAACAAGAAAATTGGTTCCTTGAGCACGCCTTAAAGGCTATCACAACACTAAGGGTGTTTTGGGAAGGCATGCTCGCACATGGAGCATTGGGAATTGTGCGAAGAGGCATGCCCACTCACACAAGGATTATGTGATCATTGTTCTCATTCACATGAGAGAATGCTTGGTTCCATATGGTCCATCCCCATGTAGCACATACGATGAAAGGCATGCCTGCACATGGAGCATTCAGACTTGTGCAAAGAGACATACCCGCTCATGTAGCATAGGGATTGTGTGATTGTCATTCTCATCCGTATGAGAGAATGCTTGGTTCCATATGGTGCATCCCCATGAGCACATACAATGAAAGGCAAGCCCACACATGGAGCATTGGGACTTATGCGAAGAGACATACGATGACACTTCCTCCACTACACTCTAGAATCTAGTGACCCTATGTGGATTCATGACTTGGTATCATCCTTCTCTATTGATGTTGCACTGTATTGCTCCATTACTTGTGTCATGTATGCAACGTGTATGGAATGTGTGAGCCTATCATCCCCCTTATATACTTTGATTGACTATTTGTAACTATCTCCACAAGCATGATGGGGTGGACCTAAGGGTTCCACGTGGTCAGGTGGCATTGCAAACCACCGCTGGGGACCGATGGACTCAATTTGTGATCACCTCAGAGAGCACTTCCACCTCCCTCAACACATGTTCTTTCTCTTTCATCTATTCTTGCAAGTTGCAATTCAAATGTATATTGAAATAAGCATTGTAATCATTGATGATATGTATATTAAACACTCCAAGTGGAGATTGATGTAATTGAACATAATTGATATGGTTTATGCTAACTTCACTTAGGTATATTATGGGCCCATAACCCATAGGTCCCAAGATCAATTTCATAACTAGAAAATAAGATATCTAAATGAGTTGAATTTTTTTGGAGTAAACATGTGGGCATGTTGAACTATACAGGGGGAGAGATGACCTTTAAAATTTTATTTTTTTATACCAAAATTTAAATTCAAATACCCTAGTTACTTAAACAAAAGAAAGGTTGGAACTATTTTATATCAAGTGTTTTGTGGGTGGTCATAATGCATTTATGTTTTCTTGTAAGATGCTAGTAACATTATTTTTAGTACTGTCTTTACCTACTGTACTTTACTATTGGACTTGATCAACCCAATAACCTTGTACATGTGATTTATTTCATTAAAGAGGATATTCATGTAGTCCGGAATGCATGATTATCGTCTTTGAAAATATGTTGAATATATAATAACGAGTGACTACTTAGTATGAGATATATATACACTATCTTTACCTATTGTACTTTTCTATTGCACTCGATCAACCCAATAACCTTGTACATGTGATTTATTTTATTAAAGAGGATATTCATGTAGTCCAGAATGCATGATTATCATCTTTGAATATATGTTGAATATATAATAACGAGTGACTACTTAGTATGAGATATATACATGTCATTCAATAGGTATATGTCATGTATTGAAATAGGATGACACTTTATATGAGATTATCAATTTGGGATATACTTATAAGAAATATGTGTATATATAGTAGATAAATTTATTTCATGTATATATGTAGTAGATAAGTTTTGGTAGCTCCCAAGAACAACTAACTTAGATAAGGTAGATAAAGTCATTTCATCTCCCTAATTGGCTTTAAAGGCTCTTTATTTGGGTTAGCTAATTCCCTATCAACACCATTTTTAATAGGTTTAATAGTACTCAGTGGTTCATACAGTCCTCTTAGGAGTTGGACCATCTCAACCATGGTGCGCCTAATCATATTAGCTTGAAACCAGTGTGCCTCATATTAGCTTCAAACCTATGCCCCCTATTGGTAGCTGATGGGGATAATAATATATATTTTTTTAAATAAATTTTCATCAGAATTACGATGGAGACTAAGCTTTCCACCGAAGATGGAATCGTCAGATCAACAACGTTCTCGTCGGTGCAAAGTTTTTGGAATCCATTGAAATTCTGACTCAAACTACACAAACATCCAACGAGGATGTTGTATGTCCGACAACACTTCCTTTATCAGACGGTCGTCGATGCATATTAACGGACCGACGACAAAACCGTCAGACAAACAACATTCCCGTCGGTGCAAAGTTTCAGACTTCCATCCATATTCCAACACAATCTAAACAAACAACCGACGAGGATGTTGTATGTCTGATGACTTTTTTGATCGGAAGAGCGATCATACCCGCCGTCGGCAGAGTCCATGGGGTTATCATACTTCCGACGGTCAGAGGCATCATTGGTAGAGTCTAACGATGAGTTTTTGATGGCTACTTTTGTTGGCAGTCTGACAAAAAGTAGTCGCAATTCTCACAATTGGTCGTTGGAATTTAGCCTCGAATGTACTAGTGTGGAAGTTTAATTGCCACTGGTAAATAGTCAAGAGGCAATTTGTTTCATTTAGACACCACCATAGGTAATTGTCTAGTGGCTAAGGTATAAGACAACTGGTTATGGCACAAAAGATTGTGTCATGTTAATTTTGATAGCATAGCTAAAATCAGTAAGGCAAAATCTGTAAGAGGTATGCCTGACATACTAAAACCTGAAAAATGCTATGTGCAAAGAGTGTCAACTAGGGAAGTTGACTGGGTCTAGCTTCAGTAGTAAAATTTCTCATCTGAAAGTGTGCTGGACTTGGTTCACATAGACCTGTGTGGTCCCATGAGAACCAAGAGCTTCCATGGAGATCGATATTTTATGTTATTTGAGGATGACTTCTCTAGAATGATGTGGACTGTATTTTTAAAAGAAAAGTCAAAATCTTTTCACATGTTTAAAGTGTTTAAATACTGAGTAGAAAGAGGAACTGGTAAGAATCTAAAGTGCCTAAGATCAGACAGAGGAGGAGAGTTCACCTCTCAAGAGTTCATGAACTACTATGAGGAACAGGGAATCATGAGACAAATGTTTGCACCCAGAACTTCTCAATAGAATGGATTTGCTACAAGAAGAAACAAAACTCTCATTGATTATGCCAGAACTCTAATGATATAGAAGGATATCCCACATACCTACTGGAGAGAAGAAATAAGCACTGTTGTATACACTCTGAACCAGATACAGGTAAAGAAGGGGACAAACAAAACTCCTTATGAATTATGGAGTGGTTACTCACCTAATGTTTGTTATTTCAAAGTATTTGGAAGCAGGTGCTACATAAAAAGGAATAAGTACACTGGAAAATTTGATCCCAAGAGTAATGAGGGAACCTTATTAGGTTACTCAACAAAGATCAAGGCATACCGGTGTCTAAACAAAAGGACAGGTAAGATTGTGGAAAGTGCAAATGTCGGAGTAGATGAGTATTCTGAGAAAAATGAATGGGACAGTAAGAGTGAACCAAAGGACTATAAAGGGTTCAAGTATAATGTACCAGTGGAACCTACTGAAGAAGATCCTGTTGAAGCGGCCAATGAAGAAGCCTGTGAGATAGAACTTGCACAACCTGTAGAAGAAGTTCCAAGGAGTGAACTGGTATTGGCTAAATATGTCATAAACAATCACTCTGCAGAAGATATCATTAGTGACAAGGATGTAGGAGTTCTAACCAGAAGAAGAGAAAGAGAGAATGAGTGTATGCTATCCATTTTTGAGCCCAAAACAACAAAGGAGGCTCTGAAAGATGATGTCTGGGTCAAAGCCATGGAAGAGGAACTAGAGAAAAATGATACATGGACTCTTGTACCCAGACCAGAAAATAAATATGTACTAGGAACCAAGTGGGTGTTCAAAAATAAGATGGATGAAACCGGTAACGTAATAAGAAACAAGGAAAGATTGGTTTGTAAGCGCTATTCTCAAGAAGAAGGTTTGGACTATGGAGAAAACTTCACACCGGTAGCTAGACTGGAAGGGGTCAGAATTCTATTGGCTTATGCTGCTTATAAAATATTTAAAGACCAAATGGATGTCAAATCGACATTCTTAAATGGGGTGTTAGAGGAAGAAGTATGCATAGAGAAACCAGAAGGGTTTGCATCTGAAGATGGGAGGACTACGATATGCAAGTTGCAGAAGGCTCTGATGGGCTGAAACAAGCACCGAGAGCTTGGTATGAGAGGTTACGCTCATATTTGCTAGGCATTGGGTTCAAAAGAACCAATGATAACAATAACTTGTATCTGAAGAGCGGAATAGAAGGAAAACACCTAATTGCTGAGATCTTTGTGGATGACATCATCTTTGGGGGAGATGATGAGATGAGCAGGAGCTTTTGAGGACAAATGCAGCAAGAGTTTGAGATGTCCATGATTGGAGAGATTAAGTTCTTTATTGGCTTACAAGTCTCTCAGTTAAAGAATGACATCTTTATCAGTCAGACTAAGTACATAAGAGAAATTCTTACAACTTTTGGAATGGAGGATTGCAAACATGTTGGAGCTCCAATGGTTATAGGTTGCAAGATATCTAAATATGATGAGGCTGCAGAAGTGAATGAGACACTTTACCGGTCCATGATCGGTAAATTATAGTATGCTATACATAGAAGACCGGACATAGCACAAGTTGTTGGCTTGGCTACGAGATTTTTTGCAGATCCAAAATAAACTCACATGATGGCAGTCAAAAGAATATTCAGATACCTAAAAGGGATTGATGAGTATGGTCTCTAGTATCCACACAAAGGAGACTTTAGTCTAAGTGTCTTCACTGATTCAGATTGGGCTGGAAATATTGATGACAAGAAGAGCAGTAGTGGAGGAGCATTCTTTCTCGAAGAAAGGATTTTATCTTGGACAAGTAAGAAAAAAAAACGCATATCTCAATCTACAACTGAGGCTGAGTATGTAGCTATTGCAATTAAGTGCACACAGATAGTTTGGATCAAGAAACTACTAGAAGGAATTCAAGAAAAAGTGGTTGGATCGGTAGTGATTCATTGTGACAACACCAGTGCCATTGACATATCTAAGAACTCGGTGATGCACTCCAAAACGAAGCATATAGCCATCAAATATCACTATCTAAGGGAACAAGTTCAAGAAAAGGGAGTGGTGTTGGAGTACATACCAAAAAAAGAGCAGGTGGCTGATATATTCACCAAGCCACTACAGAAGGACACCTTTGACTATCTCAGAGGTAAGTTGGGGGTTATGCCCCTCCATTCAGTATAGTAAACAAATAGGGTTCTACATCAATCTGGTATAATTTTAAGTTTTTCAAATAAAATAACTAGATTGATGAGTGTGGACTACTCCGGTTAGAGGGAAAAGTCTTGTAAGTGTTCAAAATGGACTCTTTGGTATTGTTGTCAAAGGAGGAGATATGTTTAGAGTGTTTGAGCATTGGCAGGTATCAATGATAGGGGGAGATTGTTTGAAGTGTTTTCCATCAATTCCAAAGGGGGATATTGTTGGTTTGTTAGCATTGACAAAACCGGTCTATCTTAAAAACTGGTATATGTGCTAAGGTTTGTCATTGATGTCCAACACTTATCGGTGAGGACACTAACTGGTGAAGTAGTATAGGTAGAGTGGTCTTGTTGTTCAGTAAGCAATAATGAATGGAAACATCATCGATATTGAATGACCAAAGGTTACTTCAGCTAAAGGAAAGATAAATCAATTCAACAGATTGGTCACTCTGGTGGTGGTGAAGTCACAAAAGGTGACTTGGGCAAGGCAACTTGTTTTCTCCAACCAACCGACAACTCACTGGTAAACAGGGGAGAGAAATGATGCTAGCACAACAAACTGGCAACCAAAGAATGAATTGGTAAAGTAAGAAGTGTAGTTACATACCGATACACTGGTATGACAGAAGGAAGATAGGTAGTCACCATAATTCTCAGAGCAGTGATCAGCCATTTAGTTGCGGTGGCAAAGAATGAGTTGGTAAGCTTGTGTCTACGCCAAATCATTTGTTGGTAAAGTCAACTTTCAGTTATCATGCAGTCAAGCATGATTACATGTGGATTCTAAAGTTCACATTTATTTTACTGAACATGACTCAAAAGTTTCTATCCTTGGGAGATGCGGTGGTAGAACTAGTTCAACACCTAGCAGAATTGCTGAAAGGCACGCAAAGAAAGAGCGGGAGAGTTTGAATTTGAAATCTTTTGAAATCCTTGATTGATCTGATTGAGGATATGACTGTAGGTGTCAACAAAAAATGTATAAAGAGTTCTCGAGCTCCTTCAAAAAGTTTTGATCATGAAATTTGGAACAAGGGAATCTTGTTGAAGGCAATCCAAGGTAAAGAAAAGAGTGAGAGGAAGTGCAAAGAGGTGTTAGCACAATTGTGTGTGTGAGAGGTTGAACCGGTTGAGTGTAGAGAGGAAGGACAAAGGACTGACAAAGTACAAAGTCAAAGGATAGAGGATCGACAGAGTACAGAGCCGAAGGACAAAGGACCCATAGAATGCAGAGCCGAAGGCTATAGGACCGATAGAGTGCAGTACCGAAGGAGAGGTGACCAACTGAGTGAATAACCAAAGGTGTAAGAAGGAAATTGATGTTGTGCAGAGAAGACACAACTGATGTGTATTGAGTGGAATGCGTGGTTTTCTCCCTATTGGGTTTCCATGAGATAACTCCTTGGTGCCACTGTCAATTTTTCATGCTTGCATATTTTACTTCAGTGATTAAGTACATTGTTGGATCTTAGATGAATGAAGATTTATGATAAAAGTTAAATTGCGAAAATTTGATTAAGTGTTGATTCACCCCTCCCCTCTTAGCACCGGTTGGGGCTAACAACACTTTATGCTCAAAATTTTGGACAAAATATACAACAACCATTGTGTCTTCTTCATTGTAGTGTTTTCTTGACACAACAACCATTAAACAAGGAGATCTGATCACACTTAAAACTTTGCAAATTGGAAATCAGACTAGGACAAACAATTTTACCAAAAATGCGTTGTTGACACTTTCTAACACATTTGTGGCAAAACTTGTTGTGTATCTAGTTCATTTTGTTATGTATTTGAGCAGTCTTAGGACATATTTGAAACATTTTAAAACTATGAAAGCACATATTTGAGCAATCTTACTGCATTTTTTTAACAACTCAACTAAACATTTTAAAACTATGAAAGCATGTATTTGGATTCTGTTATTGCATATGTGACAAATTCTGACTTGTCTTTGGTTTCTTACAGTGTATATGGTTACATAGATCAAAGGAACTTCTAGGTTGTTTTGTTAGAATTCCTAGCTAGTCAACCATTAGTTTGTAATTACTTCTCTTCCATTTCTAGACACCTTCAAACTTCCACTCATTCAACACATCAAAATATTTCTTGAAGAGTCAAAGAGTTATTTTTTTATCCTCACATATCTCGCAATACATCTTGACATCACTAGATGGTTCCTACATCAAGTTTATCATCTTGGGTGCCATCTTAATCTCTTGAGTAGGGCCAACTCACCCATTGGAATTTGTCATCTCCTAGGAAGTCGCACCTTGCTCAAGTTATCCTACCATTTGGGAAAACATTTTAGGATCTTTCAAGATAAATTTAGACTCTTTTTCCATCATCATCATTATCTTAGCTTCCATCATTAACCTTTCCATTCATTTCTATTTCATCCAAGTCAAGTCCTTTCACTTTCATGGTTGAAGCCTGAGCCTGAAGATTCAAAAAACAAGCCGAAGAAGATTAAAGATCTCAAAACTTGGCACAAATGTGAGTATGATGAACAAGATCTTTATAACACCAGATCTTTTGAGAACCGAAAGAATATACTAGAGTTTGACAATGAGTCTTTAACATTCGTCAAACTTCAAGAGCATGTGTCAAATACTAGATTTAATAAGTTTCTTTACATAGATTTAAGAAGAAATTTACAATGCTATTTATACATGTTGTTACAAGATGGTGTCAGATTAGCCCATGATTTTCTATCAAAAATTCTGGAAGAAAACCCAAATCACCGTAATGGAAACTATGATGGACATGGATATGAGTGTATCCCCGTGTCTGAGTCACCTTTTTCCCTTTGGAAAAATATCATATATGCCTATCCACACTCATACTCATTCGACTTATGCTCAACAAAATCATGAACAAACTTGTGCTAGTGCCCTTATTGCTGATGAAACACCCATGCATATACTCAACAACAAGATGCTAACCATGTTTATGATTATGATAATGCACATACAAGATGACCTTGTGGTAGATTTGATGAACATGTTCAAGAACACGCCTACAATACCAACTATGCTCATGGTCATGATACTTATACTTGCCCAAGTTCCAATACACAACCTCAAAATTGTATCCCAGGTGGTTCATATAACAATTACATACTTCCTCCACCACCTCCCAAAGATAAACATGACCATTATCACACTTATATACCTCCTATTGGAAATTACGATAACTATATTCCTCCTCCTCCTAGTAGCTTCCAGACATAGGGATACCTCAAAGGAATAGAATACCACCTAGTAGTGAATTGTAACAATAAATAAGAGAATTGCAACAACAAATAAATAGCATGCGAACTCTTGTGAAGAACTACACAATTCAGGATATTTGTCCTTATCCTTTTGATTGGAGCATACCCATGCCACCTTTTCCTCTAAATTTCATTGTCCTCAAATTTGACAAGTACAAAGGAAAAGGTGTCCTAAGGCACACATCAAATAATTTTTCATGGCTTGTATAGAATTATATCATGAAGATTCCCACTTAATACATCTTTTTCCACAAAGTTTGAGTGGACAAGCCATGGAATGGTTTTCACAACTACCACCTAGGATTAGTTCATGGGGTGATTTTGCTAAAGCATTTATACATCATTTTTCTTACAATATCGAATGTGAGGTTTGGTAACAGCTTTGTGCAATACCAAAAAATAAAATGGGGAATCCTTTGCATCATTTTTACAACGATGGAGTTGTTTGGTTAGTCGATGACCTTGTCACATTACACAAAAGCAAATGGTTGAAATGTAAATATGAAAAATTTAAATAAAGAAATTGGGTATGACCTTCACAAATTATGTTTATGCATATTTTAAAAGTGATTGAAAAAGGTTTATCCATTGAAAAAGTCCTTATTGAACAAGGTACTATCAACTTTTTTTAAAGAAAACAAGGATGATTTTAGTTCCAAGGAAAAATCCTGTGTGTGGAATACAAAATAAGAACATCGTGAAAGATGAGGTTGTGGTTGTGAATATGGTCAAACCTATGGTAAGTTACCTAGAGCTAGCTCCTCTAATAATCAAGTCAATACTTAAAGGGAACCAAGGCCTACAACGCAAAATAAATATGCACCTTTGGGAGAACCAATTGAATCAACATTGGAGAAACACGTTGCTAGAAATCTCATTACATTACAAGATAATTGAACATTTGAACCATGAGAGAAACCATCATGGTGGAATGACAATGAGTTGTGAATATCATAAGAGTGAAGGGTATAAGACTAGTAATTGTCAAAAATTGAAAAATATTACTCAAGATCTTATTGATAATGAAACAATTGAAGTTGAAGGTCACGTGTCCAATCAAGAACATGCGATGTTTAAGGATCCACTTCCAAAGCATGATAAGAGAAAATCTCCTAAAACATATAACAATTCCAATTATACTAATGCATCTTATGAGTACATAGTGAATCTTATTTCTAAAGTGGACCCTCATGTGTCTACCATAACCATTAAGGATAAAACACCTGAATGTAATGTTACAAATTATCAGGGTAAACGCACTCTACAACATGCTATATCCTCAATAAATCAGTATGACCTTGTTGATCGATTGGGTAAGACACTAGCTCTCATATCTATCATTGAACTGTTGCGCATATCACCTTCACATAAGGCTATCCTAGACAAGAATTTGCAAGAAAAATATTTACCTACTGATCTAAATGAACCAATTTAAATCCATGGTGGGACACCTTTCTATCCCTCATAGTCTTACATTCACTGAATCAAATGATTCATCCCCACAATAGCCACATACCACACCACTCCATATTGAGGTTTTCATCCATAAACATTGAAAAAAGTTAGTCTTAATAGATGGAGGAGTAAGTATTAACATTTGTACCTTGAAAGTAGTATTAGCATTGGGATTTCCCAAAGGACCTATTGATTCTAAAAATAAGATAACAATAAACACATATGATGATGAAGAGTGCTCCTCTAAGGGAACAACCACCTTGCCACTCAGAGTGGGGCCATTAGTAAGAGATGTGGTTTGCAAAGTTCTAGACCTTGATCTCGTGTAAAACATACTTTTGGATGACCTTGAATACATGCTATGAAAGAAATTCCTTCAACATATCACCAATGCATCAAATTCCTACAAAATGGAACAAAAGTTATAGTTGCCAGTGATACAAATTCTTATCTATATTGCAAAAAAATTATCCTCGACTTGAAGCAATAGTAACTATTAATTGGGAAGCTTATTCATCTTAATCATATGTTGATCCTGAAATATTAAATTCTTCCACTTCCAAATAGGATGATATCAAGGCTAAGGTCAAAGATAAAGGAATGGGAGAATACAACTTACAACAATCCAAGGATCTTAGGAAACTTATGGACACCCCAAATTCATATGAGAGACCACAAACATCACATAAAATATCAAAAGTAACCATCAAATGGGATCCTACCACTTTTATTAAATGGGGTGAAATGGAAAAAAGAAGACCTTTACAAAATGTTACACAAAGATCTAGAAGAAAAATCAAATCAAGACAACATCAAGATACTAATTGAGAACTATGGAAAATGCTTCATATTCCTACAAAATATGGGATACAATGGTAAAAGTCCTCTTGGATTACTAAAACAAGACATTGTGGAACCATTACAACTTGAATTAGTACTAAAGAAGTAGAGGACCAAAGAAATTGGTTATTCTCCCTTGCAATTACATGGCCTTAAGTCTCAAGCAACACTAAAAATTGGTCCTTTTAGTTCCACTAAGGATAAAACTAAAGAAAATTTCCCATCTACTGATTCAAATGAATGGGAGTGGGGTTTAGACAAGTCATCCAAAGACTACAATCTTGAGGAAACTTTCAGAGAATCTGGTGAGCCTACATCAAAAGAAAAGTTCATAGAGATATTCAAAGTTGGTCAAACATTAGTAAATTCAACACACAAAGACAAGAATGTTAGTAAGTGTGGATCAAAACCTTTTGGGATTACAAACCCTCTATGTATATAGGTTCTAGGTCTAAACCACAAAAAGTGAGTCCTTGAACTGTTGCACATATCACCTTCTCATAAGGCCATCCTAGACAATACTTTACAAGAAATTTATGTGCCTACCAATCTAAACGTGGACCAATTTCAAGTCATGGTGGGACACCTTTCTACCCCTCATAGTCTTACATTAACTGAAGTAGATGATTCATCCCCACAACAACCAAATAATGAGCCACTCCATATTGAGGCTTTTGTCCATAAACATTGAATAAAGTGAGTCTTGATAGATGGAGGAGCAGGTCTTAACATTTGTATCTTGAAAGTAGTATTTGCATTGGGATTTTCCAATGGAGTTGTTGATTCTAAAAATGAGATAACTATAAAATACAATGACAATGAAGAGCACTCCTCTAAGGGAACAATCACCTTGCCACTCAGAGTGGGGCTAATAGTAAGAGATGTTCTTAAAGTTTAGACCTTGATCTTATGTATAACATACTTTTGGGATGACCTTGGATACATGATATGAGAGTAGTTCATTCAACATATCACCAATAAACCAAATTCCCACACAATGGAACAAAAGATATAGTTCATGGTGATCCAAATCATTATCTATATTAAAACAAAATTCATCCTAGACTTGAAGAAACAATACCTATTAATTAAGAAGTTAATTCATCTTAATCATATATCGATCTCGAATCATTAAAAGCTTTCACTTCCAAATAGGTTGAGATCAAGGATAAGGTCAAAGATAAGGGAATGGGAGAATATAGATTACAACAATCCATGTATCTTAGGTAGCTTATGAAATCCCCAAAGTCATATGGCAGACCACAAACATCACAAAAAATATCAAAAGTAACTATCAAATGGGATCCTACCACTTTTACAAAATTGGGTAAAATGAAAGAAGAAGACCTTTACAAAATGTTATACAAAGATCTAGAATAACAATCAAATCAAGACCACATCAAGATACCAATTGATAACTATGGAAAATGATTCAAATTCCTACAAAATATGGGATATGATGGTAAAGGTCCTCTTGGATTACAAAAACAAGGCATTGTGGAACTATTACATCCTAAATTAGTACCAAATAAGTAAAGGACCAAAGGACTTGTTTATGCACCATTGAAATTATGTTACCTTAAGTCTCAACAACACTAAAAATTGGTACTTCTAGTTACATTAAGGATAAAACTAAAGAACATCATCTATCTACTTATTCAAATGAATGGGAATGGGGCTTAGACAGGTCATCTAGAAACTATGATATTGAGGAAACTTTTAGAGAACCTAGTGAGCTTACATCAGAAGAAAAGTTCAGAGAGATATTTAGAGTGTCAAATATTATCAAATCCAATACCCGTAGACAAGTGTTCTAGTGGTGAAGCATGGATCAAAACCTTTTGGGATCCAAAACTCTCTATGTCTCAAAGATCTAGGTCTAAACTGTAAAAAGTGAGAACCCTCATTGTCGAGTTTCCTTCTAGTAACGTTGATCAAACTCACTTACAAACAAAACTGACAAGGAGAGTAACAAATATGATTGTGATGACTTCATTGACATAGTCAAAGTTTCTTGTGTCTTTACTCTTACCCCTTCCAACTTTGATTATTTTGATGGCCTTTCACTCATTCACCCTCAACTTATAGACTAGGACCAACAAGGGCCTCCATAAATTGATACTTTTCAAAATTGTGAGGCTTTTATAGACTATATTGGCATAAGAGATGATCTTTGTATCAAAGACCATAAAGTGGGTTTCATCATTGAAGTCAACAACATGGACTACTTTGGAGAGGGTGCCAAACCTTCTAGTCAAAAAAATATAAAAATAAAAACAAACGAAGGGTCTTTTAGTGAAAACCACTTTGAAGCAGTTTTAGACCAAGAAAAATAAAAAAAGGATGTATCCAATGGTGAAACCCTCCTCGAGGAAACAGAGGATGGAAGGTTTGACACTCTCCCCATAACATCATCTCATGAGAGATCATCTATGTTGATAGAAGAGACAATACATCCGAACATTGGAATAACAAAGGAATAATATAACATCTATCTTTCAAATTCATTAACTGAACAAGAGCGGCCCAAGTTTATTAAGTTCTTTCAAGGAACACCAAATTAATTTTGCATGGTAATTGCATACTTTCTTGGATAATATCCTGACCTTGCTATGCATCATTTGACAGTAAGACTAGGCACAAAATTGGTCAAACAAAAGTTGAGAAAGATGCATCCACAGGTGGCACTATTACTAAAAGTTGAACTTGAGAAGTTGTTGGATGTTGATTTCATCAGACCTATTGACTATCCCAAATAAATCTCCAACATTTTACCTATCATCAAACTAGATGGCAGTATTAGAAACTGCATAGACTTCATGGACATCAACAAGATAATCTCAAGGATGATTTCCTTTTGACTAACATAGATTTGATTGTCAATCTCACGGGTGGACATGCAATGTTATCACTAATGGATGGATTATCTAGTTATAATCAAATTAAGTTCACAATTGAAGAACAACTCAAGATTGATTTCACGTGTCCTTGGGGAACCTTTTGTTGGAATGTCATGCCCTTTGGATTAAAGAAAGGAGGTGCTACATATTAGAGGGCTATGACTACAATCTTCCATGATATAATGCATATTTTGAAGGAAGACTATGTAAATGACCTCTTGGGAAGTTTGATCACAATAGAAGACCATTTGAACATCCTAGCTAAAAATGTTGATAAGTTAGAAAAATACGTCAGATTGAATCCCAAGAAATGTGTCTTTGGGGTAACCTTTAAGAAGCTCCTAGGATACATAGTGTCACAATGAGGTATTAAAGCGTATCCCACTAAAGTCAAAGCTATCTTAGAAATGCCACCTCCAAATAAAATCAATCAATTAAGGTCATTACAAGGGAAACTTCAGTAAATCTGTAGTTTCATTTCTCAACTTGCAAATAAATGCCATCCGTCCACACATTTTTACATAAGAATATCAAGGAAAAATGGGATGATAAATGCCGACAAGCATTTTAGTTGCTCAAAGACTATCTCATGAGTCCACCAATTCTTATGCAACCAATCAAAGGAAAATCCTTACTGATCTAGATGTCAGCAACAACAACAACACTAAGGCAATGTTGGAATCAATGAATAATGAGAATGGGGGGTGAATCAGTATTTTGCAATTCACTAGTTTATTAAACTGACTCTTAAACCATTGAATGCAAAAGATAGATTGTATAATGCAAAAACTAAAAGCAAATAACCACACAACCATAACACTGAAATTTTTATGCGGAAACCCGAAAAAGGAAAAACCATGGTGGGATTTGAACCCACAATATTATTATACTATGGCCAGTAGTAGAACAATATTACAAAAGAGGAATGCATTTTCATTCAGGCACACTACCTAGAGCTCACTGCTCAAATACAAAATAGGGTTGTAACCCTGGAGGACTCACTATCCTACAAATGAGATATAAAAAGAAAATACAATATCTGAACTAAAATAAAACATCTACAAATGCTAGGAACCAGTTCTGGTTAAGCTCAAAATGATCCACTGCCAGTGCTCTCAGAAACTACTCTGTTCTATTATGCTACCAAATACCAGATCACCAAGACTCAAGATGCGAACATGAAACTGGGCTTAATCGCTCCCAAAACAATTTCTCATGCATAGAACCTCATCACATAAAATGGTCATCCAAGTCGATCTCATATATCCGCACCACCAAAATAGATCTCCAACAAGTCATCTTCACAAAACTACAAAATATGAAACATGTACTCTCATGTCGGCTCAATCCATCACAAATTTATATACCATACCTAAAACATATGATCACAAGCTTCACACGCAACAACACAAATTTCTTGGACACAACACCAATCACGAAAAATCATCCTTACAATCCCACAACACACGTTATCCTACTTGACCACACAATAGCTCTGCTCTTCTGGAATCACCAGATACCAGACCAAGAATCATGCACTAGAATCAACACCAGAGGTTGGAATTACAAGATGATCTCTCTTAAACAACCAATCGACTATCCCAATCACCGCAACCAAAGATGCATCACCAAAAATGAGTTGTGCTCACTGGATCTATACACTGTGTTCACATTCTGTCAGACTTATACCTAAATTCAATATGACTTCCGGTAGATCAAATCTACAAGTAAGATAAAGGATTACTAAGTTGAGTTGCTATCAATGACAACCCCTAAGTAATCTCCATGCATCTAACATCATTGGAACAATGTCTCTTGCTAACAGGGCACTCTTGGTGCATCAAGGTCATGAAGGAAAAGAACAAGGTATCTACAACATCAGTTGAACCTTGGTGGGTCATGAATTTAATTATACTCCTATTGAGTGTGCATGTTGTTGGCATTGAATGAAGATTGCATTGATGAAGTATAGTGTTGTCATTTATGTCAATAACAACCGGTAATGGAGTTGGAGTTGGAGTTGTAGTGATGCAGTAATGCAAAAGGTAGTAGAGTAGTGAAGGAAACAGGTATTGTTATTCAATTAGAGTGATCAATCAATAACCCTAACCAGTTGATATGCAACCCCCTAATCAATGGAACTTGGTGAATCGGTTGTGTTGATCTATGATTGAATGATGATCGAAGATGAATATGCCACATATGCATGATGCACGTGATGAGTTTCAAAGTGGTTTTGGTGTGTGAAGATAACTGTTTATTTTGGGAATGAGAAAATGCATATCATGGAGTGGAAAATGTGTGATGAGCTACAGGATCCAATATACGGTGATCTAGGAGCTGTTCAAGTTGTCTTGAATAATGTGTAGTTGATTTCTATGTAATCCAACGATTATGATTGAACCGATATGTTTGTAATCTCTTTGAGATTTGTAGGTTTTGTGATGTGTTACTGACCTATTGTATTTGTATTTAAGGTCGATGAGTTGTTTGTAATTGTGTTGGCAATTTGTTTAAGTGTGGTAGTGTGATTGTTGTCAAACCAGAAGGAGTGTTTGCAGAATGTTTTGAAGGCAGATAGGAGCAGGAAAGGATCTGATTAAGTAGAGCAATGCTATTACCAGATCAGCAAATACCCTATTGTTCTCTAACCATTACAACAGTTAAATCCCTTAACTGGGTAAGCTTTAACATGCTTGGTGTTGTTTAAATCCTCTAACCAGGTGGTCCATTAGCTTGGATTTGAAATCCTCTACCGATGTTACTCCTAACAAGGTATTTCCTTTAACAAGGTATTGTAGTTAATCCCTTAACCGGGTGGTCCCTAATCTGATCTGTTCTTAATGAGACGTTATTGTCTAAGATTCTAATAAGGCTTGGCTTCTAACATGGTGAACTTCAGAAGAGTTCAAAATACTTGTGGGTATTCATCCCCACCGTGGTTTTTCCCATTTGGGTTTCCACGTGAAAAATCATTGTGTCAAGTGGTGAATGATTTTGTGGATATGTTTTGATATGGTCGATATGATTAACTGGTAAAGCCACTTAGATATGTTTAGATGACCAAAATTGATCTGAAATGAGCTATTACTGATGTTAGTAAAGTGTTTTAATGTTTTGGTTAAATAGTATGTGAGTTTCAAATCTGTTGCATTGTATCATTGATGTTTTGGTCAACTGGTAAAGTTTGACAATGTAGTTGCAGTTTTGGATATAGTGTCTAAACCAATTTAGTTTAGTAGTTGTTTCTGAGTTGGGATTAAGTTTGGTGAAATTTTAGTTTGTTTTATATCTACTGATTCACCACCCCTCCCTCTCCTCTTAGTAGTTTGCCGGATCCTTATTGTTTCATCATATTATCAATTGGTATCAGAGCATTTTAGGTCCTCTTGTGTTTAAGCCTAATAGCTTGAGGAAAAGATCAAGGAGAACATGATGAAGAAAGAAGGTCTGAAGTTCAATAGGGAAAACTATAGAATCTAGAGTGATAGGATTAATATCTATATCAAAATCTTAAGAAGTCAATGTTAGGAACATGTTGTTACTAAATATAACTTGCCTAGTGGGATTTTGTCAAATGATCAAAAGAAGGAGCAATAGGAGAACAATCAAGCATTGGATGCCATTATCAGTTCCTTGTACGATTCAGAGTATGTTGATGTTCATGGATTGGAGATTTCCTATGAAGTATGGAAGAAACTGGAAGATATCTATAGCGGTGATCAACATGTTAAGATTGCCAAAGAAGAGAGTCTGAGAGGTAAATTTGATGATATGCAGATGGTTGAAGGAGAAAAAATTCAACAGTATGGTCAGAGGATCAAGGAGATAGTTGAAGAGATCAAAAGTGTTGGAGGTACAGTGGAAGATACCATAGTGGTTAGAAAGGTGTTGAGAACCCTTCTATCGGTCTACGCTATATGAGTTGCAGCCATTCAGGAACTCAAGTCTATTGATAAAACAAAGGTAACTCTTGATTCCATCATTGGTAAACTAATTTCATTTGAATTAAATGGTTTTGATGGAAGTGTTCAGAGATCATAATCTACATTTAGAGCCTTAGTTTCAACCCCACTAGTAAGGAAAAGCAGAGAAGTCAGCTACAGACATGAGTCTAGATCCAGCAGAGAGGTAGATGATGAAGACAATCTAATTGATCTTGAAGCATTGTTGGCCAAGTAGTTACCCAGAGGTATCGGTAATTTCATAGGTAAATTACCTTTGAAGTGTTTTGCATGTAACCAGATTGGACATATTGCTGCTAATTGTTCTAATGGAGATAATGAGAAAAAATGTGAGAAGTATAAGAAGTATAAAGGCAAAGGCAAAAGAGATCGTCTCATTACAGTGGATTGAGGAATTACAGATGAGGAATCTAAAGATGATGCAAATGAGGACATTGTCTTTGTTGCTATTAAAGAAGAGACATCAGATCAGAAGGTACTAGTCTCTCGCATGGATAGTTCTGATGACTGGATTATAGATAGTGGTTGTTCACACCACATGACCAGTGACAAGAGTAATTTTCTTACTTTGAGAGAGTTTTAAAGGAGGTGTTGTGAGATTTGGGAATGTATCACCCTACATGGTTAAAGGAAAAGGATCCATCTCTTTGAATGGAAAAATAAGTGCAAATGATGTCTATTGGGTTGAAGGACTGAAACACAATCTTTTGAGTGTTGCTCAACTCAATGACAAAGGTTACCCACTGGAATTCAAGAATGGTGTCTGCAAGATTTATGGGAGCAAAGGTGAATTGATTGCAACTAGAAAATAGACCAGAGGTAACTTGTTTCATTTAAGTTCTAAAGTCGACAATTGTTTAAATGAAAAAGTAGAAGATAGTTGGATTTGGCATCGGAGA
Source organism: Cryptomeria japonica (assembly GCF_030272615.1). Taxonomy (NCBI): domain Eukaryota; kingdom Viridiplantae; phylum Streptophyta; class Pinopsida; order Cupressales; family Cupressaceae; genus Cryptomeria; species Cryptomeria japonica. Next base: position 396,160,645 of record NC_081407.1, on the reverse strand, counting down.
TTTTGTCATGTAAATTTTGATAACATTGTAAAAATTAGTAAGAGGTTTTCCACAGTTGGACAAACCGGTGAATGCTTTGTGTAGGGAATGTCAGTTAGGGAAGATGACATCCTCAACATTCAAGAGAAAACCTTTCTCAGCAGAACATTTGCTAGATTTGGTTCATACCGACCTATGTGGACCAATGAGGACTAGGAGTATTCAAGTTGATCGGTATTTCATGATTTTTACTGATGATTGCTCAAGGATGATGTGGGTCACATTATTGAAAGACAAGACAAAATATTTTAGCAAGTTTAAGGCATTCAGAGCCTTAGTTGAAAATGAATGCGAAAACAAAATAAAGTGCTTAAGAACTGATCAAGGTGGTGAGTTTACTTTTGGGGAATTCGCTAATTACTGTGAAGACAATGGAATTAAGAGGCAGTTTTCTGCACCTAGGACACCATAGCATAATAGTATTGCAGAAAGGAACAACCGGTCAATTGTTGAAGTTGCTAGGACTATGCTAATATAAGGAGGTGTAGCTAAGATATTCTAGAGAGAAACTATCAGCACAGTTGTTTACACAATGAACCAGATACTGGTTAAAAGAGGTAAGGATAAAATTCCGTATGAGTACTGGTATGGTAGATCACCCAATGTTAATTACTTTAAGATTTTTGGCAGCAATTTTTTTATCAAGAGAGGTGATTATGTTGGTAATTTTAATGCCAAGAGTGATGAAGGCATATTTCTTGGTCACTCCACCAAGAGAAAAGATTACAAGTGTTACAACAACCGGACCAAGAAGATCATTGATAGTGTTAATGTCTGAGTTGATGAGTTTCTTGAGAAATCAAGAGAAACCAGTGAGGAGAAGGAGGAAGAAGAACCTTACACATTGTTTTTGGAACCACAACCGGCGAAGCCAGAAGTTGGAGAACAAATCACAGTAGCTCTAGTTCAACTAGAACAAGGAGGTCTAGCAGAAGAAGAAGAAAGTGAAGAAGAAGAAGAACTTGGAAATCAAGATCATGTCATTCCAAGGTATGTTAGACTCAATCATAGCCCCGATCAGATTATTGGAGACATGAATGCATGTGTGCTAAGAAGAACTTGACCAAATAGAGAAGAACAATACTTGGTCATTGGTACCCAGATCGGAGAATGAGAATGAAATAGGTACAAAATGGGTATTTAGGAATAAACTAAATGAAGATGGAGTAGTGGTCAGAAATAAAACCAGACTGGTATGGAAAGGATATGCACAAGAAGAAGGTGAAGACTAATATGGTGAGACCTTTGCACCAGTTGAAATATTGGGAGGAGTAAGGACTCTACTTGCATTTGTAGCATACTGAGGATTCAAATTATATCAGATGGATGTGAAGTCGGCATTCCCAAATGGAATATTGGAAGAGGAAGTCTACATTGAACAGCCAGATGGTTATACTTTAACTGTAGAAAAGGACATGGTGTGCAAATTACATATGGAATTATATGGGCTGAAGCAAGCACCAAGAGCATGGTATGAAAGATTGCACTCTCACTTGGTGAAGATAGGTTTTCAAAGAACTAGAGAAGACAGTAACATATATCTCAATTCAGAAGGAGACAAGATAGTGGTAAGTGAGGTATTTGTTGATGATATCATTTTTGGAGGAAATGATGATATGTGTCATGACTTTTCTAATGAAATGAAGAATGAGTTTGAGATGTCACTGGTAGGTGAATAAAATTCTTCATAGGTTTACAAATCCAACAGATAAAGGATGGTATTTTCATCACACTGTCTAAATATGTGGAAGAAGTATTGAAGACTTTTGGAATGGGAGACTATAAACCAGTTGGAACACCAATGGTTATAGGCTATAAATTATCTAAGGAGGATGATTCTACATCAGTGGATGAAAAGGAGTACAAGTCAATGATAGGTAAACTACATTATGTTGTCCACAACAGACTAGACATTGCTCATGCAATAGGATTGGTTGCCAGATTTCAGAAAAGCCCGAAGGAGACACACATGGTAGCAACCAAAAGAATTTTTAGGTATCTAAAAGGCACAATTGATTATGGATTATGGTATCCATATGCAGGAGACTTTGATTTAAAATTCTATACAGATGCAGACTGGGCAGGCAATGTTGATGACAGGAAGAAACCGAAGGATCATTCTTTCTTGGAGGAAGACTAGTGTCTTGGAGTAGCAAGAACCAGAGTTGTATATCACAATCAACTGCAAAAGTTGAATATGTTGCAATGTATATGAATTGTACCCAAGCAATCTAGATGAAACACATTTTGGAAGGTTTCAAGTTGAAGCTATCAAAACCGGTAAGGATTTTTTGTGATAACACTAGTGCAATAAACATTTCTAAGAGCCCGGTGTTGCATGCTAGGACAAAGCATATTGAGCTGAAGTATCATTTCTTGAGAGAGAAAGTGCAAAGTAAACATGTGTCACTAGAGCATGTATCTACCAAAGAACAACTAGTAGATATCTTTACTAAACCTTTGCCTAAGGCTACTTTTGAGTATCTTAGAGGTAAGCTAGGGGTTGTACCCCTACACGAATGTAATTAAGAAGATGTGGAAGACATCAGTCCCAAAGCTTATTGAAAATATTGAAGCAAGATTGGTATAGAGTAGAGCTACCCAACAGGGGGAGAAACTTGTTGCAAATTGCTGAAGCATGGAATGGTTAACCATTTGATATTGGTATTCACTTTGGCATTGTTGTCAAAGGGGGAGAAGAACTGTATATGATTGATAGCCAGTTGCCAACTAAAGACATGGAGATACAGTTGAAGGAGAGTATATGGAAAAATGTAAACCAGGATTCCTATACCTATGTATGTGCATTACTCTCAATCATCACAATCACAGAGTATTGGTATTTGTATTGCCATCACTACCAAAGGGGGGGATTGTTGGCATTGCATGAAGATTGCATTGATGAAGTATAGTGTTGTCATTGATGTCAATAGCAATCGGTAATGGAGTTGTATTGCAATTGGTAGTGATGCAATAATGTAACCAGTAGTAGAGCAGTGAAGGAAACCGGTATTGTTATTCAAGCAGAGTGATCAATCGTTAACCCTAATCAGTTGATATGCAAAACCCTAACCGATGTATCTTGGTGAATCAATTGTGTTGATCTATGATCAAATAATGATCGCAGATGAAGATTCCATGTATGCATGATGCACGTGATGAGTTTCAAAGTGGTTTTGGTGCGTGAAGATAATTGTTTATCTTGGGAATGAGAAAATGCATAGCATGGAGTGGAAAACGCATGATGAGCTACATGATCCAATGTGCAGTGATCCAAGAGCGGTTCAAGTTGTCTTGAACAATGTGTAGTTGATTTCTATATAATCCAATGGTTATGATTGAACCAATATGTTTGTAATCTCTATAAGATTTGTAGGTTTTGTGATGTGTTACTGACCTATTGTATCTGTATTTAAGGTCGATGATTTGTTTGTAATTATGTTGGCAATTTGGTCAAATGTGGTAGTGTGATTGTTGCAGAACCAGAAGGAGTGTCTGCAGAATGTTTTCAAGGCAGATAGGAGCAGAAAAGGATCTAATTAAGTAGAGCAGTGCTATTACCATATCAACAAAGACCCTGTTGTTCTCTAACCATTACAACAGTTAAATCCCTTAACTAGGTAAGCTTTAACAGGCTTGGTGTTGTTTAAATCCTCTAACCAGGTGGTCCATTAGCTTGGATTAGAAATCCTCTACCGAGGTTACTCCTAATAGGGTATTGCCTTTAACGGGGTATTGTAGTCAATCCCTTAACCGGGTGGTCCCTAACTGGATCTCTTCTTAATAGGACATTATTGTATAAGCTTCTAACAAGGCTTGGCTCCTAACAAGGCGAACTTCAGAAGAGTTCAAAATAATTGTGGGTATTCATCCCCATCGTGGTTTTTCCCATTTGGGTTTCCACGTGAAAAATCATTGTGTCAAGTGGTGAATGATTTTGTGGATATGTTTTGATATGGTTGATATGATTAATTGGTAAAGCCACTTAGATATGTTTAGGTGACCGGAAGTGATCTGAAATGAGCTATTACTGATGTTAGTAAATTGTTTTAATGTTTTGGTTAAATGGTATGTGAATTTCAGATCTGTTACATTGTATCATTGATGTTTTGGTCAACCGGTAAAGTTTGACAGTGCAGTTGTAGTTTTGGGTACAGTGTCTAAACCAGTTTAGTTTAGCAGTTGTTTCTGAGTTGGGATTAAGTTTGGTGAAAGTTTAGTTTTTTTTCTATCTATTGATTCACCCCCCCCCTCTCTGTAGTTGTCCGGATCCTTATTGTTTCATCATATTATCGCATGTCTCACCTTAGTTTTTTCTTTATAGAAATTGTTACATTATATGCTCACTCGTAATACCAAGCTCATAGAAAGAATTGATCACTCAAGTCGTTGCTCAAAAAAGAAACTCTTACAAGAAGATTGGCTAAATGGGTGATGATCTTAAGTGATTTTGATATTGATTATGTTAAAAAAAGCTATGAAAGGACAAGTCATTACAGACTAGTTAGCGGATGCGCCAATGATCAATGATTATCCTTTTGTAATGCCCGCCAAAATACCCTAGAGAAAATAACAAAACTAACTAATAAATAGAGATTTTTTTTCTAAAATCATTTACTAAAGCAACAAAGTATACCATCATAACTCCTAAGTATATATTAACTCCATAAGAATGCATAAAACATCATGATCAAATCATAGTAACATATAACACAAGCGGAATTAACATCCTAACCATAATCATATATCCATTCATTCTCCCCTAGGGTATCTCAATGTCACTACTTACTAGAAACATTCAATAACTTATCTACATCATGAAATCATTAACAAACATTATAATTATGTCCTATTCATTATTTCCTTATCATGAGATCAGAAATTTCCAATGTGTAACTCCATAACCCATCAAATATCCAAGTACACATATGCAATATTGTAACAACAAGTACTAATCTACTTTTCAATTAGGAACATAAGCAACAAGACTAATTAAGAACCATATGCTACAATGATAATGTACTAAGTATAAACATCCAATTCGCTAACCATCATAAGATCTAATTCCTGTACATAATGAATATTTCCACTAGATTAACCATATCATAATACATCACCCTAATTATTTTCAAGATCATAGTATTTACATCAATACCATATCCTATTACATAAGTGTGCATGGTACAAGTACATAGTCTTCTTTACATTTACAATGCCATCATGAATACATTATCCAATCTTTATACATAGAAATCAGCTACACATTCATTCGCTTAAAGGAGATTCATAGAATTCCATAGCCATGCACACTAGCATCAATGAAGAACATCCCAATGGAAGAAGGCATCAAACCACCTGACCATGTGGAACCAAATAGGAACCACCCCATGTGCTAGGAGATGACATGGGATTCTAAATCACACTCAAGAACTAGGATGACACCTAACAACCAAGGGACTCAACATGACAACCACAAGATAACATTAAGCAACAAGAATCAAAACACATCACATCACTAAATCAAACAATAAACTCCCAGAGACATAAACAACAAATCAAGTTATAAGGATAATGGACACATGAAAGGAAGAGTGTCATCACATGCTAGCCTCATGTGGAATCCACCTCAACCTTGGATCCAAACAAGGGAGGTCGGTCTACCGCTCCAACAGTCTTCCCAATTCTACATCCCAAAACCTCCTCCCTGGGATTCATTGGGGCATAAAATCAATTTCATTATCTTTATTAAGTGAATCATATTTACCAAAACCCACTAATTAATAATTTTGTTTATCACTTTCAATTAAACATAAACTCCTCATGTGGTTCCATAGGTCTAGGCCCCCTCCTAGAGATCTATTGCTCATGACCTAGGTCCTACACATGCAAGAGTATTGGAATCAATGAACACTAAGAGGGGGGGTGAATCAATGTTCCACAACTCAAAATTTTATTAAACTAATTCTTAAACCACTTGATGCATAAGAATGAAAGTAAAGTGCAGAAAGATAAACCAATCAACCATAACACCAACATTTTTACATGGAAACCCGGAAAGGGAAAAACTGCAGTGGGATTTGAACCCAAAATATTATTATACTTTGATTAGGAGTATGATAATATTACAAAAAAGGGGAATGCACTTGCATTCAGACACACTACCTAGAGCTCACTGCTCAAATACAAAAGAGGGCTACAACTCAGAGGACTCATTGTCCTACAAATGATTACAAATGATTATAATAGTATCTAAACTGAAGAATCGCATCTATAAATAATTCAACACCTTTGAAGCTATCCTCATAACAAAATATTGTCAATTCCACAACTCACAAAGAAAAAACTTACCAATTACCTTCAAGCATTACCACATCTTACCACAATAATCACACATTTCCCCAAGATTCCTTTCATAACATCTCCACATGCTCATTGACTATCACAAACAACAACTTTAGACCATTGGTCAAAACAACAATATCCAACCATATGACAACAAAATATACATCATTCTCTTTGTTCTTGAATCATAAGAAACTTTATGGGTCTCATTAAAGCATCGTCTGATCACCATCTCCAAGTTTATGCAATAATCAACCTGTCCCTTCATTGTAGACTATCATTCCATGACAGTTTGGACTATGGATCATATAATATCAGTGCCAAACCTTAAAATATCATCTACCATTCATGTTACAAAGAACATTTATTGTCCTTTTCACCAAATCAAATCTTTCATATCATCTTCCAACCCTTTGAACATTAATCAAGACCCAAACAATGCATTATGTTATCCCAGTTATGACAGTCTGATAGACCAGTACTCTGTTATTAATAATTTGCAAACCCAAAAATATTTTGAAGATCTCTTCGGTGAGACTGTAGAAAACTAGGTTTCTCAAATCATTTCAAAAAATAATCAAGATCCAATGGATTATTTTTTATTTATTCCCTCGTACTGAGACCTATTTTTACTATCATAAACAACTCAGAAAATTCAACATTTATCCTGCTAGGGCATAAGATTTCTTGTAATTTATACAACCAATCAAGATGAAACCAACTTCATATGCAATAGAACTGAGTTGACTCTTAGAATCTAAAATATGAGAAAAATTGATTGGTTACATTAAGGATTATGATCAAATCTTTTGTTGCAACCCTGTCAACAAGAGTTTTGTGACAATTTTGACAAAAACCACTAGAACTTTCATTATAATCCACGACTGATCTCCAAAATTGCTTCAAAATAGAGATAAATTATTCCAAAAAACTTTCCAATTTATTTGGGTGTCAAATGTATCCATACAATAAATCACAACTGTAACATGCCAAAAACAGTTTGTTCAAGGAAATTATGAGTAAAACTTATCTCTTTTCATTGATCTTCATTATATTTACAATATAGGTGGTATATTGGGATTGTAATACATCCTCTAGTTCTGCAACAATCTTCTTATGCACTCAACTTGACCAATATAAACCCTACTTCCCATCAACCCTGCAGCAACTAAAGGGACAGTCCCTGCAGCAACTAAGGGACAATCAGGGGTTTTGTAGATTTCTCAATACAATTCTCTCACTAGCTGATCCACCACCTCAAATTAGACCATTTCAGCCTTTTATAAGATATTTGGCAAATACAAATGACTCAATCACCTTTAGACCAATCAACAACCCTTTTACAACTTTGCAAAACATGAGTTTTTTTTGCTTGACAACATTTAATGCCACAAATGACAACTTTGATGAATATGAACTCCAAAACTATAAGACTTCACATGAACCTTCCAAATATATCAAAATGGACTTCAAATGACCTTTTACAACCTTTTTACCCTTTCATGACTCGTTTATACAAATTTGACCTCATAAACCCAATCAAGACCTTATTAGGACAACTTGGACAACTCATTACAACTGGCTCTTTTAGCCTTACATATGACCTCATAATCACTCAAAATACATTAAAATGACCATATAAACTCAAATATGACTGAAATGACTCATGGCATGATCTTTAACCTCTTGGTGTACTTTTGGGTTAGGTGCTCCTGCACCACAGACTTATGCCTAATGATAATACAACTTCGAGTAAATCAAATCTACATATACCGGATATGATTTCTGAAATGAGTTGTCATCAATGACAACTCCTAAGAATTTCTCATGCATCAATATTCACCAGAACAACTTCTCTTGCCAATAGTTCCCACTCCCCCTAATCATGGACCAATACCTTAGGGTGAAACATAATCAAAATATCATCACGCCAACATCATGAAGGCTCTCAAAAGACATAAACATAATCACAACATCACTGGAACAAATTAAAGCATAACATAAGTCATACACCCAAGTGCAAGAAAGAGCCCTCACCAAATAAATACAGCAATGAATCAAGGCATATAAATGAGATCAAAAGATAATCCAAAAGCATTACTAATCCTCAATAGTGAGGCATAAGCATCCCACTAGAGCATTCAAAATATATCACTCAACAACAAGGAAATCAACCTCTTGCTAGAGCAATACTGCAAATATGCACAACCCTCGATGGTAAGGCATGAATCTTCCTATGAGAGCCATAGAAAAACATGATAGGATTAGTATCAAATCAAAAAAAACCTCTAATAACATCAACATGAATGACAAAAGCCTCTGGTACAAGCCCCAAAACTGGAAAAGTGACCAATTTGAGCAAAATTGACAAACCCAACTGAGAAAAGAATTTTAGCACAACAAAGGACTAGTTTGGTGCATCCATTGGCCATATTAGCGCATCTTGGGCAAACATTAACATATCCATGGAAAAATTTAGCGCATCCATGAGTGAGTGCAAAAATGAAAGGAAATGAAGTCAATAGGTGATGAATGCACCCAAAATTGAACATAGGCTTACAAGTTGACTCAAAAACACTCCCAGAAGGTGTGGGAGGATGAAATAACATAAGCGAAACACTTAAATTAAGAATATTGATCATACTAAAAGGATTTTTCATCAATCTCTAGCCACAACCGCACTCAAAACCACACAGGCCACATCCAAATCTGCTCAATGACTTTGGGAGATACAATAATGCCAAGAGAGGCAATAAACAAAATTTCAAAGGTTTCCCAAGTCCAAACATAAACCAAGACATCCCCAAATCGGATCATGACAAAATGAACACATAAGGCTTCCCGAAAACAACTCCTAGCAAGGCCATATTTAGTCGAAATCAAGGATAACTTTAAGAAACCCCCCCCTAGGCAACTGTGTAAAATCTTGGCAAATCAGACATTATTTTCGGGGGGAAATTTCATATTGATGGCAAAAAAAAAATTTAAATGAGGAAAAAATTATTTTGTATTGGCGATTTTTTTTCTAGGGTACGAAAATGTCATAAATTTCTGGCGAATAATACCTTGTTCTATGGGGAAAATATTTATTGTGGGAGGCGAATAATTATTGTTAAAAGGAACAAATATATAATTGTATGAGCAAAAAATTTTACTCCGAAGGAAAAATTATTTAAATGTATTAGCGATTTTTATCCACCGCTTGAAAATTATTTAATTTGTATTGGCGAATATTTTGTTATTTATGGTACAATATATAATTCATTGGCGATTTCATAAATTCATTGCCATTAATAGACAAGGCACATCACATCACATCAGTACATCACATCACATAATACATTGAGTCTGGACTTTGCACGATGTATCAATAAGCGCAGCCTCTTTGACACGTAAAGGGTGACACATACCTAAAATCTATCAATGATTTTAAACCGTTCGATGATCGTAGATCAATGGCTGAAGTTTTATTTCGGCCCAATTTTCTGAAGAGAACATAGCTCACCAGAAAGTGCCCAGAATGGAATTGGATTCAATAGACACGTATCAAATGTCATGAATCATGATCGATAATTTTATTCATTTAATATATATCTATTCACTTACGGCAATTCACTCTGTCCCCACGACTTCCAATGTGATACTTGCCAATTTGGTACTGGTTCATAGCTGTTTCCAATTTCGCACACTCGTGCATTTATGGGAAAGATTTGCAGAGATACGAAAGATTTAAAAAAATTTATAACAGTTAATATTGTTAAAGAAGTAATTATTACAATCAAGAGCTTCAACAATTTATATACGATCTCTGCTTCTTTCATCTTCAAGTAGCCTTTGCCATTTGGTAGATAAATCGTCAGAGCTCACGGTATTTTAGGTTTATAGGCTTAGTGCTCAGGTTGTTTAATTTGTTAATCTATTTTCTCAAGATGGACACTCCCATCCGCTTGAGAAGCATTTCTGCAGAGGACCAGAGGGCCTTTCTAGGCTCCGTTAGAGACCCAACCCTCCAATCAGTCTGCAAGGAGGTTGAGTCATTCACCAATGAGGCTATGCGGATGGTGCTGGGCAGAGAATTTCTGCGAAATGAAAATAGGTACCGTGTTAACACGGACCTTACATCCCGCTTCTTAGCGTCTCTTCTGGACTTGGGAGGAGACAAGGTGGATATGTTGATGTTGTTGAGGAAGGTTTTTAAGGAAGACTTGCTCAGAGATGGCATTACTCTTGTCGTTCTTGCATAAGTAGGGGTGGGGATCCCTTGGGCAAGTGATTTATCCAAGCTTCTCCTCCATGACCAAACACTGTCAGTGGCCAGGCAACCATTTCTCCTAAACCTAAATGTGGAGAAGTTGACGCGTCATAGAAAATGGGCGCGGATTGGCAGGGACTTCCTCTGGAAATGGTTCCTCCTGGATGACTTTCCAAACTACATGTGGCTTGAAAAATTCTCTCAACTTATGTTGTCTGAAGAATTCTACATGGAAGGAGGGCCAGATTCTTAGGGAAAAATTGTAAACAATTCCACTACCTGTGCCCTAGCCCCGCCCCCCTGTAGTTTTTTTTTCCTATGTCCTTGAACCCTAATAGGCTGAGTGCCAGTGGCTCACTCATTTTGGCTTTTAAGTTTTGGGGGGACTCAAGTCTCTGACGAAAAAATTATAAATTTCAAAAGCATAAATATTAATGATAATTTTTCAAATTCCAGTTTGTTTCAGTTTGCCTCTTATAGTCTTATGGATGTAAAAATGCTTTCTATAATTCTATTTCATTTTTATTAATTAGTTTCTTTCAAATGCTTTTTGTATATGAGCTACGTTATTTCAATTATTTGTTAAACAATGGAAATAAATTTAATATCGTGATCTTTTTTATGTAATGTTATAAAAAAAAATTCAATTCGTTCCATTAATTATTTGTACATTGATTATGGTTGATTATAATTTTATAAATATATACTATATAGTCATTCAAAATACAAAATTTCAAAAGTATCAAGATACAAAAGTTTATCGGTAAAGGTTTTTTCATTCTATTAATTCAAAAGTTTCAAGATACAAAATTTGCCCACAGCTTATAGCAAGCAGACAAAAAAACTAGTTCATTGCCGATAGGCCACTCACTCAGTCTCACTATCCCCCTGGGTCGCCTCCTCCTAGTCCCTTCCCTCCTTGGAGGTCGATGCTTTGGCTTTCCCTTTTTTTGCTTTAGCTTTCATTTTTGGAATGCAATTTAGGCACCTGAAGTCGGGGTCGCCCTCCAAGCTTGCCAGTAGCTGTATGGCCCTTCCTTCTTCAGCCCTATCTCTCAATGCCCTACCAACCTCCATCCTTGCCACCACATGCAAAGCCTTCGGGACTTCATCCACCCTCGTTAATTTCACAAAGAGTTTCATCACTTCCCACCCCACTCGGGCTCGTTCATGGCACTGGTATTTGATTTCATCCTCTGGACAACGAATAAAAGGAAGCAATTCCTCCTGGTCATTCCCTTCCTTAATTTGAATGCCAACTCCCGGCACCACCCACTCCAAGATTGAATCCAGGTTAATCAAAAACTCCCCATCAATAAATTTGACCAATATGAGTTTTACCTTTTCCACCTCTGGTTCGAATTCACAGGCCCATGCCATAATCAGACAGTAAAACTCCATGTTAGTTTGATACCGATGATTGATATGTGCCACCTCCTCCACAAGCATCAGTCAAGCTGCCGCCCACAACTTCTCCTCCTTAAACCTGAATAGTCCTTGCATTCGTTTATCATATACTTTGCCCAAAAAGGGCACCGACTTCTTGTATGTTCGAAGTGTGAAATTGGCCTCCATTGTCACCTGCAATTTCAAAATCACTTCCTGCAAAAAATGTCTTACAGAAGGTACGATTCTACGAACTACAGATTTGTTCTACAGCTACTTCAAAGCAAAAAGTGGTACACAGATCAAAAGGTAAAAAAATTTGCCTCCGTCTTATAGGTCGGGTAATGAATGTGCATGATAAGACATTAATGCCATGAGATTAGGAAAAAGATTTCCTATCATCCTCCCCTTCCTCCGTTCGTGCGACATGTCGCAGGCAACTCCTTCTGCAACAATTAATCGCCACCTTGGCATTTGAACTTTCCAAATTTGCTCGCCTTAACAGGTTGAGGACTGCAATTGCACATTTTTTTAAATTAATACACTAAATTTATGTTGAACTTTTATATATATTTTTAAACTATTTTTGAAAATTATATATCGTAAACATATTTTCAAAGAATTTTGTTAAACTTTAAATTAATATTTTAGATTTAATATTGAATGTTTTCTTTTTAATATTAAACTTTTACCTTTCAAATTATATATCAAAATTTATATTTTTATTTAGTTATTTGTTTTATTCTAGAAACTAAGTTTCATGTTTTATACTATTTTTGAATTTCTTAAATTACAAATAATATTAACATTATATTTAATATTTATCTCAAACTATTGCCTGGAATCGAACATTTTAAATTTAATTAAATAGAATTAAGTCTATAGTCTCTAGACTATAAATCTCTTTTTCAGGCGAAATTTTAAAATGATTAAATAGACTTTAAAAATAGACCCGAAAAGTAACACGAGTATGGTGACATGCCAGAAAAATGGCAGAAGTCATGGGACCCACTTCATCTTAAAACAGGTACCATCGACCGTTGGATGAACAAAGATCAACGACTAGGGTGGATTTTGGCTCGAATGTGGGAAGTGAACACCTTTCTGAGAACTTCGCCCGGAATTGAACATTTTAAATTTAATTAAATATAATTGAGTCTATAAAGCTTTTTTTTCGGGCGGAGGTTTAAAATGATTAAATAGACTAAAAATCAAATCGAAAAAGTGACACGAGTATGGTGACGTGCCAGAAAAATGGCAGAAGTCGTGGGACCCACTACATCTGAAAATGGGTACCATCGATCGTTGGATGAACAAAGATCAATGGCTAGGGTGGATTTCGGCCCGAATGTGGGAAGTGAACACCTTTCTAAGAACTTCACCCGGAATTGGACATTTTAAATGTAATTAAATATAATTAAATCTATAGACTAAATTATATTTAATTATTTTTCGGGCAGAGGTTTAAAATGATTAAATAGACTACAAATCAAACCTGAAAAGTGACACGATTATGGTGACATGCCAAAAAAATGGCAGAAGTCGTGGGACCCACTACATCTTAAAATAGGTACCATTGACCATCGGATGAACAAAGATCAACGGCTTAGGGTGGATTTCGGGGTGAATGTGGGAAGTGAACAGATTTCTGAGAACTTTGCCCGAAAAAGTGACACGAGTATGGTGACATGCCCAAAAACTGGCAGAAGTCATGGGACCCACGACAACTGACAACATGTACCATCATCCGTTGGATGAGCAAATATCAACGGCTTAGGGTGGAATTCGGCCATAATGTGGGAAGTGAACACATTTGGGAGAACTTTGCCCGGAATTGAAACGTTTTAAATTTAATTAAATATAATTAAGTCATTAAAGCACTTTTTCAGGCGGAAGTTTAAAATTATTAAACAGACTAAAAAAACAGACCCGTAAAGTCACAACAGGTACCTTGGTCCCTCGTCCGTTGGATGAGCAAAGATCAATGGCTTAGGGTGGATTTCGGCCCAAATGTGGGAAGTGAACACATTTGGGAGAACTTCGCCTGGAATTGAAACGTTTTAAATTTAATTAAATATAAGTAACTCTATAAAGCACTTTTTCGAGCGGAAGTTTAAAATTATTAAATAGACTTAAAACAAACCCGTAAAGTCACAACAGGCACCTTGGTCCCTCGTCCGTTGGATGAGCAAAGATCAACGACTTAGGGTGGATTTCGGCCCGAATGTGGGAAGTGAACACATTTGGGAGAACTTTGCCTGGAATGGAACGTATTATATTTAATGTCCTCAAAATTTATACTGAAGTAGTGAATGTTTATTCCTTCGGCATCGAATAGCTATTAATAATAAATTAATAAAATTACAACATGATTCTTAATGTCCTCGAAATTTATACTGAAGTAATGAATGTTTTTTGCTTCGGCATCGAATAGTTATTAATAGTAATTAATAAAATTACAACATGATTCTAGATATTTTGCCCTTTAGGTTTTACTTTTCTACTTTTCAGAGTTTTCAAAATAAGAGACTCGTAAATCATAATCGTCTTTCATTTCTTGGACAAACTTGTAAATCGAGGGATATTCAGAAACAACTACTAGATTGAGGAATGCAAGCTGCAACAGAGACTCTCTGCGCCAATCTAGTGAACTAAAAATTCTAATTTCCGGGTAAAATCTAGAACACCTACATCCCGCCTTTTTTGCTTTTGGTAATCTCGTGGTCCAATTTGAGGGTTAGCATTTTCAGGTTTTTATCTAGCATTATTTTAAATTATTAACAATAATAGTAATGGGAAAAACGGGAAGCAATAGTTCAACAAGAAGCCAAGTGAAAAACAAAATGCACCTAACCGAACTGGTTAAAACACCAGGTTTCACTGATGAATACCATGATATTTATGACCTTGTTATCCATGGTGAAAAGCGTATCATAGATATTAGATATACATTGTCTAGTAAGGCGGCAGATGCATCCAGTGCAAAATTTACTGTTTTCAACCCAATGTTAAAACAAAAAACAAAAAAAATCGCATCGTGGGATGTTGGATTAGGAAGCATGGTGTTACCTGAAGTATTCCCTTGCCCTGATTTTGTCATGGTCTGTGCCAAAAATTATGATGAAGATAAAAAAGCAATTGTCAATAAAAATACAAAAGAGGAAATTCTATCCATAAACGAGGGAGAATTTACTTGTTTGCTGAACCTAGGATTTGAAGCCCAAAACTCAAACGTCCAAATTGATCTTGAAAAGCTGGTAGGGAATTATGAGAGTCTCGATCCAAGTCACAGAGATTCATTTATCAAAGCTCTAATAAAGATTGGTATTGGTATTGTGTTGGATCAGAATCATAAGCCTCCTTATGATTCTAACATTTTTGTTCCATGGGTTGGGGATACTATTTCCTTGTTGTCATTTTGCCTGGGATTGGAAAATGATAGTGAAGTGGGTGCAAGCCTTCTTGAAATGATTTATAATATCCATTGTGCAGGTCAGCTAGTAAGATATAATTTTATTGAGCACATTGTAAAATCCATGCAAAAACAATTACTGATGATCAAAAAAGGTTCTTGTAAGACATTTAGGTTCTCATCCTACTTGTGCTATCTCCTCCTATCCAAGTATCATGCAATATTCGAGACCAACAAGCTTCAAATTGTGAGCTATAAGATTGATGAGAAGACTGGGAAGAGAACAGAGTGTCCAATATTTGATTGGACCCCAAAGATAAGGATGCATGATAACAGAAAGAACTACAACCATTTTGTAGACTTCTTTTTGGCACCAATGTATAATGAAATTACAAGCACTCCAATGCCTAGGTTGCTTGTGTCTTGTAGAGATTGCATTCAACTCAGAAGTCAAATAGAATTGGCTAACTTGTTCTTCATGGAATAATTCACTATGTTAAGGTTTTACGGATCGACAGTAAAACCATATAGACTTCCAATACATGTGACAGACAAGGTATTTGCATTAGAGTATGTATGACAATTGGAGAGCACAAATAGGCACTTCCATGGTCAGCAAAAGAAGAGCATATTTCCTTCCTTGCCTTTCTCATGTGGAGGGTTCACATTTGAGAGAAAAGCATTCAATGTGGCACATGACTTTTTGATAGTTTTTAACTTTGGTGATGAGGGTCTCTGGCAGTATGATCCAATCGGTGTAGTTCAAGCAAGGCTTAAGAAAAATGGGAACTCTTCAGCGTTATGTCAACATGAAAGTAAACCATTGCTAGAAAAGCTTAGAAACATGGACTCCTGGGATGAGGTTAAAAAAGAGATGGAGAAAATTGTAGTTGACAAAAACATTTCAATAGAAGAAATTTCATCACAAATTATGGCATTGCAAATGCATACAGAGAGGACAACAGAGGAGGGCTAGGGCATCCAAAATAGGAGGTCCTACAATTTCTACCTAAAATCTGCTAATCCATCTAACAAATCTATTCCCAAATCAATTCTGCACGAATGTAAAGAGAATTATTTCACTCAAACCAAAATAAATGATTTTTGGACTATGAGGAGGAATCTTGGTGAACCAAAGACAAGTGCAGAATTTGAGAGCATTGACGAGGATACAGAGTTTAGAAAACTGTGGGATATGGAGCATGGCGGGACTGAAGATGATGATGATGAGCATGAGGTTATCATTGAGCCCCCTCCAACAACTACTACAGTCCCAAAAATATTAGGTGGAGTCAGTGAGTCCATGAAAGAAAAATATAGAAAAGGGGCAAACCTTGTGGAAAAAATGGGTTTTGAAGGTGGTGGTCTAGGTCCTAGAGGAGAGGGCATTTGGTATCCACTTCAGGTACAACTTCCATCACAATCAAAATCAAAAGGTCCTTATAAACCAGTCATTGGACTTGATTCTTCAGATTCATCACGGATAGGTACTACTCATTACCCTCAAGGTCCACCTACATTTGTTTGAGGTTCAAATCCACAACCACCACCACATCACGGTATTCCCATTGGTGGTGAATCAAGTGCCACTGCCACTGGTGGGGAATCTGGGGATAGTATTCCTATTATTGTTCAGTCAAGTGCCATTGTGATTGGTGGGGTTGGCATGGGTACTAATACTAATACTAGTTGTCTTGGTGTTGGACAAGGGCAACAACAAAATATCTCTCGCAAGAGGCCACTAGAGGTAGATACTCAATCTCATACTATTGAGAATCCTATATCAAGTGCCACTGACACTGCAAATCAATCATTTGCAGCTTCAGATCACACACCTCAAAAGACTATGAAAACTACACATGAAAGTGTCAGTGGGAGTGGGAGGGCATCAGGAACTGTTGCTGGTAATCCTAGTCAAGCATTAGTTAAAACCATAGGAATAAGTGGAACTGGAGCCTATGGTATTCCTATGTCACCTTTCAAACATTCAATTGCTTCAGCAAGCCCAGAATTTCAATTTCGTGATTACTATGAAAAATATGAACACACAACAAAAGAAAATAAAGAAAAAAAGAAAGCATTTCATAGGAATTCTGTGTCAGAAGTTGTAAACGAACAGCCTACAAGGAATAGGGTATTTCCAACATATGACCCACATAAAGATATGATGGAGTTCATAATTGTTATGCCCCTGGGCCCATCTAAAGATAAAAATCCACCACACAGTCAGATAGATCCCTCTCAATTTCAAGTTAGCACCCTCCAAATGGATTTTTCCAAAGTACATAATGTGGACAAAATTAGTGTGTCAAAAAGGACTAACGAAGAGGTCTACACTTCAATGCTAAAGGTGGAGAGAGAAAAAAATAAACTGGAGAAGCAAATAGAAAAGTTACAGGCAGACCTGGAAAATGAAAAAATCAAGGAGGAAAGTAGCAGATAGCAAGTGCAATGTTTTACAGAAAAGGATAAAAAATTTGGGCTCTGTAGTAGAAATTGCAGAGCAAGAGAAGAAGGATGCAGAATTGAAGGACCTGACAGAAAAACTGGCTAAAAGCAGTAAAAAATGTTGAGGAAAAAGCCAGTTTTCAAAAATTATACAAAATTTATGAGTCTATTGCCGCCGAAATGAGAAAATTACAGGACCTATTGGATCATGGGAAGGAAAAAGAAAAACATTTGCAAGAGGAAGTAGAGGAAGAAAGAAAAAATGTGCACAAATGAAAGAAGACCTACACAATGCAAATGATAAAATAAAAACTTTGGAGGATGGATTGAAAGATAATATGAAAAATACAACAAAGTATATACAAGAAAACATTTGGCGGCAAATAATGCAGAGGAGTGAGAATTTGTGTGAATGGTTTCAATTGACTGAAAGTATGAGACAATTTTTTTTTTAAATCAAAGGGCACTATGAGAAGAGCACACATGTTTATTCAAAAGAGGAAATGGCAAAAAAGATTTTGAAAGTAGTCTACAGTTCCAATGACAGATACTTAGCATCCAAGGGAATTAAGAGATGCATTGATGCCACAGTTAAGACATCATCTATCATTCAAAAATGCCAGAAGCTAAGGGAAATTCAGAAGTTATGGATAGTTGTGGAAAAAAGATAGTGAAGCTGCAAGAAAAGAAAAATAATTTGATTAAACTTGGTTTGCCTAAGCCTGTTGTCACATCAAATAAATTCATTGGAGAAGAAGCTTACAAAAAAAGCATAGAGATAAAAATGAAGTCTGATTTAGACTTGCTTCCAAAGGACACAACTCCCAAAAGCTTTCTGGAATTCATCCAACCATTTACAACTCTAAATTTGGTATTGGATGTGATGCTCTGCAAAAAGGATTAGAAAATCTGTTTGATGGCAACACACACAAGAGCACAAGAAACAAACGTTAGTGTTAGCAACAAAAGATTATCCTAAACAGGCATATCAAGAGAGATATTAAGCATGAAATAGAAAGCATATAAACATAAAATGAAATAGCTAATCAAGATGCTCATAGTTGCTCCTCCCTTGTTCCTCTCCTCTCCAAGTCCCAAATGAGTGTAGCTCTCAGCAGCTTTTTGCACTATGGATGCTTATGGAGGATTGAGATTTAATACTAAGCTTCAAATATGAAATGAAAAGCTAAATACTATGCTAGAGTAGATAGTGATGCTATGAAAAAGCTCTATGCTAATGCCAGTATAACAACAATACTCTAAAATGCTTCTCCTTTTGCTTGAGGAGAAGGGTTCTATTTATAGAAGAAATGGGGAAATGAAAGGTTAAGATTGAATGGTTTAATCAAGGGCCAAGTTTGAAAGTTGGGGATCCATGTGCACAATTGGCACCAATAAAATGGTGACAAGTGTCAACATAGGATTGGGTTGAGAGAAGAGGTTGGAGGCATTAAAGGCCTGAGAAGACCTCATGGTTATCTAGAAGGTAAGGGTCAAGTCCAAATTAAGATTACCCACTGGATTAAGAGTTAATGCAAGGATAAACCTTTGTGCAAATGTTTAAGAGATAATCATGGTCAAAGCATTAATGGCCTGATGAGACCTTTGGGTTGGGTAGAGGTTGAGTCAAAACAAATGTTTTAACCATGTGGGAGGGTTTGAGGTAACCATTAATGGTTATTGGAGACTTTGGGGATTAAGTGGTTGAAGGTTGAAAGCCTTCAATGGTTATCAAAGACTTTGAGCCATTTAGTGGTTGAAGGTTGGAAGCTTTCAAAGGTTATCCAAGACTTTGAGGGTTAATTTGTTGAACACACAAAGCATTAATTGCTTTTCAAAGACTTTGGAGTCTTTGAGAAGTGACTCCAATTTGCTTAGGAATGTGACAATATTTAAGGGATGGATTTAGGCTAATTAGGAAGGGTTTAGAAGAATCTAGAAGGGGTTTAGGCATACAAGTGGATTTTGTAGGAAAATGCAAGTGGGAGAAATTTTGGTATTTTCAATTAAAATAAAATCATTTATTTCAATTAAATGGTGTAATTTGCATTTGGATAAATATTCAAATAAATATTAATTTATTTAAATGAGAAAAATGAAGATAAAGCATTAAAATGCTTGAAGACTTTGAGGGAAACCATTAAAGGCTTGAAGACTTTAAGGAAAACCATTAAAGTCTTAAGAAGACTATAGAAGGAAGCCATCAAGTTTGAAGACTTTAAAGCCATCAAGTTTGACTACTTTAAGGGAAACCATTAAAGGTTTCAAGTGGGTGAGGATAAATAGGATTTTAAATAAATAATTTATTTAAAATAGTTGTGCAACTTGCTTTTGTAGGAAAATACAAGTGGGTGGAGGATAAAGGTGATTTAAATAAATTATTTATTTAAAATAAATGTGAGAGGTGAGATTTTGGGGGTTTTAAATAAATATTAATTTATTTAAATGTGAGAGAAGATTTAATTAAATAAATATGATTTATTTATTTAATTAATGGTCTGAATTTGGTTAAGTGAATTAAATCAAATAAATTGAATAATTTATTTAATTAATAGGAGAAGAGGGTTAAGATGAATTAATTAAATATATTAATTTAATTAATTATTAATTGATGGTTAAATAATCAAATAAATACTAAGTATTCATTTAATTAAGTGGACAGATTTATGTGACTACATTTGCCCCTCTTTGAGACGGTGCAGTTTATCGCATCGTTTCAAAGAAAGAAAAATAGGTGTGAAGAAATGCCCCATAAAATGTAAATTTAATGGGTGGTATGCCCCCTCGAGAGATGGGCCGAAGTTTTTTTGAAAAATTGGGCGATCTCTCGAAAAAGAATGAAAAGTGGAGGGGAGTTAGAATAGAAGAAATTAGAACTAATGATGAAAGAATAGGAGAAAATGGAGTGAATATGAAGAAACAACAAGCCAGCGAGTACCCTGAGGTCATGCAAGAGATACATAGCAGATGTAGTGTGGGGTTTGGATTGATGCTATACAATTGATCAAAATTGGTTGGACAATTTGGTGCAATCGGTTTAATTGCCCCGGTCAAGTCAAAGCATGACAGTTGATGTCAGTTGGTCGCTTGGACATGATAAAGTCTGAGTAAGTGAATCAAAGTGACCTGATGTGACTTAGACAATTGATGTAATTGCCCGATGAAGTCGAGGTATATGAAGCAAAATACTCGTTGAGACGTAGACAATTGATGTAATTGTCCGTTGGATTGTGTTTGATTGGTTGATCAATTGATAGTATGTGCGTGTGATGGATGGTTGTGGGGAATCATGGCAGCCCCGTTGAGACTAGGTCATTATGATAAATGTCTGATGTAGTCTAGGATTACCATGATCGATTACCTGTTGAGACCCGAAGATACTTGATCAGAGTATCTGTTGATAGTCTAGGTGTGCCTGAGTTGATGTACCTGTGCAGATAGAGTAACTGGCTTGACTTATTGGATGACTTAGGATAGGAAACACAATCCCTCCTATTTAGAGATGGATGGTGATGAACGTGGCTTGATTAGGTTGATTGGGACACGATGTAGGGTATGTGATGCTAATTGTTGAGATGGGGAGGGTTGGGGGGGTTCGATGTTAGAAGAAATGGAGGACCTATGACTCATTCCTATGGAAGAAGAGGAAAATAGAGTATCCATTGTCATTACTATGTATGAATGATATGCAGCTATTTATGAATGTATGGATGGATGGAATGCAACGAAATGCAATATATACAGATGAGATGAAATGACGATCCATGGTGCTTTATTTTTCATCATTGAGCTTTAAAATGTTGGAAGAGAATACAAGCATCTTGACATAAAGATTCAAGATGACCAGAGTATTTCTTACATGGATTTTGATATAGCAAGTTAATACAAGCAACTTGATATAATGGATCAAGTTGACCTGAGTATTGCTTGCGGAACAGATAAGGATTATCTCCTTTCATGCATGACTTGGATCGTCCTCCTTGATCTTAGGCTGATCATATCCTGAGACAAGTGCATACCGTACTAAGAAATAAAAACCTTTATCCAAATTGGATGAGGAGGAACCAAAGAATGAGCATTGTACCTGTAAACAAATAGTATATACATAAAGAATAAAAGAATATGGATCCTTGGTAATGGTTCATGCTCATATGGTCGAGGTATATGTTGTAGTCAGCAAGCCGTAGTGATCTATGACTGCATTTTGCATAAGATCACGTAGCTTGGTGAACTTCCCACGTAGACACCATTAGTACATGCCCCAGAACTTCATCGGAAATAATGCGCAAACGATACAAAACCATGCTGAAAGATCCTGATACAGATAAACGAACGATTTGTACTCACGAATCAACCAAGCGTTTGATAGCTTAACATAATTTTCTTGTCAAAGAAAACGTCACTTTTGTCTTTGTTTTGGTAAGGAAGGATGCATCCTTGTTTTTAAAGACAGTTTCTGATTTGTTGGATGTGGATTGTGTGGTCGATTGATAAATGGTCATTGTGTGAGTACTGTGTTAATGTTGGTTTTGCATCTGCTTGAATGAATATGTACAAGGTGTTGCCATGTTTTGGTGTGATTTTCGATGGGTTTTTCGATGTTTTTGGATTTTGTGTAATAGTTTTTGAATGTTTTTGGATTTTGTGAGTCATTTTTGAATGTTTTTGGATTTTGCGAGACATTTTTGAATGTTTTTGTATTTTGCGAGACATTTTTGAATGTTTTTGTATTTTGCGAGACATTTTTGAATGTTTTTGCCAATGAATCACCAGTAATGTAGAATCCACTTCCATCATCTAGATTGTAAGGGCATTGCCCCCAAGTTGGACATGATTTATGAAAAAGCGGGATGCTAGACGCATGAAGTACTTTCTTGGATTACAGATAAAATAACAAGCCATGGTTAGATGGATGGATGTGTGTATGTATGAATGTGATCGCAACAAGCCTGAAAGACAATGGAGCCATAGCCTTTACGAGTGCCGCCTGTTTGCCAGGTTTTCGCCATCGTACTTACCCAAGGTGCCACTGGAGTGGTTGTTCACTGTTTGGATGCATGATTTTTCTTTACTTTTTTTTGTTTTGAATGGTTTTGTATTTTCTTTAGGACATTTTCTGAATGTTTTTGATATTTTCTGATATGTAGGGGAGCCTGATGCTCTATAGACCTTAGGTATAAAACCGTTTGAGGTGCATGCTATTGATTGGATCTGCAAGCGGTTCTCCTTCTGAAGTAGCCAACTGATATGCCCCGGACCCGAATACAGCAGTGACAACATATGGGCCCAACCAGTTTGATCCAAACTTGCCTTGATGTTCTCTGTTTGGTTGGTTGCGAGGATTTTCTCGAAGAACAAGATCACCTACCTCAAATGTACGAGATCTAACTCGGTGATTGTAGCTTCTACTCATGCGCTGCTGATAGGCTTTGAGGTGATTGTATGCAGCTTGTCGCTTCTCATCTAGTAACTCTAAGTCCTGAAGACGAGATACTCTGTATGCTTCATCATCGATGAGATTGTGCAATGAAACTCGTAAGGATGGTATCTCGACCTCAATAGGTAAGATAGCTTCAGCACCATAGACCAATGAATAAGGAGTTGCACCTGTAGGGGTCCGAATGCTAGTTCGATATGCCCATAGCGCTGGATTCAATTGAACATGCCAATCACGGCCGGCATCATTGACTGTCTTCTTTAGGATCCTCAATATGTTTTTATTGGATGCTTCGGCCTGACCATTGCCTTGTGGGTAATAGGGAGTGGAAAAGCGGTGTTGGATATGAAATTTCTCACAAAGCTCACGAACATCCTGATTTTTGAAAGGAAGACCGTTATCTGTGATGATGGACATGGGTACACCATACCGGCAGATGATGTAGTTGAGGATGAATGAGGCGATCTGCTTGCCGGTGACTTGGGTAAGTGGAACAGCTTCGATCCACTTGGTGAAATATTCGGTGGCGGTAATAATGAATTTATGGCCATTGGATGAAGATGGATGGATTTTACCCACAAGATCAAGACCCCATTGACAAAAAGGCCATGGTGTTGTGATTGGTTGCAGTTCTTGAGCTGGTGCATGTATTAGGTCGCCATGAACTTGACATTTTTTGCACTTCCTAACAAAGTAGTAGGAATCCTTTTCCATAGATGGCCAATAGTATCCAGCTCGCATGATCTTCTTGGCTAGTGATGGACCACTTGAGTGAGTCCCGCAAATTCCTTCATGTACCTCTTCCAAAGCCTTTGTTATCTCACCTTGTTCCAGACATTGAAGGAGAGTACCATCAAGACCGCGTCGGTATAGGGTTTCGGCAATAATGGTATATCGAGCAGTTTGGCGAATGAAGGTTTTACGTTGGTTATTTGATTGGTTGGGAGGAAGGGTGTGATCACGGAGATAGGTGTAGAACTCACCGTACCATGGGGATTCATAACCAACAAGGCGACATATCATTTCAGATTCGGGGATATCATAAGCGGGGATCCAAAGCTGTTCTACCAAGAACTCGTAGCGTGTTGAATTCTGTGGAAGATCTAGTAGAGATGCGATGGTAGCCATAGCGTCAGCAGCTCGATTCTAATCTCTTGGTATCTGCTCAAAAGTGATAGTAGTAAATGATGTCTTTAGAGTGTCCACCATTTGCTTATATGGCATGAGTTTATCATCTTTGGTCTGATATTCATCTATTGCTTGTCGAATGACTAGTTGGGAGTCGCCATATACTTGCAATTCTTTTAATTTCCATTGTATGGCTAATCTGAGTCCTGTGATCAAGGCCTCATACTCTGCTATGTTGTTTGTGCATGGAAATGTGAGCCTGTAAGACTTCGGGATGCTATCACCTTGAGGTGTGATAAACAGAATGCCTGCCCCCGAGCCGTGCCTAGTGTATGAACCATCAAAGTATAATTTCCATGGCTGTGCTTCTGTAATCATGAATATCTCTTCATCTGGAAAAGTGGAAATGAGAGGATGATCGCCTATGAGAGGTGCATCAGCCAACTGATCTGCAATAACTTGACCTTTGATAGCTTTACGGTCCACATACTCAATATCAAATTCACTTAGAATCATCACCCATTTGGCTAAGCGACCTGTCAATGCTGCTTTGCTAAGTAAATACTTGAGTGGATCAATCTTTGCAATGAGTTGCACCTTGTGTGTTAACAGATAGTGCCTCAGTTTAGTGGCTGCCAAGATTACTGCTAGGCAAGCTCGCTCAATAGGTGTGTAATTGAGTTCATAGCCCACAAGTGTGCGAGAGATGCAGTAAATAGCACACTCTTTTCCTTCTGCATTATGTTGTGCCAGTAGCACACCCAGTGCGGTACTTGTTGCTGAGATATAAAGTAACAACGGTCTACTTGGATCTGGTGGCATCAACAAGGGTGGATTCATGAGATAGTCTTTAAGTGCCTGAAATGCTTGCTGGCATTTGTCATCCCACTGAAAGCGGATGTTCTTGTGTAACAGGTGTGTGAATGGGTGACACTTATCAGCCAATTGTGCAATGAATCTTCGGATGGATTGAAGTCGTCCTTGTAGTGTTCTTAGCTGACTGATATTCTTTGGAGGTGGCATGTCCATTATTGCCTTAACCTTTGCTGGATCGACCTCAATGCCTTTGCTTGAGACAATGTATCCTAGAAGCTTCCCGGAGGTCACTCCAAAGACACATTTCTTTGGGTTGAGTCGAACATGGTATTGTTCCAGTCTATCAAAGATTTTATCTAAGATGTGAAGATGTCCTTCTCTAGTAAGTGATTTTGCTAGTAAATCATCCACATAATCTTCCATCATAGTATGCATCATGTCATGGAAGATGGTGGTCATTGCTCTTTGATAGGTCGCTCCTGCATTCTTTAGACCAAAAGGCATTACATTCCAACAGTATGTGCCCCATGGACATGTGAAGGTTGTCTTATGTTGGTCCTCTGGTGCGATCTTTATTTGATTGTATCCTGAAAAGCCATCCATGAGTGAAAGCATGGCATGTCCTGCTGTCAAATCTACTATGATGTCGATATTTGGTAGAGGGAAGTCATCCTTAGGACATGCCTTATTCAGATCTCTGAAGTCTGTACAAATGCGGATGCCCCCTTTTGGTTTGCCAACTGGTACAATGTTGGAGATCCATTCTGCATAATCAATTGGTCTAATGAAACCAACATCCAGGAGTTTCTTGAGTTCTGTTTTGACTAGCACGGCAATCTGAGGATGCATCTTACGAAGCTTCTGCTTGACAGGTTTGGCTCCTTTTGCTACTGTGAGATGATGCATGACTAAATCAGGATCAAGCCCAGGCATGTCTGCATATGACCATGCAAAGTTGATCTGACGCTTCTGGAAGAACTCTATAAATTTAGGTTGTTCCTCTGGAGTGAGAAGAGATGCCAGATGTATGATATGAGGGTTTTCAGGAGTCCCCACATTGTATTCTTTGGTTTCCTCGATAAGAATCGTTGATCGTTCCTGTTGTGTACTAGCAGGGAGGATGTCAAAGCCTTCATCCTCAGGTGCCTCAGAGAGGTTTTCACCATTGGATACACTCTTTCTTTTTACTTTTGTCGGATCAAACAGTGCCACAGTGTGGTTTTCACTGGAAGATCCATGTTTTAATGTTATATTTTTGCAGCTGAAGGGTTTGGCATCCGCCCCGAAGTATGCTGCGCTATTAAGTTCAATGGCGAATCCAGCTTTGTGATCCCCGCTTGGTAGATTATCCCTTAATTCCAAAAAGTCAATGATAGCCTCATCGTTCTGGAAGAGGTCAAGACATGGGGGATTTGGTTGGTTCCATTCAATGAGTTCAGGGTGGATAATGGGCATTACTTCATCGATTAAGTTAAGTGCGGGAGATGTATCAGTGAGGGTTAAGACAGTGTGGTGAAGGTCGTTGATGGTACTCTCCCTGTCAGAATCAGGCATAGGATGAGACGTAGGGTCTGTGGAAGATGTTTCCAGCTCAGGTACCCAAGTGGTCTTTATCTGTGCTTCTCCGTAAACAGGGATGTCTTTGCGGGGTGGAGGTGGTGATGTGTCTTCCTCATCTGAAGTGTTAAGTTGCACTGAATCGAATTCCCACTCATGTGAGTCGGTCTCTGAATCACTCTCCAGCATCCGATTGCTATACCATACTGGGATGTCTTTGGAGTTGAACACGGCAGGTGTGATTGGTTTATGTACCTTTGTAGTGATCGGTGCTGCAGGAACCGTGATGGGGTTTAAAGGATTTGTTACTGGAAGTATTGGTAATGGTGACTCAGTGGCTTCTGCTAGAACTACTGGCGCCATAGATGCTGCTGCGGGTTCCAATATAGTTGCTGCTACAAATGGTGTTGCTGATAGGATTACTGGTTCATTTGGTGGGATGATTGGCATTGTAGATGGTTGTGGTGGGTTTGTGAGCCTCAATGGGGCAGTGGGGATAGTGTTTGATGGTGCTTTGATTATGAAAGGTGTCCTCTTTGCAGTAGGTGGGCAAAATGGTTTGCTAGGTTTTCCTTTGAATCTGAGTTTAGGAAGGATCTCTCTTTCAAAACCTAGGCCTGTATTACCTTTGGGCTTGAATTCTGGTAGCAGCGGTTCGTGTCGTCCTTGTTTGCAGTATCCCAAAGCACTCTGACCATCATATCCCATTCTTTGCATAATGAGGAGGCCTTTGCCATATTGTTCCGTAGGAAGTGTAACTTGCGGTTTGTCAGTGGTGATGGGATCTTTATAGATCCAGTCCGCTAGGTCCTCATCTTGTGTTTCTTCCTCTTGACTCTTTCCAAGGATGAAAGGCGTTAAGGCACATGCTGGCGTGATTAGTGGTTGCTGGAGCAACTGTTGTGGTTTACCATGTGTTCTAGGAGAAGTGGGCATTTGTCCCACACAAAAGAGCTGACTCAAGTTATATTCTCCAGGACCTTCCTCTACGATTTTCATCTTAAGCTTTTCTTGCTTGGGTATAGGGGTGTTTGAACTGGCAAGAGAGGCGGGATTTACATATGATGTGGAGGAAATGGCTTCCCTATTATTAGGAACAGTAATCTCTGGTTGATGGCTGATATTATGGCAAAATGCAAAGGGATTTGCATCGCCCAGGATTGTGATCTCTACACCGTTATGTGGGAACTTGATACATTGATGGTAGGTAGATGGAACGGCTTGCATGGCATGTATCCAAGGTCTCCCTAATAATAGATTATATGGCAGAGGAAGGTCCAGAACCTGACAAATTATGTGTTTTACCACAGGGCCCACTCGGATTGGTAGTACCACAGCTCCTTTGGATGAACGCTCTGCATCATCATAGGCTTTGATGGTGATCTTCTTACGAGGATCCACTGATTCTATTGCATATCCCAATGCTGTGACCAACTGTAGTGTGCAAATGTTTAGGCCTGCTCCATTATCGATCAAGACTCACTTGATCCTGTGTTGGTTGACGAAGCCTTCAATGTGGAGTGAGGCGTTATGAGGTTGCTGGAAGGAAGAGTTGTCACTTTCAGAAAAAGTGAGACAAGGTGATGACTTTAGACTTCCAACCATGGCTTGAAATTGGTCCGTATTTAGATTTGCAGGGACTGACGCCTCTTGGAGTGCTTGATCCAAGATTGTTTTATGAGAGGGTGACAGACGCAAAAGCTCCAAAATGGATATAAGTGCAGGGGTTTTGTCTAATTGTTCCACAAGATTGTACTGCTTTGGGACGGAGGTGGTGCCTTGTGGAGCTGCCTTGATGGTGACCTTGCCACGACGTGTAACAACATTGCAATTTGAGGTGGGATTTTTGAAGGTTATGGTTGCAATTTGTTCACTGGCATCATACAGGTGATTTACAGTGTAATTATACGCAGCTTGCGTATAATCAGTGGTATCAGGACCTCGACTGGACGTCGAAGGACCCCTTTGATCTTGCGATGGAAGTGGATTCTTGAACATCTGATGATCATTATTGGTTGTTTTTGGGTCATGCCCTTCAATTTCAATTTCTCCTCGGTCAATAAGATCCTGAATGAGATCTTTCAATCGGTGACAATTACTTGTTTTGTGTCCTCTTCCTTGATGGAATTCACAATGTTCAGTATCTTTCCACCATGCTGGTTTGACTTGAGGCTCATAGTTTGATAGCTTAGGTAGAGTGACCAAATTTTGAGAGAGGAGTTGTCGCAACACTGTTTCAATGGGTTCCCCTAAGGGAGTGTAAGTGCGTTTTTGTTTTTGTGGACGAGGTCTTGGTTCATCCTGAGATGTGATGTGACCTTGATTAGGAGGACCATGTGTATTATTTTGAGGTGGAGGATTTTGTCCTGCAAACCGAACCACAGGTTGTGCATTTTGGACAGTCCTGGCATCCACAACTCCATCATTGACGATATTCTTATTCTTGTTCCAGAAGTTCGGTTTATCGCTATTGAAGCGCGGGCGAGGAGCATCTTTTGGTTCATTAAAGATTTTGATGAGTCCTTTTTTGATGAGTGCCCTTTCACATTTTATACCCTTGGTGATCATATCGTTAAAAGAGTCTGTGTCTTTGACATCCAGGTGAAATTCCATTTCTTCGTTTAAGTTGGAAATGAAAATTTCCACTAGTTCTGGTTCAGGTAACTGAAGAGAACGTCTGCTAGACATTTGGCGCCATCGTTGCAGGAATACTGTGAATAATTCACCTGGTTTTTGTTTGGTGTTGCATAGATCAGCCATGGTGATGTCGCGTTCAATATTATAAGAGTAATGAGATAGGAACTTCTGGATGAGTTCCTCAAATGTTCTAATGCCACCTGGTAGTCGGGAAAACCATGATGTGGTTGTTCCTCCCAAGCTTTGGGGAAAAAGGCGCATTAAGTATGTGTCTTCATATGCAACTTCGAGACAAGCGGAATGAAATTCTCGGACATGATCGCGGGGATCTCCCTTTCCTCTATATTTTTCAAATTTGGGTGTTTCAAACCCGCGTGGAAAGGGTGGCATATAAAGATTCCTATCAAACGGATAGGGACAGATGTCGTTGAGTGAGAATTGATTGGTCTTAACACCACTATGAAGTTGTTGGGCGAGATTCTCGACTTGTTGCCGCAACATCTCTATTTCATTTGGAGGAGGAGGTGGTGGGTTACCTCGAGGGATGTTATATCTAATGGGATCTCTACGCCTTTCCTCCTCATGGCGACTTTGTCTTTCTGATGCTTGTCTTAATTGGGCGAGATCAAAGTCAGAGGGGAGTTTGGCTCCTTCTTGAGCAAGTCGTAAAAAGTGAGCATCCGCATTGCTCCTTAGTATTTCATCAAATAATCTATTAAAATGAGGGTTATGCTGAACCCTTTCGATTGTTGAAGGAGTGGGAGTACTTGGGTTTTCATCATTCCCATTTCCTCCAAGTGCTTCTTGAAATTCATTGAGGTTGTCCTCTTCTTCCTCAATTTCCATTTCTCGTTGCCTTGATCGTGATCGGGTTTGAGCCATTTTGTTTACAAGTTTGGTTTTGAAGTTGATTGAAGATGATAATGAGTGGTGATGAAATGCAAGATTGATTGGTTGGTGGATTGTAGATCTCTAGCACTCTAAAGGTAAATGTAACCAGAATTCTTTCTTTGAATTGCTTGTTTGTTTTGATGATTTTGGATGTGATAAGGTGTAGAGAAATCTGAGATGTGTTACAGATTTTGACTACCTAGTAATGAGAGGATTCACTCATGAACTAGTTTTAACCTGCGTAGATGTGTCTCTTAGGATGAGCTTATCCTAGATGTAGAAACAATCTAAAAAGTAATGTGATGTGTTTGATTTCAAGCAATATCTAAAAGAGAACTTGGGACAAGAACCTCTTAATGTTTTGAGAGTTGGGACGGATTGATGATGAAGTGATGATGTATGAGTGAGATGATGGATGTTTTTGTTTTCAACTTCAATCTTTCAATAAAAACTTTGTGTCACAAATGGAACAAACTCTACCTCTTCCCTTTCAGGCGTTGGTGGCACTTCTCGAGGTGTGTTGTAGGTGATACAGATGTTGGGGAAAAAGTTAGGATTAATATTTCCTCCTTGATTTTTGTGATAACTCAGAGCTCTATATTGCATAAAAGCTCTGTGGTTCAATGATTTGGAATCAAACTCGTTTGTTTTACCTTGAAGGTACAGACGCATGCGATGTAGAAAGACTCTATGTGAGACAAAGATTTGTCTATTGAGATAGAAGAATTTCCTCCTTTTGATCAAAGCCTTTGAGCTTAGTGGTCTCCTTTTCAAGGTGATATTCTGATGACACTTCTTCTTTCGCAAGATGTGAAGAATGGTCATAAAATTTGTCTCTTTGTTGTTTTGCACTTTGTTTTTGGTACTTTTGGTTGTTTTTGAGAAATGTTGGATGAATACTTTGTTTTTGGGATTGATTTTCTGATTTTTCTTTGACAAGAAAACAAAGCAAGCACACAAACACAAAATTGTAGCCTCAAAGGCACAAATGAGTATGGGTCTAGATCAACCCAATCCTTGGACTTGTTTTTGACCCTTCCTTTAGATTTATTTTAAGGTGTATTTCCAAAGCCTGAAGTCGGCTCAATTTGCACTAGGTCTGTAAAACGAACACACTTCAAACACTTTTTATCCCTAAGGTCAAGTGGCCAGTTGTGATAAATTTAGCCCACATCTTGATATTTCTTCGACTTTGGTACTACATACCTTATGAATCCCGCCGTGGCAGGTAAGGATGTGATATACTAAGTCTTGCACGAGCATAACAAATAGATGATCCCTATGATGGGGGAGTCACCACTTTTATCAAGTCACAAGTGACTTTTCAAAAAGCTATGTTTCTACTCAAGGAAATATGTATGGTGAGTATCTTGGGAGCAAAACCTTCTATGCTCTTGCACTAAATTGTATCTCAAATATCCTCAATCAATAGAACGGGTGAGCTACTACTTAAAGGTGTTTAGTCATGTTCGATATTTTTGGACATAAGTTCATTCTGCAGTGACTCACTTAAGAGCCTTGTAACTGGTGGTGGGGCCCATTTGTCCTTTCGGCCAGTTACACTGTAGGAACAGCTATACCCAAGGCTACAGCTTTCGCTCTCACCTGATTTCTATAGCGGCTCGAAGGATTTACCGCTCGAGGTCGTTCCCAAGAGTATCGATCCCTTGGCAGGCCTCTCTTAAAAAGATAAAATTTGAGCGTTACTAACACTTTTCTCTTGCACCTAGGACCACGAAAGCCAAGGGAGAGGATAGTGTGTGTTAGAAGTAGGACCACTCGACCAACTCTTTGCACAAGTGTGCCAAGCACGAAAAACACTTGTTCTTTTTAATCTGTCATTGCAATGTGATCTAACTATTTGGAGATGTTGCTCCAACAATCATGGTGTTCTTTTTAATTTTCAAAGGCAATTGTTTGAGTAAACTAGAATTTGAAAATCCTGGTCAACTTAATGAAAAACACGTTTGCATGAAGTAAGATTGCTTTAAAAATGAGACAAGTTGATTGTGAATTTTATTTGCACCAAAAATGGAAGTGTGGATTGTGAGTTTTATCTTGATGCAAGAAATAAATTTTGCCTTGTTTATTTTAAGTACCAAAACGAAGTTTGTTTCCTAACTTGCAAAAAAATAAAGTTGTTTTTGTATAAGTTTGTGGTTCTTTTTATCTTTGAACAATGAAATTCTTTTTAAGAGCCCCAAACAAATGTGTGATTCTTTTTTTAAAAGCCCAAATTTGAAATGTGAAGTTAATTTTAAACCAAAATAAAAAGTGAATTCATTTTTAAAACCAACTTCAAAAAACAAGTTAGTAAAAAATATAAATCTACTTTTTAATCTAATTTAAATCTGCACAAAAGAGAAAAATAGTTAGTAAAATCCGCCTATTTGGTGGGCTTCTACAAGCCTAATTTTTTATTTTTTTTTGGTTACAAGGTGATTTGTACAACGTTTTGTTACAATAGCGCTAGTCTGCGTTTGAACAGAGGCACTAATTAACACAAACGTATTAAAAGAAAGGGAAAGATAGAGAAGGGAAAAGCACTGAAATAGGGGGAATAGCGCCAAAATAATGCCAAACGCACCAAAACAGTGTCAAAATCGCAACCTGTGTGACATTTTCAACATTCAAACATGTTATTGGTTAAAAATAAATAAAAATAATCTTTTTGGTGTTCGGATTCACGTCGGGTTCACCAAATGATGCTCTGCAAAAAGGATTAGAAAATCTGTTTGATGGCAACACACACAAGAGCACAAGAAACAAACGTTAGTGTTAGCAACAAAAGATTATCCTAAACAGGCATATCAAGAGAGATATTAAGCATGAAATAGAAAGCATATAAACATAAAATGAAATAGCTAATCAAGATGCTCATAGTTGCTCCTCCCTTGTTCCTCTCCTCTCCAAGTCCCAAATGAGTGTAGCTCTCAGCAGCTTTTTGCACTATGGATGCTTATGGAGGATTGAGATTTAATACTAAGCTTCAAATATGAAATGAAAAGCTAAATACTATGCTAGAGTAGATAGTGATGCTATGAAAAAGCTCTATGCTAATGCCAGTATAACAACAATACTCTAAAATGCTTCTCCTTTTGCTTGAGGAGAAGGGTTCTATTTATAGAAGAAATGGGGAAATGAAGGGTTAAGATTGAATGGTTTAATCAAGGGCCAAGTTTGAAAGTTGGGGATCCATGTGCACAATTGGCACCAATAAAATGGTGACAAGTGTCAACATAGGATTGGGTTGAGAGAAGAGGTTGGAGGCATTAAAGGCCTGAGAAGACCTCATGGTTATCTAGAAGGTAAGGGTCAAGTCCAAATTAAGATTACCCACTGGATTAAGAGTTAATGCAAGGATAAACCTTTGTGCAAATGTTTAAGAGATAATCATGGTCAAAGCATTAATGGCCTGATGAGACCTTTGGGTTGGGTAGACGTTGAGTCAAAACAAATGTTTTAACCATGTGGGAGGGTTTGAGGTAACCATTAATGGTTATTGGAGACTTTGGGGATTAAGTGGTTGAAGGTTGAAAGCCTTCAATGGTTATCAAAGACTTTGAGCCATTTAGTGGTTGAAGGTTGGAAGCTTTCAAAGGTTATCCAAGACTTTGAGGGTTAATTTGTTGAACACACAAAGCATTAATTGCTTTTCAAAGACTTGGGAGTCTTTGAGAAGTGACTCCAATTTGCTTAGGAATGTGACAATATTTAAGGGATGGATTTAGGCTAATTAGGAAGGGTTTAGAAGAATCTAGAAGGGGTTTAGGCATACAAGTGGATTTTGTAGGAAAATGCAAGTGGGAGAAATTTTGGTATTTTCAATTAAAATAAAATCATTTATTTCAATTAAATGGTGTAATTTGCATTTGGATAAATATTCAAATAAATATTAATTTATTTAAATGAGAAAAATGAAGATAAAGCATTAAAATGCATGAAGACTTTGAGGGAAACCATTAAAGGCTTGAAGACTTTAAGGAAAACCATTAAAGTCTTAAGAAGACTATAGAAGGAAGCCATCAAGTTTGAAGACTTTAAAGCCATCAAGTTTGACTACTTTAAGGGAAACCATTAAAGGTTTCAAGTGGGTGAGGATAAATAGGATTTTAAATAAATAATTTATTTAAAATAGTTGTGCAACTTGCTTTTGTAGGAAAATACAAGTGGGTGGAGGATAAAGGTGATTTAAATAAATTATTTATTTAAAATAAATGTGAGAGGTGAGATTTTGGGGGTTTTAAATAAATATTAATTTATTTAAATGTGAGAGAAGATTTAATTAAATAAATATGATTTATTTATTTAATTAATGGTCTGAATTTGGTTAAGTGAATTAAATCAAATAAATTGAATAATTTATTTAATTAATAGGAGAAGAGGGTTAAGATGAATTAATTAAATATATTAATTTAATTAATTATTAATTGATGGTTAAATAATCAAATAAATACTAAGTATTCATTTAATTAAGTGGACAGATTTATGTGACTACAGGATGAAATAGTGATGTCAAGTAAATCTTCTAAAAATGGAATGTTGACGAAGTTGGAGTTGACTTTCCATAGTTTACAGAATATTGACCTTCCATCAGACGAAGAGTGGAGCACCCTACAAAAACTGGCACAAAATTCTTAAGAATCATAGTACATATTGCACAATTTTCTTCTTTTATTCTTAATTTCAAGGTTTTATGTTTTTTCTGTTTGCTATTTTGCTAATCCAGCCTATGAATCTATTTTATGAATAGGAAAAAAACAGCACTCGTTATTGCTATTTTGCTAGTCCAGCCTATGAATCTATGATGCATAGTGCAAAACTTCAGCCAGTAAATTTGTATTCTCAAATTCTCCCTTGCTTTAACATTTATACATTTCTATTTTTGATTAGTAGGTTTTAGGCACTGCTATTATCTATGTTTAATTTGTCATGGCGTGAATTAATATTTAATTTTGAACTCTATTTTTTGAACAGGAAGCATCAAACATGTAGCAGATGTTAAATTGCTAATGCGGCCTGTGATGGCCATATAAATATGTGTTGAGTTTGTGATTTTGATGTTCAGTGTTCACATGTTGCAAACTTGCAATTCAACCTGAAGCTGTTGTTGCTCCCTTGTTTCTATAAAAGGGAATTTAGGGTCATTTGAAATTTTGCAAAGGGTTATGAAACTTTGTATTCACTTTTGCAATTGGCATGGAGAATCACATAGATTGGTGTATTACTATTGAATGAATTGTATCATATGGCTATATTTTGAAAGAATTAATGAAAATCTAAGTTCTCGACATGTGTATTACTATTGAATGAATTGTATCATATGGTTCTGAAATGTATCACACAGATTTGAGACAAAAACATGTATAAATAAACAATAAACATCTCTATATCAATAAACACATTATAGTTTTTTTTTATTATGCTATTTTAAATCTGGAAATAGAAAGTTGAAAAATACAATTACAAATCAGTATTAAATTCTAATTGCAAAAAGTAATATGCTTTTTTAATATGAATGATGAGATACAGTAATAAGATTAATAAATACCAATCTCTTACAGTTGCCATTTATCCTCATCAAATTCAGTGATTTCTTGATTCTCGCCTGTGGTTTCTTCACTCTGAGTCTGAGTCTGCATATCTTTGCCGAACTGCATCTCAATGCTACCAGTACGTCCAATAGTCCCACTGGCACTTTGGTTTGAAGTGTTGCCCAAACCTCTTCTTTCACATTTGGACCTCCAGATTTGCAGTGCCCTATCATAAGGAAAAGTGTGGACATCATACCTAGATGTATAGAGCCTCAAGCAATTTTCCAAATTTTTGTCTAGTTTGTTTCTTAGCTTTGATTTTAGGAACCCCAAAACACTGAAAACTCTCTCATCTTCTACCGAACCCAATATCATGGTAAGACATAAATCAGAAATCTTCTCATATTCTGGCATTGAATCACACAAGGATGCGTTCTCAGCTATATATTTCCAAAGCCTTGTTACTAATCCCTCTTCACAGGGGTTTTCCATTTTGGCATATTGTTCTTTCATAGTGTATGCAAAACGAGATGATTTCTCTCAAAGATGAGTTTCGTCTAATATTCCATTTATAGTTACTCCATTAAATTCTCTAGATATGCAAAATTGTTTTACCAAAGTCAGTAGCTTACTTCAAAAATCAGATGCACTATTGAGGCTCCAATAATGAGGAAACAAAATAGACATGGCTTCGAGTAGGTTGTCAGGAGGGAATCTGCTTCTAATTTGTGAGGAAAGATCATATGCAATTTTCTTCACAGGAGTAGTTACAGTCTCAACAATCTTGTCGAAATCTTCCTTTGTAACTCTTGCTATTTTCTTCCTGGGGCACTTTCCTGGTTCCTCGGGGTCGACCGTGGCATAGAAGTGCATTGGTATCTCAACTCCCCATACATTGGCACATACCTCCCCGTCTGCACTGATTTGTAAAAAGTTATTAGGATTGTTCAAATCTGTGAGTGTCTGCCACTTAAAAAAAATTTCATCAGATAGTGTTGGTTGATTTCGATAGAGATTGTTGAGGGTCATTCATGTCATCTTACGTAGCATAGCATATTCTGCAATATACAGAACTCTTTTTTGGGCAGCCTTCATAATATTCCTCATTTGCTCTAGCATGGGCAGAAGAGCTGCTAAAGTTAAGAGTGTCTCTAAATTACTTAACCTGCCAAGAAGTTCAAGAAATTTTGGTTGATCTTATTCGTCGCGAGTTGTGTGAAATAGTCCAATCAAGGATGGATATTCTGAAAACACTCGATGCGCTGGACCATCCAAAGAGATCCATCTGGTATCATTATCCTTGAGAAGCTTGTTCCCATCAGTTAATCCATCAGCAAAGTGTTGAAATTCCATAAATTGCTTGGGACTTCAATAGAAGTGTGAGTAGAGCTCTCTGATTAAAATTTCATTTTTTTTAACCGAAGCAAACTTGCTCACAATTCAAAAAGCTAGATTCATTATGTGAGCCATGCAATGAATTGCAGTAATGTACGGTGCAAATGAAGTTTCAATCTTTGTACAAAGACCGTTCCTATGACCTTGAATTACTGAAGCTCCATCTGCTCCAACACAAACCAATTTTTTGGCTACTGTCATGTCATCCATACCTCCATATTCAATTAAACTTCTCTTTACTAGTTGAAATAAATTTTCCGTTGTCGCACTCTCCTTCATTTTAGCAACAGATAGTAGATGAGGTTGGTGGGTATGATTCTCTACAATATAAACATGCATGCATACCCATGAAGTATTGTCTATTGTCGTAACTTCGTCTAAAGAAAATGCAATGAAATTTGACTCTCTTATTTTTTCCTGTACATCTTCTTTTTCAACCTCAGCAAGACAACTTGCCCATTCCCATCCACTGTTTACTAACCAGTGTCTATTAGGATAGTTAGGAACTTTCAAAAAGTGTAATAAACCACTAATTGATGGGAAATCTGTCATAGCACGCCCTCTACTCAAATTATATAAAAAACAATGCTTAACTGAACAGCTTTTCCCAGTTGTTCTATTTGCATTGCTTTTCCAAAAATAGCTTCAATAGAACCTTTAACTTCAGCAGGCTTCGTCTGTAATTTCTCATGAAAATAATACTCTTCGGCATTCCTCACATGCTTACATTCATCCTTTGTTTTCCATCTTATCACTGATTTTTCAACCCTGTCTGATTTCCTTGTTATGTTTCCAAGTGCAAATCTTACACCTACCTTCTATTGGAGGCTCGCCTTCAATTGGATTCTCCACTAGTTCAATGAATGAATACTTTGATGCCCAATTAATTTGAAAATTCCTCACTGACATATCCCACTCCCGATCCTTTTTTTATTGTGGTTCACCCTTTTTTGATATGCCTTTTCTTTTCCCCTTCCGTGCATTATCATCAATGGCATTATCACCCAAGTCGATTATATAATTCCGGCTAACTTGCGTATCTACCAAATAATCTTCTTCAAGATCATCTTGATCTGAGATATTAGGTTCACCGTTGTCTTCAACATGCGGTGCAGGTGGCAAATTTTGTACTTGTACTTGTGATGTTGTACCTTCCTAATTTTCACCAGTACCACAATCTTTTCCATTGTCAAAGTACGAAGACAACGTTCTGCTTTTTGTTGGCCTCTCCTAGCCTTCCCCACATTCAGGTTTCCTACCCCTCTTCCTGTTCGACATCTCCAACGAAATAAAGGCTGCCAAAAAAAATCAATTTGCTGAAGAAGCAATAATAGACTATAATGTATAATATACCACTTCAAAAATATGATCGCTCACCTTTAAGCTTTAGGTCACTAGCAGTCACCAATACAGTCAACAACAATGATTTTCCTTGGTCTGAAACTTCACTATTGATCGGAATTCAGAGCCTAGAACCCACCAGATTGTGTTGAGATAGATCTGATCTTTGCATATATTTATACCAATCCTTATATGGCGAATTCCATAGGAATTTTATATGGTATACAAATATTTGGTGAATCTCGCGTAACTATAACATGACTTATGTAATTTTCGAGGCGATTATAGGTCGTCCAAATAATAGGTGAATACTATATAGTTGGTGAAAGTTGGCGTGAATGGAGACACGTGTCGGCAAGATGTCAGGCGAATTGGGTCCCCCTGGCTAACAAATCTTCACATGCCTATAGGCGAATTAAGGTCATCTATTAAGGCAACCTTGGAGAGTGTAGACGAAACAATTAAATTTACCATGTGTCCACCATATATTGTATTAGAGAAATCATCGCATAGAAACATTTAATTGCATAAAACATATGGCGATCGGGCCGTGACTTTGATGGAAATTGATAATGTTCTGGCGACATGGCCACCCCCAGACAGTACAAAATATTCGCCATTTCCGACATGGCCGACGTGAAAAATTTGCCATTGGCAAATATTCGCCACTAAAGTAATCTCTACTCCAAATTGCAAACAAACACAAAACCATGGAAAGGTGTATAAAAAACATAAAGGATAATCATAAGAAATCCAAGAACTCTAAAAAGTCAAGCAAGATCTGAGGGGAAAAATAAATAGAGATTCAATAGGGAAAATGTAGAATATGCATTCCCAACAAAACACACAATTCCCAGATTTACACCAGAATCATAATAAATTATCATTACTTATAAATTTTCCCCACTCAAAATGTAATCTTAAACATAAATCTCCAAACCCCAAACAATCATTCAACAGTCATAATGTATACAATCTTTTCCAAATAGAAATACAAAGAATGGAGTTTGAAGCGCCAACCTCGAATTGCAATCCAGACAAGATAACTGATGAAGAGCAAAAACTCAATCAAAAATCCAAAAGCTCTGATTCAAAATTGCAGAGAAGTCAACCCGGCAACGCACGACAAAACTCTCTTAAATAAGAAATCAAACTCCAAACTATAGAAAATCACCAGCCAATCAAAAAAATTCAATAAACTATAGATTATAACTACCAAGCACATTACCAAGGTAAGTATTATTAAATAATATTATTTACTTACCCATTCAAAATCAACCAATATAAATAAGGGGTAGGTAAACTATATATTATATCTAGCCACACAAATAATAAATAAAAGGCTTGTATAAATAGAAACTAATAAATTAAACATAAAAATCATATCAATAATAAAACATAAACGTTAAATAATTAATAAATCAATAAATAGTTAACACAAATCAATTAAACATTAAATCAAATAAATTAATAAATTAATCTCAGTAATAAATTAATTATCAATTAATCAATTAATCAAATACATAAAACTCAATTAATTAAACTTCAATAATTAAATATAATACTATATAATAAATCAATTCAAACATTAATAAATCACATTAATCTAACTATTAATTAAATAATAAACACACACTTCACCTCAAGCAACCTGACAAAGGGTCAAAACCGACTCAAGACGCTAACCACCAACTTACGCCACAACATAACTGACAAGGTGAACAACTAAGCCTAGAGTATGAGAGGCAAACACATGCCATCTTTGACAACTTGCCATTGGGATAAGACATGCTCATACGTGTGAGACCGGGTGGAGTCAATGTCTGGTACCTGCAATCCTGCAATCACCACTAAAACACAATAGGATACATATATAATATATATACATCATGATAAATAGGCAAGTGAAAAGAGAATCACAACACCTTATCATGATCACAATGAGTGATAAGGCATCCTCCCTTTCACAAAGAAACTCACACAGTAACAACATCAATGCATCACATGAAATCATAATCATGAAATATGGGTAAGAACTATCATAACATCATAAATTGTTATTCCACATAGGAATATTAAGTGTGTATATGTTGGCATTTTTTATGATTATGTTGTGATTTTCATTGATGGACACACACTTGCTATGAGATCACTTTTTGTATGTATGAGCTACGCACAACCGGTATTATGTTATAGTCTTTAGACTATTGGTGTCTTGCAGAAAGTTTACACCGATCTCAAGCGGCATGAGGAACCCAAGCGGTTCGAGGATCTCAAGCGGAACGGAGCAAAGGAACTAGAAGCAGCAGTTATCATTTTCTCAGTCTTCATTGTTGTCAACCGATCATTTGCTAAACTAGTATTACTCTGAGTTACCAACCGGTAATAGATAAAGTTGTATAAATTGGTAATACTTTGTGGTGAGTTACCAACTGGTATATCTTTGTGATGAGTTACCATCCACCGACACTTTGACGGTGATTTTGTGTCATGTTACCAAATGTGTCTAGATACAATGAACCTAGGAACTTGCAATGTAATCCTATTGGACTGACATGAAATCAGATTCCTTTTAAGGACATCATGTCTAGGGTTTTAGAATGTGTGTGTATTTGTTAGGGTTTGAAGTGGTTGATGATTTCTTGTATGTGCGATCCTAAAAGAAAAGATCAAGTCTATGTACTGTAACAGAGTGTGGATTTACTGAAGACTGAAGTAATGCTGAAATGCATTAGCAATGAGCTATCATGGATCTAACCAGGCAGACTGTGCTATTTGCTAGATCATTCACTTGTTGGTTACTCACATCTTTGATAGGTTAGAAACCCTTAACTGGGTAGGCCCAGAAAAGCCTTTGTAAATCCTCTAACAAGGTGATTCACATATGTGGATCTAAAATCCTCTCACAATGTAGTCTTTAATCAGACTTATCTCCTAATAGAGATTGAGATTCCTAATAGGATCGATTTTGGTAAAGAGCATTGTATGACCTTAACTGGTCTGACCTTAATCGGTCTGGTTACTATTTTGCAGATAGTTTCTTGTGAGTTTCATCTCACCGTGGTTTTTCCCATTTGGGTTACTATTAGGGTTTCAAGCAGATCCGAAGCAAATATGAACTAAAAATTATATGCAGATTTAAATACAAAAGATAAAGGAATAAAATAGGACACAGATAACACAGAGATTTAACATGGTTCACCCAGAATGGGTTACGTCCACCATACACAGCCGTCCAATCTTTCTTATTATCCAACAAAAATAGTACATCAACCTTACAATGCCTTAAGCATCCCAGCCACTTATAACATGCATTTTTAGGGCAACAATCAAAGTTGGCCTTTTTTAGGGTTTTATTACAATGTCGGTTTTCATCAACAAAAAATACCCCCAAAAAAAATTTTCTCGGGGGCTCCCGCCCTCGAACCCCCGCTTTTCTCAAGGGCTGCCGCCCCTGAACCCCTACCCGGGGCTCGGCCCAGCCCCAGACCCCAGCGAGGATACATGTTGAGTGTACAGTACTTTGCTGATCAGTCGCCACATTTCAACAATCTCCCACTTGGAGATTGGTCAAGCTCCAACCCGAACAATCTCCTACTTGGAGACTAATACTACACGACACCACTGTACATGCAGCATCTGTTCGATAAAAACACTAGGACTCGACTGGTATAAATTCCACAATTATCAATCAAGAAGACCAACAGAAACTGATGAAGAAATCAGCTTCTCCTGTGGAACTGCCTTCGTGAATATATCGGCAGGATTCTCACTTGTGTGAATCTTCTCAAGCCGTAACTAATCCTCCTCCAAAACAGTGCGGATGAAGTGGTACCTGAGTTGAATGTGCTTTGTCCTTGAATGAAAAGCAGAGTTCTTCGCAAGATGAATGGCACTCTGGCTATCAGTATACAATGGGCTATCCTCTTGTGTCTGACCCAATTCCTCCAGAAAACATTGCAACCAAATCATCTCCTTGCTGGTTTCTATAGCAGCAACATACTCAGCTTCAATGGTTGAAAGTGCAACAACCTTTTGCAACCTAGAAATCCAACTGACTGCAATTCCCCCTATAGTAAAAAAACATACCCTGTAGTACTCCTCCGTGAATCAATGTCACCTGCCAGATCAGAGTCAACAAATCCACTCAGAGCAGCATTAGATCCTTTGAAACATAATGCCTTCGTAGTGGTTCCTTTCAAATACCGAAGGATCCATTTCACAGCATTCCAATGTTCCATACCCGGATTACTCATAAACCT
The DNA here is from genome assembly GCF_030272615.1 of Cryptomeria japonica. NCBI lineage: Eukaryota > Viridiplantae > Streptophyta > Pinopsida > Cupressales > Cupressaceae > Cryptomeria > Cryptomeria japonica. The sequence continues at coordinate 396,117,768 of NC_081407.1, read as the reverse complement.
GCTCACAACTCCCACTGCATTCGCAATATCTGGCCTTGTGCATACCATTGCATACATCAGACTACCAACAGCTGATGAATACATGATGTTAGACATTTTATTAACCTCTTCCTGTGCCTTTGGGCACATCTCCTTAGTCAATTTGAAATGACTAGCCAAAGGTGTACTAACTGCTTTTGCATCCTGCATGTTAAATCTTTTCAACACCTTCTTTATATATTCACTTTGGGACAAATTCAAGGTTCTATTTTTATTGTCCCGTGTAATCCACATACCAAGAATTTGCTTAGCTACACCCAAATCCTTCATAGCAAATGACCTGGCTAATTTTTGTTTAAGATCATTTATGTGTTCCATGTTAGAACCAGCAACAAGCATGTCATCAACATAAAGCAACAGGATAATATAACTGTCATTATCCAATCTCTTAAAATATACACAATGATTAGAATGACATCTATGATAACTGTGTTCAGCCATGAAACTATCAAATTTTAAATACCATTGTCGGGGTGCTTGCTTTAGGCCATACAAACTTTTCTTCAACCTACACACCAAGTTCTCCTTTCCTTTGACCTCATATCCTTGTGGTTGCAACATGTGAATTTCCTCCTCCAAATCTCCATGGAGAAAAGTTGTTTTGACATCTAATTGTTCAAGATGTAAATCATCTGCAGCCACAAGACTAAGTACAGTTCTAATTGAAGTCATTTTTATAACTGGACAAAATATTTCATCATTATCTATACCCTTTTTCTGTGCAAAACCTTTTACCACAAGTCTGGCCTTATATCTTTTCTGACCTCCTTCCTCCTCCTTCAGCCGATAATCCCATTTGTTAAGCAAGGCTCTTTTTTCTGCAGGTAAAGGGACTAAGTCCCAAGTCTTATTTTTCATCAAGGAGTCCATCTCCTCTTTCATCCCTAGCTCCCACTATTGTTTGGCATCCACCTGCATTGCTTCTTCATATTCTTCTAGTTCACCAGAATCCGTTAATAAAATAGAATACAAAGAAGGAGAAAATCTTTCAGGGGGTCTACTTGTCCTCGTAGAACGTCTAACACTTGCAGGAGTTTGTGGGATAATCTGTTGTTGCTGAGCATCAGGTACCTATGGCATTTCATTTTCAGGAATCTCATCCAACACCACATATTCTTGTTTGTCTTGTTCATGCTTATTTTCCTGCATCTGTTCTTTATACATAACCTTCTCATTGAATATAACATCTCTACTTCTAGGTATTTTCTTATTTTCAAAATCCCATAACCGATAGCCATATTCATCTATCCCATATCCAATGAAGGTACATTTCTGAGATTTAGCACCAAGCTTGGTTCTGTTTTCTTTATCAACATGGACAAAAGCTTCATAACCAAAAGTTTTTAGAAAAGAATAATTTACCTTTTTACCAGTCCATGCCTCCTCCAGAATACCACCATCCCAAGGGGTTGAAGGTCCTCTATTTATCAAATAGATAGCAGTATGTACAGCATCTGCCCAAAAATGTAAGGGCAATCCAGCATGCAATCTCATGCTCCTCGGGCGTTCCATGATAGTCCTATTCATTCTCTCTGACACACCATTTTCCAATAGAGTTCCTGGAACTGTCTTATGCTTTCTAATCCCATTTAAGGAGAAGTAATCCTCAAATGCTTTGCTGCAATACTCACCTCCATTATCCGATCTAAGACACTTCAACTTTTTTCCTATCTCATTCTCAACCAAAGCTTTCCATTTCTTAAAAGTTTCAAAAACATCTAATTTTAGTTTTAGGAAATATACCCATGTTTTTCTGGTTGAGTCATCAATAAAAATAACATAATAACAAGAGCCACCAAGAGATGATACCTTAGCCGGTCCCCATACATCTGAATGTACAAGCTCTAACTTCTCACTCTTCTTCTCTTTCCCAACCTTGAAAAATCTGACTCTTTTTTGTTTACCATAAACACAGTTTTCACAGAACTCTAAATCAATCTTCTTTAGTCCTCGCAATAGATTTTTGGAGTGAAGGGTTTTCATCCCTTTCTCACTCATGTGCCCAAGCCTATGGTGCCACATTATCGAGTCTATTCTTGCAACATTTATTGTTGTTGTCCCTGCAGTAACTTTATTTGTAGCAGCTAAGGTAGAGTAAGTGTTACCAGTACACAGATATAATGTGCCTACCTTCGCACCTTTAGCTACTACTAATGATCCTTTAGTGACCTTCCACATTCTGTCTGAGAAGGTAACTATGCAACCTTCACTACCTAGTTGCCCTGCAGAAATTAAATTTCTTCTTAAATTAGGAACATGTTTTACCTCCTGCAGAAACCAGTCATTACCATTCTGCAACTTGATCTTTATCTTTCCTTTTCCAATAATTTGATAAGGCTCATCATCACCCAAATATACCTGTCCAAATTCACCTTGAACATAATCTAGAAAATATTTTCTATGGGGTGTAGCATGAAATGAAGCCCCAGAATTTATTACCCAGGAATCATTAACATTATCCAAACATAAGATTAAAGCATCTTGTAAAGTATTACTTGCAATATTAGCTTCCTTACTGTCATTTTCATTTTTGTCTCCTCCTTTGTTTTTCCGAGACCAACAATCTTTCTTTAGATGACCAGGCTTTCCGCAGTACCAACAATCTTTCTTTCCTCTAGATTGAGAGCATCCTTTCTTTGACTTCCCTCGTGACTTCTCATTCCCAGGGCCTTTTCCTCTTTCCTTTGATCTTCCTCTGTTCTCCACATTCAAAACACTACTTGATGATGTTGGAGTCTCACCTGTGCTTTTCCTTCGCATTTCCTCTCTTAGGATAACACCAACAATATCATCAAATACCAAAGTATTTTTACCAGAGACAGAGTTACTTACAGTCATAACCAAGCTATTCCAGCTTTCTGGCAAAGAACATAAAATCAAGAGAACCCTAACCTCGTCTGCAAAGGTAATTTTTACCGAAGACAATTGACTGGTAATTGTATTACATTCATTTAAGTGCTTTGCTACAAATCCTCCCTCACTCATTTTCAAATTAAACAAACGCTTCATAAGAAATACCTTATTCGAAGCCGAGGGTTTCTCATACAACTTAGCCATTGTTGCCATCAAATCTACAGCCATTTTTGCTTCTTTTATATTGAATGCTATAGACGGCGCAAGGCACAATCAAATGGATCCCAGTGCCTTTCTTTCTAAAATGTCCCACTCTTCATCTGACATTGTGGTCAGTTTCTTTGCCTTTCCTTCCAATGGCCGCCACAAATCCTTTTGATACAGGTAATCCTCCATCTACATTTTCCATAACTAAAAATTCTGGCCGTTAAACTTTTCGACCTGAATTTGGAATCCTCCATTGCTCCCACTCAAATCTGAGAGTCCTGCCAATTTACAAAATACCTCACTCTGATACCAATTGTTAGGGTTTCAAGCAGATCCGAAGCAAATATGAACTAACAATTATATGCAGATTTAAAAACAAAAGATAAAGGAATAAAATAGGACACAGATAACACAGAGATTTAATGTGGTTCACCCAGAATGGGTTACATCCACCATACACAGCCCTCCAATCTTTCTTATTATCCAGCAAAAATAGTACATCAACCTTACAATGTCTTAAGCATCCCAGCCACTTATAACATACGTTTTTAGGGCAACAATCAAAGTCGGCCTTTTTTATGGTTTTATTACAATGTCGGTTTTCATCAACAAAAAATACCCCTAAAAAAAAATTTCTCGAGGGCTCCCGCCCCCGAACCTCTGCTTTTCTCGAGGGCTGCCACCCCTGAACCCCTGCCTGGGGCTCGGCTCAGCCCCGGACCCCGGAAAGGATACGTGCTGAGTGTACAATACTTTTCTGATCAGTCACCACATTTCAACAGTTTCCACATCAAAATCTCTTGTGTTATGGTGATTGTGCTTCTGTGGGTGAATGCCTTACTTGTTGTTTGGTTTGCATTTGTGTTAACCGGTTTGTTATTTAAACTATTATACTGGTTTACCGCTAGACTGATAAAGTGTTTGAGTATAGTTACTTTTGGTATACTAATTCATCCCCCCCTCTTAGTATTCATCAGTATAATCCATCCAATGTAAATCCATCCATAAAATAATCCAAAATGTATCATCAATCATATAAATCATCCAACATCATGAGTCATATCAAATTTCCATCATCATCAATGGGTATCTAAGGTCTAAATAAGATCATAAGAGTCGATCGAATAACATCAATCATAAGTCTAGATAAGTCTATCAAAGCATAAATCAAAATGTGAGTATAGGAGGGATACTACACCTTTAATTTTAGAATTTTCAAATGTATCCATCCTAACAAAAACACAATCAAAGCAATGACAACTCTATTTTTATGGAGCCTTCACACAACATGGAGCAGGCACAAGCATACTTTCTGTAACACCTCAAGGAGATCACATCATGAAGTCATGACATTTGTCTTTTCCTTGCACCAAAAACATAATAGAATATGACTCACTCACTACAGGTTGCAGTACAACAAAAGATCCAAGAGCTTCATGTTTTTGGTGACTTCCAACTTGTAATATGACAAACAAATAATGATTATTAGACTAAGGATGATAAATTGATTCCTTACAAGAAAATGGTGGACAACTTAAAGAAATACTTTGTAGAGATAATCTTTGAGCAAATTACTAGAGAGAACAATCAAGTTGTGGATGTCATGGCTACAATAGCTTCTTTGATCAACATGCCATAGAATATGATCTGATGTGAGTTCTTGATGGATAATCTCTCAGTCCTTGCATACGAGATCCCTTTGTTTGAGCTCATATGCGTTAATGGTCTTGATTCACCTTGGTATGGTGATATATTCTCCTACCTCCATGATAATCACCTTCCACCCAACCTTTCTAACAACCAACACCATATTTTTATTTGACAAACCTCCCCACATATCATCATTACCAACACCTTTTACTGATGGGGTCTTGATGGTACTCTTCTCAAATGTCTTGAAAGTGAGGAAGTTTAGACCACATTGTGAGAGGTTGATAGAGGTATATGTGGGGCTCACTCTAGTGGTCCAACCTAATTATCCCATAAACTAATGAGGAATGGCTACTATTGGCCAACAATGGAAAAATGTGTCTATCAGTTTGTTAGGAAATGCAAGCAATGTTTGATTCATAGAGACCTGATACATGCATTGGTGCAAGAACTTCAATTGATCGCTGCACCATGGCCCTTTTGTCAATGGGGACTTGACCGCATGGGTAAGTTTAACCCTCCATCATCTAATGGCCACAAGTGCATCATAACTAACACTAGTACTTCACGAAGTGGATTGAAGTCAGTCCCCTCACACAAATCACCTGTAAGTAGATCACCACATTCATACTCAATTACATCATTTATCGATACGGTGTTCTCCTATCCATCATCACATATAATGAGCATCCTTTCAAGAATCAAGACACTCATGAGCTTTGTGAAAAAATCCATATCCAACACCGTTTCTCCACTCCATATTATCCGTAAGGCAATAGTCAAGATGAGGCATCTAATAAAACTATCCTCAAAATTCTTAAAAAGACAATCAATGAAACTATTTATAATTGGCACATACAACTCAATCAATCCTTATGGGCCTATTGCACAAGTGTCTATACACCAACTAGAGCCACGCCCTACTCACTTGTCTATGGTACCAAATCTATCTTGTCCATTGAGCTTGATTAACCATTCGTACTAGTCTCCTTGCACGATCTTATTAGTGATAAAGATTATAGAGTCTCTTGATTACAAGATTTAGAATTGTTAGATGAGCGTAAATGGAATGCTTTCAATCATCTCAAGGTATATCAACAACGCATGAGCCGAAGCTACAATCATAAGGTGAAGTTGCACGCATTTGAAGTCGGTTAATTAGTCCTTAGAGAAAAGCCTAAGAATCAGTAGGGTTGAGAGAAATGGGGTAAGTTTGAACATAATTAGGTTGGCCCCTCCATTGTCATAGCAGTTATGGCTTGGGAGCATATTAGTTATCTAACCCTGAAGGTGAACCATTGGATGATCCTATCAACAGAATGCACCTTAGCAGGTTTTATATGTAAAATATTCAAAGAATCCTATCAAAAATACAAAAAATAAAATTCACCTTGATGAAAACCTGGAAAATAGGCATGACACAAAAAAAATAAAAATAAAAGTAAAGAGATAATTTTTTCCAATGATGAAAACCACTTCGGTGGCACCTTGGGCAAGTACCATGGTGAAAACCAGGTTACCGATGCCATGTGTAGGGAGTTTTTCTCCTTCCTCCTTTAGTATTCCACATCATCCCTTCACTTTGCACACACTCACATCTTATCATGCCATAATAACTTGCCCATCCCCATGATGGATTGTCCTTGTTATACCTAGGGTCATTTCACCTTCCATAATAAATTTTCATCATCTTTTTCTTCACCCATAATAATCAGATCCTATTTGAAATTGTGGGCATATCCTCAACCTAGTGATGGAGGTGGATCCTTGGCATCACATGTTGTGAGGAGTATCACTTTTACCTACCTTATTTTGCATGCAATTTGTAATAAAGGTTCATTTGCATCGCCGATCGGCGATAAAGTGTCAGTTTCATGGAGTGAGTTAGTTTCAGATGAGACACGAGAAACTTTGAGCTTTAACCAAATCAATCTTTTGGTAAAATGAGATTCTATCAGGATTTTGAGATACAACATTATGACTAGATCAAACACTTTAAACATCTGTGGCAAGAAATATCTACTGCACGAGGATTTCAATGTTTGTTAGTGTTAAGTCTTTGGTTTTATTTAATTTAATATTTTTAGTGTCATGTTTTCTATGGTTTTCAAGGATGTTCATGGACTAGAGTGGCTAGGATGGGGCATTGTTACTTGATTGTTGCTTGTGAATTGTTTTTTAGTAACACTATGGCTAGTTTGAGGATATGGTGACACAAGATCACTAAGTACATCATGGGTCTAGTGTGAACATGAGAATTTGTTGTTTGTAAGTGTCTTACCTCCATGCAAATGATGCATTGACTATCTAGGTTTAAATCATATCTATATGGTCACAAATATTTGCCATAATAAGCTGAATGTTGATAATAGCACAAGAATCTTGTCACTCTCATATCTTCTACCTTCTACTACCTGATCCCTTCATGTCCTTGATCCCGTGTAGTCACACATCATCTCAATGAGTATAATGACACGCTAAAAATAATAGAGCCATGAATTGCATTTAGAGTTCATCCTACATCACCACATGTCAATCCTACATAACATAAGCATATCATATCACATACATCTTGCATCCATATAGGTTAATGCATAGTCATAATCATAATAGGTTCATACATAATATATGTTACATCATATGAATCCATCATAAGAAAGACATACATACAAAATAAGTCACGCATCATCATATAGAGTCACCTATAATCATCATAAGTCATGTCATCAATAAAGCTCACCATAAGACATATAGAAATGTGTCATAATACAACAATGTCAAAATATCATAATGACTACAAAATCACCCCCAGGTGTCTACATCATCATACAAAATACACTGATACAAAATGGATTGGAGATATGATGAGTTACTGGCCTCAAATCGTGATGGGCTTGATAGCCTCTGAGCATTGGAAGGTCCTATCCTTTCTGATCTTGTAGCTAGTAATGACCTAGGAGGTCCCACAACACCTTTTCTCTCTTGACATATGACTCTTGCTTCTACCATGCGAGGTCATGGCAAAACTCCTTGCTCGTTGTTCGATTGGCATTGTTGCCTCATAGAGCCTCCACCAATAGGAGATATCTTGTGCAGCTCTGAAGACAAAATCCATGCCTAAGGACACATCCCCCTATTGCATGGCTTTTGCATGCTCAATAGCCTCCTCTTCCCTCCTATATCTCTCAACAATGGTAAAAAATTCTCCCTTGTCACTATTTCCAGTTGTTGCCTCAAGGTTTCTATTTGTATAGCTTGTGTCTGGACTTACCCCTATAGGATCTATTTATTGGCGCTCAAGGCACCCACCTCATTCAAATATTTTCCTCCCCATCCTTGTCCCTCCCAGCCCTGACCATGTTGAGATGGATCCAATCTCTCCCATCCATGTCCTTGTATCTCATGTATTTGGACCTATGGAGGTGTTGTTGGCTGATATTGTACCTATCCTAGCATCTAAGCTCGCAGTACCTATCTTCCTTGTCTGCCTCTCCCTCTAGGTTGCCTAGATGATCGTCCTCCTCACCCATCATCTCCCTCATTCTCTCCCTCATCCTCTCCCTCTCCTCTCCCTCATCCTTCTCTCCTCCTCCTCCTCTTGTGTGGCCCCTCTCCATCTATTTTATCCTCGATCCGTGGTGTTGTGTCTCCCACACCAGTCAGCCTAAGAAATGGATGGGCTCGAAACCAAGCCTCATAGTCTACAGTCATCCTTGCATCTGCTATATCCCATCGTCCCACTGCACTGGCACTAAGGCCTATAAATTTGTAACTACCACATCATAGGATAAGGAGGGACCCCACCGTGGTATCTTTAAGTGATTCTTGGAAAACTCCATTGATCCTATGGGTTGACTCTTTATCCTACCAAACTATCTAGATACTTTGTCTTGCAATTGTTGCTCAATGATGAAAGTTTTCTTTCCTATCAGACATCTATTCCAATAGCAACAAGGGATAAAAGCATCATCCTCCTCTCATACCTCACAATCCAAATAAGGTCTCCAGATGACTATATCAATATTATCTATCACCCGTTACTACTATTCCATCTTCCCTAGTCGTAGTTAGGAGACAGCCATGTTGTACATATGCACATGCAATTGTCATGCATCATGCCCTCTATAGCATACCAACCTCATGATTGCAATGTTCTTGTAAGCTCAAATCTGTAGTAGTATCACCCCTGGCAATAGCTTGCATCCACCCAAGTATACAAATTGATCCAAATCATGGCAAAAATGTGATAGTAGACAAGGTCCCCATGTAAATTGAGTCCCCTCTATCATCATCATCTCCATAGCTCGTTCCAATCCAATAGACAAGCCATGGGTCATCCTATCAGGGAAGATGTACCCGCTAATCACAACCCCTACAACAATTGCTCTAAATACTCATGTTGCATTGCACTCATACATCTTATCCTAACTAACATGGCTACCACGGATCTCTAAATCCTCATAGTCAAAGACCCTAGGAAGAGCCTTCATGTCCCCACCCTCCCTTTCATATATAATTATCTATCCATGAATAGGAATTTGTAGGATCATATAGACATCCTCCAATGTCATGGACATCTCTCCTATCGCTAGATGGAATGTAAAATGCTTGATGCACAATCTTTCATCCATTGCAAAAAGCAACCTAAGATTAGCCTAAATCTTGAGCATGAATGTAGTGTGCTATAGTCCAAATGTTCCTAATGCAACATGATCATCCTTGCTTGATTGCCCCACCCCTCTTAATTAAATAAATATCAGGCCCCAGCCCCCTATTCATTAAATAAATATTTATCTAATTAATTAATTATTAGCCTTTCCTTTCAATGACAAGTATCATTCACTTGTTAATTTGCCTCCAACCACCACTCCAATATTTTTACTATTTCCTATACTTACTCTCTAATATCGGTCAACCATTTATTCTTGCCCCTCTTAATCATAGTCCTCCATCTTTAGGGTGTTCTCTATAAAAGAGGCTCCTTTATCTCTCTTTCCATATCAATAAAGTGTAAATATACCTAAACTTTGTCTAATTGTGTACTACAACCACTATCCATTCTCTATTGAGCTCTTGTGCAAGCAACAAATCTAAGAGAAACCATATTAAGCAAGATAAATGAAGATAGATCATAATTTTATGGTATAATGTGATTTAGTTCATAATATTACATGTTTATGACTTTCTATTGGTGTTATGTTGGATTGTGTTGTAGGTCTAAGGTTTTGTGGTAGAATCTCTTTAGGATTTACAATATTAGAGGTATCCAAATCTAGCATAAAACAATACCTACTCCCAAACTACTAATAAAATATATATTGTTTCAAGTGTAGATGGGATCATGTGCTCACAAGACTTCTACCTTATTTGTGGGTTACATAGTTTTAGTTTACCAAGGAGAATAACACATTAAAATGAAAACAAAGATATGATATTAAATAGCTAAACATTCTTAATAATCCCTCTCCAAGCTCTAGAAATCCTTTTGCAATAAGGAAGAAACCATAACAAAAAAAAGGTCTAAATAAATTAAAGTGGTGGAATACTTATCAAATTATTATCACAATGATACTAGCATATATGGCACACGAGGTCTTCACTGGCTAGGAAATATCATATCACGTGAATTCATATCGGGGGGTTTAATATCCCAAAAAAGGGTACAATATATTACCTATCAGTGAAAATAGGGGTTTTTTTAATTCGGGCTATGAAAAAATATTTGGTGAAAATAGGGGGCATTTTAATTTAGACTGTGTATTGGGAGGGGGTGACAAAAAAGGAGTTTTGGGCAATATTTTTTTTAAATAGGGGGATTCTTTAGTATGCCATGAACGCACATGCTACAGCCCAGGTTCACTAAGTGAAGACCCCGTGATATGGCAAGAGGAAACCCTATGTTAGAATTATTTCACAATTTGTTACAAATTTCCTCAAAAATCTTTAAATATCTAAGGAGATATTAGATTACACACATCTACTATACAAATGAACTACTTGTTTGAGATTAAAAAATCATGCTACTCAATAGGTGACTAGACTTGCAGGAGTTGAAACCTTAGACAATCCTCAACACTTGAAGTTACATAAAATAAAAAAATGATCAAATCATTCTTGTCGAATATATATATAGTTGTTTAATTTCTTATAGACATTCAAATGAGAACTAAATACATTATGTAATGAAGGAAATGTGACTAAAAAAGGAAAACTATGTTCCTTTGAGAACCAATTTCACAACATACATTCATATATCTCCAACCAATTAAACTGGTGAAGATGTCTAATTACAAATAAGGAAAATAAATATTTTGATTATAGAAATGAAAAATATAGACAACAGAGAGCCTTCGGTCCAAATATGAGCCTCTCAGCCAAGGATTCCAACATGATGCACAAATGTATGTGCAACATGTTATAGTTTGATACTAATCATGATAAAGAATACTCATCATCTAGAGAAAACCCAACTTTGTACTTCAACCAATCTGTAAAACCCAAAATTTAGAAACATAACAACAAATACTAGATAACAAAAAAATAATAATAATAATAATAACAAAAATTGAGTGATTAAATGAGAGAAATAAAATCGATTACCACAAGAAAAGCTTTGTGCAATTGAATGTCTCTAAATACCCGCACACACACACAAAAGAGGAAAAATGATTGTGGTTGTTTGGAGACTTGCCTTAGTTAAGTCCTTGTTTTGGTGTTTCCACCTCCACAACAGCTAGATAAATAGATAGATTAAAAGACAAATAGACAAAATGATAAATGATGTAATAGACAAGCTGTGTGGTAAATTATAAAATTATCAAAGATATTACCAATGAGGCTTGAGGAACTGAAGAAAGTTGTAAATACTATTATAGAAAATTGTAAAAGCTAGGAATATATATATATATATATATATATATATATATATAGTGTGTGTGTGTGTGTGTGTGTGTGTGTGTGTGTGTGTGTGTGTGTGTGTGAGAGAGAGAGAGAGAGAGAGAGAGAGAGAGAGAGAGAGAGAGAGAGAGAGAGAGTTGTGGTAGCCAAGAGAACACAAGAGATTGTCAGAGTGATCCAAGAGATCTTGCATGTAATGAAAACATAGATCTAAAAGTGAGAAGAGGAGTGGAAGAGGCATCAAGATGCCATTGATATCAAATAGGCTTGCACCCTTCGCAAAGCTATTAACTTGGTAACCTTGTGATATATGGAAACACCCTTGGGCATCTGGGTTGCCTATAGGTTGGAGTGAATCTCCAAAGTGGGTTGGTTTCCCTTAGTACTTCACCTAAACTACTTGACTTGCTAGGAAAGAGGGAAAGAAGTTGTTAAAATGAAACCTATACTACCAAGGTGATGCACTAAACTGACTTCAAACCTATAATGATACTTTACACTCACAATATAATCCATAACTTGAACTATGCAATACACAACTCAATATTTCATGACTTTGCAAAAATGATTCACAACTAGGTTCCACGTGTAAAGAAGAGAATTTAAAAGGAATTAGAAATTCTATGACAACTTAAAATTTCTCCTTAACTCGTTAAACATGACTAATGACCTATAATAGTACATATTTTATGCATAAAGGCAAAAAAAAAAGGAAAAAAATCAAAGGGAAAATTACCTAACCATAAGATTACATCAACTATCTCATATTTTTTGCATAATAAACATCAATGGGAAAAGGTAAAATAGCTTCTCTTATTGATCAAAAGTGCTTACAATAGTTGTGCATAAGTTTGAAAATTTGTCTTTTACCATTACAATACTAGGAAGAATTGGTTTCAAATTTACAAACTTGGTTTTGAATAGCAAGAACTATTTGGAAAAATAATTGAAGACATGGATTTATATTGCAACAACTTGGTAGAAGAAAGGAAGAAGAGTTTTAGAAAGAAATACAAGTGTCACCTCATCTTGCTAAGTCAAAACTCTTGGCCATCCAAACTATTTGTTGCTATTTTCAACCTTTAAATATGCTCCAAAAAGATGGGAAAGTGAAGAAAAGACTTCCTCTTTGACCCATCTATTGATGAGGTGTCTTAAATTTCTCCTGGATACTTGGTTCTTCTTTGAAAAAGGTAAAAATGCCTCCTCGAAATGTTCAACTACTTGAACAAATCATTAAAATACCCTATATTCTCCCCTGAATTGTTGTTACCTCTTTCCATGATCATAGTGTTAGGAAAGTAAGTGTTGTACATGATGGGGAGGGGAACTCAACAGAGCCAAGCCTGTTCCAATAGGAATTTGAGTGATATCTTAGTGGGCTCCCTTCACTCTACACTGGTTTATCAACCAATCAAAACTTTCAAACTCTCTAGGAGTGCTCCCAATCAAAATGTGCTCACTGACTACTCAGGCATGATTGAGATTCACAAGGGTAAATCCAACCTTACTCTATCAAACTTCTAACATATGCTTGCAGGGGTTGTAGAAGGGGTCCTTAAGGTTTTTCCAAGCCAATCAACTAGTTTTTTGATTGGGTTTCATTCATTTCTCCATCGCTCTTTATTTTCCCTATTTTCTAGGCCTAGTAGCCCTAGAGCCCCAATTAGCCCTACCTAACTAGTTTTTGTGGAATTACTCAAAATTATCTGAAAGAACTAGACAAAATAATTTATGATCTAAGTACCCTTTTGGAATAACTTTGAGATTCATCATGTGAGGAAACCAGCTTTGTCCGTACAGGTACGGAACCCAAAAATGGCATATTTGAAGGGATTTTGGGTCTTTTGGGTCTTCTTCCAAGGGTTCAATATCTTCCTTGGTCTGCCACACCTCCAAACTTCCACATAGGATCTTCCACACCCCACTTTATCATGCCAAAAACTTGGCAACTTCAAACCTAGTCAACCCTGCAAGCACTTGCAAAATTTCAATCATTTCCTAACCGGGCTATGACTAAGCTCGCCTAAGAAATGATGTCTAATGGCCTTTCAATGACCTCCAAACCAAAAAATATATTATATACATTGTACAAAGGTTCCATGAATCGAATCCTAAGGTTTTTTGAGAGAAACTCAAAGGACTTCAAGCTGGAACCATGTTTGGGCCTCTAAAACCCTTGCTCAAGCCGAGAGCAATCAAAATCCAAAACACAATTCAAACTTGCAACAAAGACTAACTCAAATGCCTCTTGATAACTACAAGAACATTTACAAAAAAATTATCAAATAATAACAATGAAATCAATCCATGAAGTACGGACTATTGCTCCAAATTTGAGAAAATACAAGTTAAAACTGGAAAAAGGTCTTCAAAATGTATTACAATTTGCTCAAGGCGTTCACCAACCTCATTACATTCATAATCAGTGCATTTACCTTCCATTTAGATCCTAACCAACTCTCCATCAGTTTCCTAACCACCGATATGCTCAAACTCTCAAAAAGTTGCTCAAAGTTGTAAAATATTGTCAAGCAACATTGACAACTTTTGCCAAAAAGTGCATTTTTTCATTTCATGCATTGTTACTAATTCTAAACCACCTAGGATGACTTAAAATCACTAAAATGACATGTCTCAATTCCAAATAAGGATTTTCAAGATGTTTGACACCAAAATGCACATTTATGCCATTTTAGGCTTACAAGGGCTCATATGCCAAAATTGAGTAAATGCATGATCCCATTGACATTCATCCTCCAAATTCTTATCAAAAACACATGTGGACCTATTAGTAGTCCATTATTCACAATTCAAAACCAAACTATAGACTAACACACTAAAATGTAGAAAATGCACTCAAAACTAGGTGCTCCTACACCATACTCCCCCAATGAGAAAGAAGTCAAGTGACTCCTTTAGGCAACAAAGAAAGGGGAAATCCAAGCTTAGAAACATTTTTCTCAAGTACCCAAGTAGCCTCAGGTTTTGGAAGGTTCTTCCACTTGATTAAGTGCTCCATATAGGTGGTATGCCTTGTTTTCTTAAGAACTCTAGAGTCTAACACCTTCTCAGCTTATGGCATGGGTGCAGGTGGTAAGGGAAGGTCTGAGAGTGCTTGCAAGACCTCTGAGACTCTTATATCCTCCTCTCAAAGTTTTCCCTTATATTGTACCAAATCTACAACATTAAAGATGGGAGATAAAGCCATATCACCGGGTAGGTCTAACTTGTAAGCATTGCTGCCATACTTGGCCAATATTTTGCAAGGATCAATCCTCCTCATCTGAATCTTACTAGGGAAACCTTTATGAAGCCTTTCCTTGTTCAAATGAACCATGACCATGTCCCCAACTGCAAATTGTACATCCTTTCTTTTCTCATCTACTATTTCCTTGATTCTTTGAGTGGTGTCTAGTAGGGTTGTCCTATCCTACTCATGAACCTCTTGCATGGATTGAGACATGTCTAAAGCATGTCCACTCTGTTGTCCCATATTTCCAACATCTTTGAGCTCCAAAACACCTCTAGGATGAAGGCCATACACAATTTCAAAAGGGCTTTTACCGGTTGACCTATTCACACTGTCATTGTAGGCAAACTCAGCTTGATGGATGATCTGATCCCAAGCTTGTCCATACTACTTTGTCAGGCATCTAAGAAGGTTTCCAAGTGTTCTATTGACCACCTCTATTTGGCCATCCATTTGGGGATGATAGGCCGAACTGAAAGACAAGTTAGTACCCAATCTCTTCCACAAAGTCTTCCAAAAATGACCAGTAAACTTTGCATCTCTATCTGATACAATACTGATAGGTAACCCATGAATTCTAATAACCTCTTTGAAAAACAAGTGATCAATGTGACTAGCATCATGAGTGACCTGACATGGAATAAAATGGGCCATCTTGCTAAACATATCTACCACAACATAGATACTATCAAAACCTGATTTGGTTTTAGGCAAACCAACAACAAAATCCATACTTACACACTTCCATGGCTGGTTGGGGATAGGTAAAGGTTGATAAAGACCAGCATTGGAAGAGGTACCCTTAGATCTTTGGCAAACCACACATTGTTCCATATATTTCCTGATATCTCTTTGCATCTTAGGCCAATAATAGAATCGTTGGACAAGTTCTAAAGTCTTGTTCAAACCAAAATGTCCACTTAGGCATCCATTGTGCTTCTCTTGCATCAAATATTCTGTCATAGATCTTTTAGGTACACATAGTTGTCCTCCTTTGAACAAAAGTCCATCTTGTAAGGTTTAATCTGCATATTCACTATGAAAATGGTTTCCAAACTCTTGGCAAACCTTGTAGGCAGCAGCAAAGTCTTCATCATCTTCATACAAATCCTTGAAGCTATCCACTCCAATACTTTTGAGCTGCACTTCTTGCACTATTAGTAACCTTCTACTTAATGAATCAGCTACTTTATTAAATTTCCCTTTCTTGTGCTTAATGGTAAAGGTATATGACTACAAATATTCTACCCATTTAATTTGCCTATGGTTCAACTTTTCTTGAGAATTAAGAAAGCTAAGAGCTTGATTATCACTATAAACCACAAATTCTTTAGGCAGAAAATAATGCCTCCATTTCCTAAGGGATTGAACAAGTGCATACAACTCCAAATCATAAGAGGAATACCTTTTCTTTACATCATTGATCTTCTCACTAAAAAATGCAACCAGTCTATTGTCTTGGCTTAAAACTGCTCCAACCGCTATGTTGCTTCAATCACATTCAATGGTGAAGAGCTTGTCAAAGCTTGGAAGAATGAGTACCGGTTGAGGAGCCACCTTTGTCTTCAAGAGATCAAATCCTCTTTGTGCTTCCTTTGTCCATTGAAACTTAGTTTTCATACCTCCCTTGATTGTCTCAAGCATGGGTGCACATATCTCACTAAATCCTATGATGAACTTTCTATAGAATTGAGCCAAGCCATGAAAACTTCTTACTTCACTTATTGTCTTAGGTGTAGGCCAACTGATTATAGCTTCCACCTTAGAGATATCCATCTTCAAATCACCTCTTGAGATTACAAACCCAAGATATACCAGCTCTTGTTTGATAAACTCACATTTCTCCAAATTGATGGTTAGTTGCTCATCACATAGTTTCCTCAATACAATCTTTATATCCTTAAGATGTTCATCCTTAAACTTGCTAAAAATTAAGATGTCATATAAGTAAAAAACAACAAATTTACCAATATTGTCCTTGAGTACTTCATTCATGAGCCTCATGAATGTTCTAGGAGCATTTGTGAGTCCAAATGGCATAACAAGCCATTCATAGAGTCCTTCTATGGTCTTGAAGGTTGTCTTCCATTCATCACCCTCCTTGATTTTGATTTGGTGGTAACCACTCTTAAGGTCTATCTTGGTCAAGTATTCAGTACCTCCTAAACAATCCATCAAGTCTTCAATTCTTGGAATGGGAAATCTATACCTGATAGTAATCTAGTTTATGGCTCTAGAATCAGTGCAAATTCTCCAAGTACCTACCTTCTTTAGGGCCAAAACGGTGGGTATTGCACATGGGTTGATGCTCTTTCTTATTAGTTCATTATCTAAGAGTTCTTGTATTTGCTTGTCTATCTCCTTGTTCTGATTCGGTGTCATTTTATAATTTGCCTTATTGGGTAATGAAGCTTTGAGTATGAAATAAATTTGGTGACTTATGGCATGTTGGGGAGGCAATGTTGTCGGTGTTCCATCACTGATAATATCCTTAAACTGATTTAGGACTTGTTGCACTTCTTTGGGAATGCATATTTTCTTCTCTTTGTTGTCTTCTTTTTGTTTTACAACAATGGAAAACCCCACTCCTCCTTCCTTGAGTGTGTTTATGAACTCTTTCTCACCAACTAGCAGCACATTATAACCTTTTGATCTTCCCTCTACTTGGTCTCCTATGGACTGAATTTTATAGGTGATTCCATCCTTTTGAAAAGTATAGGCATTCTTCTCTCCATGGTGTATTGCTTTTCTATCAAACTGCCATGACCTACCTAGGAGTAGGTGGCAAGCATCCATGGGCAAGATGTCACACAAGATCTTTTCCTTGTAGCCTCCTATAGTGAACTCCACCCAAGTTTGTTCATTCACAAGAACATGTTGCCCCTTGTTGAGCCAAGTAACCCTATAAGGATCACTATGTGGTATTCTTGGTAAATTGAGCTTACTCGCTACTTCCTCTGACACTATGTTATCTATGGATCCTAAATCCACCACCACTCTACATACCTTTCCCTTGATCTTGCATTTTATCCTAAACAAGGATCTCCTTTGGATAGGTTTCTCCTTAACTAGTTCTTTAATCAAGACTCTTCTTATCATAAGATTATCTCCAACCTCTGAAGCCAAACTCACTTATGATACTTTCATGTTTGCTACATCCTCTTGAGCATAATTTACTCTCCTCTCACCTCCTTGGGATGAAGAAGACGTCTCAGGACATCTATAGGCCAGGTGTCCAAGTTGATGGAAATTGTAGCACTTCATAGCGGCAAAATAGGACCCTCTTCCTAATCCACTAGACCTTCCTCTACCAAATTTGCTAGATCCCCTTCCTCTATAGCTGCTCTTTCTATTGGAATCCCCACTTTTCTCAACCAACTTGGATTCCCCTTGAGATCTTTGGTCTACACTTCTTCCACTAAAGCTACCTCTTTGACCTCTACCATCTCTCCCCCTACCTCTACCTCTGTTGCTTTGTTCTTGTTTCTTTTTGCTCTTTTCTTCCACCTTGAGTGCCAATTGATAGAACTTATGAATGGTATTAGGACATAACAAACTCAATTCTTCTTGAATATTCCATCTCAAGCCATTCAAGTATCTGGCTACCTTGATACTTTCATCTTCCACTGTTGGTATTATGGATGTGTTGCATTGGTTTTGTCATTGATGTCAACACTTATCCTTCTGGAGATCTTTGGTTATGTTGAACTGGCACATTATGTTCACTGGCAAGTTCAGTGACTTATGCACAGTCACTGGTATATCGTTCATCAGCGGGTTATATTGTTCACCAGCACTAAGGATGACTTGTTATCATCTGGAGATTACTTGGTTATGTCAAAGACATGGTTGGACACTTGGTTTTGGTATTTTGGTTATTGGTCTAATCAGGTTGACATATTTATTGTTATCGGCAAATTGGTCTAGGTTATGGACCGGCATGCATTATCTATTCCAGATCAGCACGATGCGTTATGGAGATGATTTAATTGATTGGATATTGTTGTAAATGTATTGAACCGACATGATGCATCGCATCTTGACTTATTTGTAATTGATTTAATTGTAATATTCTTAGTTAGCCGACCTACACATTTGGTCTTAGGTTTTGGTATATGCAAGATCTCATTTGTGAGATGATGTAATAGGTAGAAGAAAGAAAATGGTTATGGTATTGTATCATGGTATGTGCAAATATTAAAGATCATATGAGCAGACCATAGAGAAGGTTCAAGGAAGGTTTGAAGGTGATTATCAGAGCTTAACCGGTACTAAATCCAGCATTGGAGCTGCTACTTTGAGTAGTACATTATCATTGGATTTAATCATCCAATTGTAGTCAATGTGACTCCTATCTTGTGATTGAGTAGTGAGCTCTAGGCAGTTGGCCTTTTTGCATGTGTAGACCCCATTTGTATACACATACTATCTGTAGTAGTATCATCTGATTGTGGGTAAGGTTTCCCACTATGGTTTTTCCCCTTACAGGGTTTCCATGTACAAATCTTGGTGTTATTTGTTGTGGATGTTGTTTCTCTATCTGTTCTATGCATTAAGTTTCACCGGTATTAATATTAACTGCTAATCTGTCAACCGGCATTAAGTTTGGTTTACCGATATTAAGTATCAAGTTTGATTAATTTATATTTGGGTTGAAATTAATTGACAACTAATTCACCCCCCTCCCCTCTCAGTTGCCTATGGGTCCTAACATCCACCACCTTGGATCTCAAACACAATTTCTAAAATTACTCAGTGTAGCTGCTCACATCTAAGTATCTTTATCTCAAGTTTTGTCTCCTTTTGTCCAATTGGATCTCATAATCTTTAGGGATATATGCTTCTTTTATCTTGGCTAGCATTCCTTTCCAAGTGGCTATTGGGTTCTTACCCTCCGTTTACCTCTCTTCTTGGATGAATTTCCACCAAGTTAAGGTTACTCCTCTCAATCTAGATTTGGCTACCTTCACCTTTTGTGCCTCACTGATCCCATCACATTCAAAGTGATTCTCCAATCCTTCAATCCATTCCATGACTACTTTTGGTTCCATTTTTCCATAAAAAAGTGGCACTCCTTCCAAGGATTTTCCTCCTAAGGCTTTGATGGCTCTAAAGAAAGGCTCTTCCGGTAGAATAGGATCTATTTCAGGTGTGTTATCCTCTTCTACTACTTCCTTACCCTTCCCCTCATTGACCTTGATTGTCTCCTTCTCAGTCTTATCTTCAACTGCATCTAGTTTTCTCTCCAATTGTAGTAATCTTTTCCTAAGGAGTCTATTCTCTTCCTCTTGATATTCTACCTTCTTGGCTAACTCTACATTTGTCACCATCCTTAGACTATTTTCTCCTACTGATTCAGTGTCTGTCATGTACTGGCTTCTTCCCAAATCTTGGTTGCTCTGATACCTCTATGATGGGGAGGGGAACTCAAGAGAGTCAAGCTTGTTCCAATAGGAAGTTGAGTGATATCTTAGTGGGCTCCCTTCACTCTACACTGGTCTATCAACCAATCAAAACTTTCAAACTCTCTAGGAGTGCTCCCAATCAAAATGTGCTCACTGACTGCTCAGGCATGGTTGAGATTCACTGCTCAGACATGGTTGAGATTCACAAGGGTAAATCCAACCTTACTCTATCAAACTTCTAACATATGCTTGCAGGGGTTGTAGCAGGTGTTCTTAAGATTTTTCCAAGCCAATCAACTGGTTTTGTAGTTGGGTTTCATTCATTTCTCCATCGCTCTTTCTTTTCCCTATTTTCTACGCCTAGTAGCCCTAGAGCCCCAATTAGCCCTACCTAACCGATTTTTGTGGAATTACTCAAAATTATCCCAAACAACCATAAAAACTTATGATCTGAGTACCCTTTTGGAATAACTTTGAGATTCATCAAATGAGGAAACCAGGTATGTATGTACAGGTACGAAACCCAAAAATGGCATATTTGAAGGGTTTTGGGGTCTTTTGGGTCTTCTCCCAAGGGTTCCATATCTTCCTTGGTCTTCCACACCTCAAAACTTCCAAATAGGATTTTCCACACCCCACTTTCTCATGCCAAACACTTGGCCACTTCAAACCTGGTCAACCCTGCAAGCACTTGCAAAACTTCAATCATTTCCTAACCGGGCTATGACTGAACTCACCTAGGAAATGATGTATAATGGTCTTTCAATGACCTCCAAACCAAAACAAATCTTATATACATTGTACAAATGTTCCGTGACTCGAATCCCAAGGGTTATTGACAGAAACTCCAAGGACTTCAAGCTGGAACCATGTTTGGGCCTCTAAAACCCTTGCTCAGGCCGATAGCAATCAAAATCCAAAACTCAATTCAAACCTGCAACAAAGACTAACTTAAATGCCTCCTATGCACTACAATAACATGTACAAATCAATTATCAAAGAACAGCAAGGAAATCAATCCATGAAGTACAGACTGTTGCTCGAAATTTGAGAAAATACAAGTTAAAACTGGAAAAAGGCCTTCAAAATGTATTACAATTTGCTCAAGGAATTCACCAACCTCATTACATTCATACTCAATGAATTTATATTCCATTTATAACCTAACCAACTCTCCATCGGTTTCCTAACTACCAATATGCTCAAACTTTCAAAAAGTTGCTCAAAGTTGTAAAATGTTGTCAAGCAACATTGAGAACTTTTGCCAAAAAGTGCTTTTTTGCATTTCATGCATTATTACTCATTCTAAACCACCTAGGATGACTTAAAACCACTAACATTACATGTCTCAATTCCAAATAATTTTTTTCAAGATGTTTGACACCAAAATGCATGTTTATGTCATTTTAGGCTTACAAGGGCTCATATGCCAAAATTGAATAAATACATGATCCCATTGACATTCATCCTCCAAATGCATATCAAAAACACATGTGCACCTATTAGTAGTCCATTATTCACAATCCAAAACCAAACTATAGACTTGCACACTAAAATGTAGAAAATGCACTCAAAACTAGGTGCTCTCGCACCAGTACACCTTGCATAATAATGTTTATAATTTTAATATTTTATTTATTATGTGAGTTGCACATGGACGTGTAAAGTGGCAAGATTCAATTGGAATAAGTCTCGAGGCCACTTGATGAGTTGTATTGTAACATTGGGGAAAGTAAATTTAATAAAGTACCCAATATATTGTAACATTGTGCTTGATGATGGTCAGGGTTTCAAAAGCATTCGTGGTTGTATTTTTAATGGTGTGTTGCTAATAATATATGGATGATAGATGCTTTTGGAGGTTGGATTTTTCCCTCATGAGGGGTTTCCTAGGGTATATCTTGTGTCATCTTTGATGGGTATGTTGTATCCTCTTTCCATATAGAATCTATGTGTTCATTTGATTGATATCTCAATTGGGTTCTGTAAAAATTATCAATTGTATGGTTGCAAGATTCCTTTCAAGAGGTATCAAAGCTATAGTTTATAGTGTTATAACCCTAGGATTTGAATGCATGAAAATAATGAAAGATGTGGAAAGATATGAGGGTTTTAGGTTTGCTGTTATGATGGGTTGTTGGCAGATTTAGGGTTTGAAAAATGATGGGTCAAATGAGTTTATTGGTTGTAATTTTATATGAGGGCTTTATTAGAGAAATGTTGTAAATGATCTCTTGGGACACAATGAACCTCATGGATGGATTCAAGTTGGTCGGGAGACAAAAAGTTATATATAATTTGACATATTTTGCTGTAAGTTGAAAATATTGCAAATTTTTTTAGCTTGATGGTCGTACGACTGTCAACCTTGCAAGTTCGCTAGAAAATTAAATTAAAAATTTTACTTGTCACCATTAAAATATTTTCTTGCTAAAAATTAAAAAAATATTATTTTTTTGTCGGGTGGGGGTTGGCCTTTTTTTAAGTGATTGAAAAAAATAAAATAAAAAATGTATGGGGGACAGGGCCACCACCCCTCGATGACCTTTGGCCATATTAAATTCGCTAAAAGTAAATAAAATATAAAAAATCAGCTTGATTTAAATGCTAGTTGATCTTAGGTCAGGTCTAGGGGACACACCAAATAATTTTATTATTAAAAAATTCAAAAAAAAAAATTGTGGCATATAGGAGAAATATTTTCTTGGTGTCCATATTATTTGCAAGTGTAGCCTAATAGGTTTTTTGTCTTCCGTGGAGCATAACTTAGGCCAAGAGTGTTAGATTTTCGACTTCTTATAGTCATTGGAAAGATTCCTAAAAGAAATACATGATGGTATGATCAATTTTTACATATTTTTTTGTTTGGGAAGTGAAATGTTAGCTGGAAGTGGTACGTACCTTTATGGTTTTGAGAGGTCATAACTTGAGCATACAGAGTTAGATTTTGGAATTTGAATTGTCGACGAAAAGCTAGTAGAAAGTACTACATAGTGGATCAAGATTGGAGCAGGTTTGACATGATTTATTTGTTGATATATTGATTTGAGTTGTTTATGGGTTCTTTTGACTATAGTGACATTATGAGTTTATGACATTACAAATTGGAGATTTGGAGTTTATGTCATTGCATACTCAGTATTGTATCTCATATTGCTCTCATATTGATATGGTTATCAGTTTTGGTTTGAGTATGTATATTGCATTATTGGTTTGACAAGTGTGTTAGGGTTTCAAGCAGATCCGAAGCAAATATGAACTAACAATTATATGCAGATTTAAATACAAAAGATAAAGAAATAAAACAGGACACAGATAACATAGAGATTTAACGTGGTTCACCCAGAATGGGTTACGTCCACCATACACAATCATCCAATCTTTCTTATTATCTAGCAAAAATAGTACATCAACCTTACCATGCCTTAAGCATCCCAGCCACTTATAACATGCTTTTTAGGGAAACAAACAAAGTCGGCCTTTTTAGGGTTTTATTACAATGTCGATTTTCATCAACGAAAAATGGCAACGTGTTGAGTGTACAGTACTTTGCTGATCAGTCGCCACATTTCAACAATCTCCCACTTGGAGACTAATCAGGCTCCACGATGAACAATCTCCCACTTGGAGACTGATCAGGCTCCAAACCGAACAATCTCCCACTTGGAGACTGATACTACATGACACCACAGTACATGCAACATCCGCTGGATAAAACACTAGGACTTGACTGGTATAAATTCCACAATTATCAATCAAGAAGACCAACAGAAACTGATGAAGAAATCAGCTTCTCCTGTGGAACTACCTTCGTGAACATATCGGCAGGATTCTCACGTGTGTGAATCTTCTCAAGCCATAACTGACCCTCCTCCAAAACAGTCCGGATGAAGTGGTACCTAAGCTGAATGTGCTTTGTCCTTGAAGGAAAAGCAGAGTTCTTCGCAAGATGAATGGCACTCTGGCTATCAGTATACAATGGGCTATCCTCTTGTGTCTGACCCAATTCCTCCAAAAAACATTGCAACCAAATCATCTCCTTGTTGGCTTCTGTAGCAGCAACATACTCAGCTTCAGTGGTTGAAAGTGCAACAACCTTTTGCAGCCTAGAAATCCACCTGACTGCAGTTCCCCCTATAGTAAAAAACATACCCTGTAGAACTCCTTCGTGAATCAATATCACCTGCCAGATCAGAGTCAACAAATCCACTCAGAGCAGCATTAGAACCTTTGAAACATAATGTCTTCGTAGTGGTTCCTTTCAAATACCGAAGGATCCATTTCACAGCATTCCAATGTTCCATACCCGGATTACTCATAAACCTGCTCACAACTCCCACTGCATGTGCAATATCTAGCCTTGTGCATACCATTGCATACATCAGACTGCCAATAGCTGATGAATACGAGATGTTAGACATTTTCTTTACTTCTTCCTGTGCCTTTGGGCACATCTCCTTAGTCAATTTGAAATGACTAGCCAAAGGTGTGCTAACTACTTTTGCATCCTGCATGTTAAATCTTTTCAACACCTTCTTTATATATTCACTTTGGGACAAATTCAAGGTTCTATTTTTCCTGTCCCATGTAATCCTTATACCAAGAATTTGCTTAGCTGCACCCAAATCCTTCATAGCAAATGACCTAGCTAATTTTTGTTTAAGATCATTTATATGTTGCTTGTTAGACCCAGCAACAAGCATGTCATCAACATAAAGCAACGGGATAATATAATTGTCATTATCCAATCTCTTAAAATATACACAATGATTAGAATGACATCTATGATAACCGTGTTCAGCAATGAAACTATCAAATTTTAAATACCATTGTCGGGGTGCTTGCTTTAGGCCATACAAACTTTTCTTCAACCTGCACACCAAGTTCTCCTTACCTTTGACCTCATATCCCTGTGGTTGCAACATGTAAATTTCCTCCTCCAAATCTCCATGGAGAAAAGCTGTTTTGACATCTAATTGTTCAAGATGTAAATCATCTGCAGCGACAAGACTAAGTACAGTTCTAATTGAAGTCATTTTTACAACTGGAGAAAATATTTCATCATAATCTATACCCTTTTTATGTGCAAAACCTTTTACCATAAGTCTAGCCTTATATCTTTTCTGACCTCCTTCCTCCTCCTTTAGCCGATAAACCCATTTGTTAGGCAAGGCTCTTTTTTCTACAAGAAAAGGGACTAAGTCCCAAGTCTTATTTTTCATCAAGGAGTCCATCTCCTCTTTCATGCCTAGGTCCCACTATTGTTTGGCATCTACCTGCATTGCTTCTTCATATTCTTCTGGTTCACCAGAATCCATTAATAAAATAGAATACAAAGAAGGAGAAAATCTTTTAGGGGGTCTACTTGTCCTCGTAGAATGTCTAACACTTGAAGGAGTTTGTGGGACAATCTGTTGTTGCTGAGCATCAGGTACCTGTGGCATTTCATTTTCAAGAATCTCATCCAACACCACATATTCTTGCTTGTCATGTTCATGCTTCTTTTAGTGCATTTGTTCTTTATACATAACCTTCTCATTGAATATAACATCTCTACTTCTAGTTATTTTCTTATTTTCAAAATCACATAACTGATAGCCATATTCATCTATCCCATATCCAATGAAGGTACATTTCTGAAATTTAGCATCAAGCTTGGTTCTGTTTTCTTTATCAACATGGACAAAAGCTTCACAACCAAAGGTTTTTAGAAAAGAATAATTTACCTTTTTACTAGTCCATGCCTCCTCTGGAATACCACCATCTAAAGGGGTTGAAGGTCCTCTATTTATCAAATAGATAGCAGTATGTACAGCATCTGCCCAAAAATGTAAGGGCAATCCAGCATGCAATCTCATGCTCCTCGCGCGTTCCATGATAGTCCTATTCATTCTCTCTGACACACCATTTTCCTGTGGAGTTCCTGGAACTGTCTTCTGCTTTTGAATCCCATTTAAGGAGTAGTAATCTTCAAATGCTTTGCTGCAATACTCACCTCCATTATCCGATCAGAGACACTTCAACTTTTTTCCTGTCTCATTCTCAACCAAAGCTTTCCATTTCTTAAAAGTTTCAAAAACATTTGTTTTTGTTTTAGGAAATATAACCATGTTTTTCTGGTTGAGTCATCAATAAAAATAACATAATAACAAGAGCCACCAAGAGATGATACCTAAGCCGGTCCCCATACATCTGAATGCACAAGCTCTAACTTCTCACTCTTCTTCTCTTTCCCAACCTTGAGAAATCTGACTCTTTTTTGTTTACCATAAACACAGTTTTCACAGAACTCTAAATCAATCTTCTTTAGTCCTGGCAAGAGATTTTTGGAGTGAAGGATTTTCATCCCTTTTTCACTCATGTGCCCAAGCCTATGGTGCCACATTATCGAATCTATTCTTACAACATTTATTGTTGTTGTCCCTACAGTAACTTTATATGTAGCAGCTAGGGTAGATTAAGTGTTACCTGTACACAGATATAATGTGCCTACCTTTGCACCTTTAGCTACTACTAATGATCCTTTAGCGACCTTCCACATACTGTCTGAGAGGGTAACTATGCAACCTTCACTACCTAGTTGCCCTGCAGAAATTAAATTCCTTCTTAAGTTAGGAACATGTCTTACCTCCTGCAGAAACCAGTCATTTCCATTCTGCAACTTGATCTTTATCTTTCCTTTTCCAACAATTTGACAAGGCTCATCATCACCCAAATATACCTGTCCAAAATCAGCTTGAACATAATCTAGAAAATATTTTCTATGGGGTGTAGCATGAAATGAAGCCCCAGAATCTATTACCCAGGAATCATTAACATTATCCAAACATAAGATTAAAGCATCTTGTAAAGTATTACTTGCAATATTAGCTTCCTTACTGTCATTTTCATTTTTGTCTCCTTCTTTGTTTTTCTGAGACCAACAATCTTTCTTTAGATGACCAGGCTTTCCGCAGTACAAACAATCTTTCTTTCCTCTAGATTGAGAGCATCCTTTCTTTGACTTCCCTCGTGACTTCTCATTCCTAGGGCCTTTTCCTCTTTCCTTTGATCTTCCTCTATTCTCCACATTCAAAACACTACCCGATGATGTTGGAGTCTCACCTGTGCTTCCTTGCTTAGGATAACACCAACAATATCGTCAAATACCAAAGTATTTTTACCAGAGACAGAGTTACTTACAGCCATAACCAAGATATTCCAGCTTTCTGGCAAAGAACATAAAATCAAGAGAGCCCTAACCTCTTTTGCAAAAGTAATTTTTACCGAAGACAATTGACTGGTAATTGTATTAAATTCATTTAAGTGCTCCACTACAGATCCTCCCTCACTCATTTTCAAATTAAACAAACGCTTCATAAGAAATACCTTATTCAAAGTCGAGGGTTTCTCATACAACTTAGTCAATGTCGCCATCAAATCTACAGTCGTTTTTGCTTCTGTTATATTGAATGCTACAGACGGTGCAAGGCACAATCGAATGGATCCCAGTGCCTTTCTATCTAAAATGTCCCACTCTTCATCTGACATTGTGGTCGCTTTCTTTGCCTTTCCTTCCAATGGCCTCTACAAATCCTTTTGATACAGGTAATCCTCCATCTACATTTTCCATAACTGATAATTCTAGCCGTTAAACTTTTCGACCTTCAATTTGGAATCCTCCATTGCTCCCACTCAAATCTGAGAGTTCTGCCAATTTATAGAAAAACTCGCTTTGATACCAATTGTTAGGGTTTCAAGCAGATCCGAAGCAAATATGAACTAACAATTATATGTAGATTTAAATACAAAAGATAAAGAAATAAAATAGGACATAGATAACACAGAGAGTTAATGTGGTTCACCCAGAATGGGTTATGTCCACCATACACAGTTGTCCAATCTTTCTTATTATCCAGCAAAAATAGTACATCAACCTTACCATGCCTTAAGCATCCCAGCCACTTATAACATGTGTTTTTAGGGCAACAAACAAAGTCGGTCTTTTTAGGGTTTTATTACAATATCGGTTTTCATCAACGAAAAATGGCAAAAAAAAATTTCTCGGGGGCTGCCGCCCCCAAACCTTTGCCCGGGGCCCAGCCTAGCCTCGAACCCTGACGAGGATACGTGTTGAGTGTACAATAATTTGCTAATCAATCACCACATTTCAACAAAGTGCATCATTGTAGGCAATCTATACTAACAGGATTGCATTTATGACTTGGATATGGGTTGTTTATGCCCATAGGTCTTTCATTTTTTGATGCATATCTAGATTGGTGGTTTGGTTTAGTCACATGGTTTGTTGATTTTGTTTTCATATTGAGGAGGAGAGATGTTGTTACCAAGTACAGTCATGGTGGAGGACCTATGTTGTTGACTATGTTATGCTTATAGGTTGGACACTCTAGAAGTTATATGCTTGTTTGGTGGAGGTGATCATGGTGTCAAGGATGTTCCTTGTGTTTAGGGAATTTGACATGAAATGGTTGGATTTGCAAGTGCTTTGATTGGTGATTAATTGGATTTATGATTGGCTATGGCAGTGTATCTTCTTGTTTGAGGATCATGGTTATTTTGGCTTTTGGGAGCTCATGATGTTAACTTTGAGTTCTTTGATTTTTAGATGGATTTAGTTGATTCTCATGTTACAGGATGGTTTTACCATGATGTCAGTGATATATTGTTTATGATTTTAGTGGGAGAATTCGACAGTGATGATGTGGTGGTGTAGGATTGGTTCTTGATTGTTTGTTTGGCAGTTTTGTATCTTCTTGGCTTGGAGATCTTGGTTTATTTGATGTTATTAACACTTTTAGTTGTATGTGTTTAGACCTAGATGATTTTCATTAAGGAGATGGTTGTCATGATGCTATGGAGAGCTTGGTATCATAGTTCAATGAGAGCTCATGACAGTGATGTGTATTTACCATTGGATGGTGGATGATCTTCTTAGTGTCTAGATGTTGGAGGATGCCCTAGATCTTATTGTTGTGGAAGGGTCTTTCACTTTTGTAGGTACACTGATAAGAGATGGTGATATTCATGATATTTGAGGATTTGGACATCTTGGAGGACTCACATAGTTCTTTGTTTATGGTGTGTTTTATCCTTTCATTTGATATGGTATCCTTGTTTGATAGTATGGTTGATATTATGACATGGTACACTCTTGATTGCACGCTTAGAGTTTTTCCTTTATATGAATATTTGATATGTTTGTATGGATCATGTTATCTCCAAGGAAGGGATGGTTAGATCATGTTGTCATATTTATGTTCCCAATTTTGTGGTTGGAGATTTGACATTGATCCTGGTGGTTCTCTTTTTATTGTGTACATGATCATTTACTTGATTACTACATGATATTGTTATGTTGCATTTAGTTTGGCATGGATTGATCGGTTATAGGTAATCATGGATACTTGGAAATGTAGGTGATGTTGGTATTCTCTTGTGGTTAGAGACTTGTCTTGATATGGTTGATGGTTTCAGTAGGAAGTCTGGGGAGAATTCACCTAGTATGGACTTGAGAGGAGATAGTTCTTAGTGTGAGTGATGACGACTTAGATAGCTTGATGATCATTCTCATTCCCCACTCTTGGTCTACTAGGCAATTTTCTACTAGAGAGGTATTTCCCATTGTTCCTTTCATGTGCATTATTTTGTGCTTATCTTTCATAGATTTGGATCTTGAGCTATGGATAGATGGTTAGTTCTAGAGGATTCAGTTTGAGAGATATTTGGTATTGGTTATCTCCTCATGCATTGGAGTGGTTATTATGATGGCATTCGTTGATGATTGAGTTTCGGAGATGGTTTATTGGGATTATTCCCTATGATTGGGAGTGGTATTGGTTTGATCTTCTTGGTTATGCGAGGCTTAAACCCATGTTGATTACATTATTTTTTATTTTTTTTGGTCCAAGGGACTGAACAAGTTTGGATTTTGTTATGAATTTTTATTTCGGCTTTTATGGAGGACATCATACTTGACACAATTGACATTTAGAGGTGTATGTAGAATGGAATGCTACATGTTTTGATATGCAATGTTTTTCTTTTCGCCTTGATTATCTTCATGGATGTGCAGTTTCATATTACATTGGATTTGAGGTTGTTTCAAGCTATGTATTCACTAGATTGTGTTCATGTGTTGTCATGTGGGAGATGACACAGAGGTTCCTTTATCTCTTTTATTTTGTTGTTTGTGGAGAATGTGGGAGAGTATTGGAGACTTGTTGTGAAGATTTGTACTTTCAATTTATACATTTTGTTATGCTTGTTCCTTGATACTACACGTTATGGTTACACTTTCTATGTGATGAGTTGTTAGTGGACTCGTTTCAAACTTGACATTATATGTAACAGGTATTGCATTTGGAGCTTATATTTGCATGTTGTGGGTTACATGTGTTGATGATATGAAATTCACTTGATATGTTTTGTATAACTTGGAGGTATGGATGGTTGGACATGTTAGCACTTATTGTGGGTGTCATTTCAGCTATGATTATTAGTTCTTGACAACTACCAATATATTTGATACCTTTGGATTGAATGTTAGTGTTTAGGATATTAGTTGAGGCGAGACTTATAATTCGTTGTGACAAATTGTGTGGCTTTCAATTTGGATGGCCTCTTTTTTGTCTAGTGGTCGTGGCATGGTGGAGGGTGAGAGTATTCATGTATGAGATGGTGGTCACTTTGATTCTTGTTGCAGATATCTAGATGAAACACATCGAGCATTTGGATTCCATGATGGTAAATGTGGCTAGAGGGATTGTTCCCTTATTCATGTTTGTGGTTACTTATTGCCCCTTATGCAATGTATACAACAAGTGGGAGAATGTTGGGAAAATAGGTGTTGTACACCTTGCATAATAATGTTTATAATTATAATATTTTATTTATTCTATGAGTTGCACATGGACGTGTAAACTGTAGAGATTCCATTGGAATAATTCTTGGGGCCACATGATGAGTTGTATTGTAGTATTTGCATATATTATATTATATTTATTTAATATTGGGGAATTTTTTTTAATAAAGTACCCAATATTAGATGTGGGGTGAATGGGTTACTTAGCCCATGATATTACCACATGGTTTTGTTGTGGTTTTGTGGAAGCTTGTATCTATAAAAGCAACCACAAGGGTAGTTGTTTGGGTAAGCTAGGTTTAGCGTTTGTGGAGATTGGAAGCATGGCATGGCATGTGTGGTTACATGCTTGTTCACATGGAGTGTTTGTTGATGGTTGGGGTTTTGAAATCTTTCGTGGTTGTATTTGTAATGGCACATTGATTATAATACATGGATGATAGATGCTTTTGGAGGTTGATTTTTTCCCTCATGAGGATTTTCCCAAGGTATATCTTGTGTCGTCTTTGATGGGTATGTTTCCTATTCTTTGCATATGGATTCTGTGTGTTAATTTGATTGATATCTCAATTGGGTTATGTGGAAATTGTCATTTGTATGGCTCCAAGTTTCCTTTAACATAGGGCATGTGTGTAAGGAAAGCACAGTGTGGAAACGCCTTCCTAATGTCAATTAACAGGGAAGATAATGCAAGAATGTAGTTTAAAAACTTTTATAGAACATCAAGAATAACATAGACCAAACAAATAGAATCAACACAAAGACAGAACACCAAGAATTACGTGGGAAAACCCTTTCGGGAAAAAAACCCACCACCAACAGTTAAAACACTTTATTCAAGTAAATGAATTTACAATAAAGTTTCAGTCTACAACTACAGGCATTCATTCTTAGATTCTCACAAACTGGACACTACAATCGGAACTCAGATGTATATCAATCACAACATAGTTATCCAATGGCTACATATATCAAATTGTCGACAGTTCATCTGAGCAACTGCAACAATAGCTTGAAGTCTAACCGTCTGTATCGGTCTGCATTCATGAGAAACACAATATCCCACATGCACCAGGAAGTCGAGTCGATTCGTATTCATATACACCAACAGGAACTTCTAATGTGACCACGAGCTCATCTTTTGGACTTCGGTTCGAAGCGAGCATCCGCAGTCGGTCTCTACTCCATCGGCCATCAAAAAAACTACAAATACGTTGCTCCGATATCTTGATGAAATAGTAGATGACTCCACTAATGCGGCTCCAAATAGATCGACTCTATCGGCTCATCGAGATAGCCTTCAACGGGTAGACTCGATCTCTGATGATACCACAATGACTCTATCGGACCATTGGCATAACCCAACAATGTCATCCCGATCTCCGATGATACTCCAACCGTCGAAGGCGACTCCATCAATCATCGGCATAGCTTCCAACTTGTCAACCCAATCGTCGATATCAACTCGATCGCCGAAGGCGACCTCATCGGGTCATCGGCAAGACAATCAAACTAGTTACCCTGATCTCCAATAACACCGAAGTTGACCAAAGCAGATCCATCGGGTAATCAGCATAGCATTCAACAAGCTCCTCTGATAGCTGATGACATCCTGATCGCAGAAGTCGACTTCATCAAGTCATTGGTGTAACGCTAACCAAGCTCACCCGATAGCCAATCAATAAGAAGAGGGTTCCATCAAGAGTCACACCAACAACTGTTCCATCAGGATAGGTTATTCTGATCAGTCTAAACACAAGTTAAGTTAATTCAAGGCACATATTTCCAACAAACTCCCACTTGACAAGGAATTCATTGGACCGATTACCATTTCAGACGTTACAAAGAATCATGGGTATCAAGACCCATAGAATTAGAACACCACGTGAACTTGTGAGTGCTCGCCAGTTTCATCAAGGCGTCTGCAACATTTTCTAGAGTGTCTACCTTGTTAAGATAAACTTTTCCATCTTCCACCATGTCATGAACAAAGTGATACTGAACATCAATATGCTTCGTTCTGGCAAGGAAAATAGGGTTCTTCGCTAGACATATAGCAATCTGACTGTCACTCCAAATTTCAATCTGCCCTGCATCAAAACCAATATCTGTACTCAAACACCTAAGCCAAAAAGCTTCTTTACAAGCATGTGTGGCTGCCATGTATTCTGCCTCTGTAGTGGACAATGCGACTACAGACTATCCCTTGCTCATCTAGCTTATTGCTCCACCATTCAGAACAAAAATATATCCACTAGTGGATCTTCTGCTATCAATGTCTCTTGCCCAATTAGAATCCACATAACCACTAATGTTGAGAGTTCTCTTTGAATCATTCAAACTACCATGATAGCACAAAGCAAAATCTGAAGTTCCCTTCAGATATCTAAACACCCTCTTTACAGCATCCCAATGCAGCTTTCCTGGATTCGACATAAACCTGCTAAGTACTCCCACTGGTTGGGCAATGTTTGGTCTTGTACAGACCATAGCATACATTAAGATGCCAATAGCAGTTGCATAAGGTACACTTTTCGTGTCTTCTATCTCTTTTGGAGATTTTGGACTGTCAAGCATGGATAGTTTAGTTCCCTACAAAATGGGAACAACCTGTGATTTACGGTCAGATATATGAAACCTGTCAAGAACATTGGTTATATACTTTCTATGGCTAAGCCAAAGTTTCCTCTTAGATCTATTCCTTTTGATCCCCATTCCCAGAATGTACTTTGCTGCTCCTAAGTCCTTCATTTCAAATATCATAGATAACTGAGATTTTAAATCTTAGATCATACCTTTTGTATTTCCTATGAACAACATGTCGTCTACATACAAAGGTATGATAAGAATCCTATCACCTTTAGTTTTATAGTAAACACAATGATCAGCTTTTAATCTCACAAATCCCAAGGACAAAACAAATGTATCATACTTTTGATAGCATATTTTGGGAGACTGTTTCAAACCATACAAAGACTTCTTGAGTCTGCATACCAAATGTTCTTTACCTTTTTCACAAAGTGCTCAGGCTGAGACATATAAATTTCTTCTTCAAGATCACCATGAAGAAATGTCATCTTCACATCCATCTGTTCAATCTCCCAATCATATGTTGCTACAAGTGACAAGAGAAATCTGATAGATGTCAGTTTAGTCAATACCTTCCTTTTGAGAATACCCCTTTGCAACCAATCTTGCTTTGTACTTGTCAATTTTCCCATCTAGACCATACTTCTTTTTGAATACCCACTTGCAGCCTACAGGTTTTCTGCCTTTAGGAAATGGCACCAAATCCCAGGTTCCATTTTTATCCAATGATGACATTTCATCATTCATGGCTTCCAATCAGGAATCTAAATCAGGCATCTTAATAGCTTCTTTGACAGTCCTAGGCCCATCGGTATTTACAAGTAAAGCATAAGCATAGCTAACATTCAACATAGAGTGATTGTACTTATTAGGTTTTTACCTATCAGTTTGTCGCCTCTCTCAAGTAGATCTTCTCAACTCTGGTGTTGAGGCTTCTTGAGATTCAACGAGAAGCTCATCATCATGTTCTTCTTCAGAACTACTTGAACTCTCCTTTTCTTCAGGTATCTCTGTAGATTCTTCATTAGCTGGAGGAATTTCAACCTCAGCTTCTCCTTTCTTTCCTATGTTGTGATCTAGTGACATAGGTTTCAGCTCATGAAAAATCACACTTTTGTTGTACATAACCTTACTAGTCATTGGATTCCAAAGTTTGTATCCTTTCACACCAACTCCATAGCCAATGAAGATACATTTCACAGCTTTGTTATCCAACTTAGATCTATTAAGACACATGAGCATATGCCTCTGCACCAAAAACATTAAAGTGCCTTAAAGAAGGTTTCTTACTAGACCATGCTTCCATAGGTGTTTTGTCAACCAAAGCTGAAGTAGGAGAATGATTCAGCAGGTAACATGTTGTATCAATTACTTCAGCCTAGAATTTTTGTTCCAGCCCATCTCCGCTCAACATGCTTCTTGCTTTCTCCATTAGAGACTGATTCAACCTTTCAGCAACTCCATTTTGTTGTGGAGTGTAAGGTACAGTCTTATGTCTCTTAATTCCACGATCAACACAATACTTGTCGAAATCTGCACAACAGTATTCACCACCATTGTCTGTTCTTAAACATTTAATCCTTCTCCCAGTCTGATTTTCAACAAGGTTCTTAAACTCCTTAAACCGACTAAATACTTCTAATTTAATTTTAAGAAAGTACACAAATGCCCTTCTTGAATAATTATCTACAAAAGATACATAGTACTTAGACTTAGACAGAGAAGAAACATCTGCTGGACCAAACACATCAGAGTGAACATAATCCAGAATGTCAGAAGACTTATGAGAACTGGAATAAAACTGAACACGGTTATGTTTTCCATATATGCAGTGTTTGCAGAAATCAAACTCAAAACTACAATCATCCAGACCTTCAACCAGATTCTTATTCTTCAAGGATTTTAAACCTTTTTCACCTATGTGGGCTAACCTATTATGCCAGAGCATTGTTTTCTCAGCAGGAAGTTTAGCTTCCAAATAATTAGCATTATGCATCATTACAGTTGTCTTAACAGACTTTTCAGAGGTTACATTACAACATATAGGTTTAGCATTTAACTTATACAGTGTACCAACATGATTACCCTTTTCCAAAATAATGGAGCCCCTAGTCATCTTGCAACCACTAGATACAAATGTAACTTGTACTCCAGCATCATTAAGTTTACTTACAGAGAGAAGGTTTCTTGCCAGACCTGGTATACGAAGAACTCCATTGATCCCCTTCACTCTACCATTTTTTAATTGAATTTTAATTATGCCTCTCCCTACAATCTCCAATGTAGAATCACTAGCCAAGTATACTATTCCACCAGCATACGGTTCATACTTCGAGAACCACTCCTTGTGGGAGGTCATGTGAAAAGATGCGCTAGAATCTACTAACCAGGCGGCATCTGAGGTACGCACTTTCAGGGCTGTTACAAATGCATCTGCATCATTCTAAGAAGATTCAATGTCAGAATACTTCTTCTTCTCCTCCTCCTTGCAATCCTTTCGGATATGCCCTTTCTTCCCACAGTTCCAGCATTTCACCTTTGACTTCTTA
Organism: Cryptomeria japonica; assembly: GCF_030272615.1. Classification (NCBI taxonomy): domain Eukaryota; kingdom Viridiplantae; phylum Streptophyta; class Pinopsida; order Cupressales; family Cupressaceae; genus Cryptomeria; species Cryptomeria japonica. The sequence continues at coordinate 396,081,462 of NC_081407.1, read as the reverse complement.
CCTAGAGATTTCGATCTCTCTTGAGACTTGGACTTGGACTTCTTTCCTTTCTTCTTGTCTTTGTCCTTTGATCTGCCTCAAATAGAGACTGCATCTTTTGTCATCTCAAAAGACTTCTTTCTCATTCTTTTGACAAAAGAGTATTAACCACAGTATCCATTTTGAACTGGGTCGTAGTACTACCGATAGCCATCACTAAGTGATCCCAAGAGTCAGGCAATGAACACAATAGCAATATGCAACGTTCTTCTTCCTAAATGGACACACCAATAGAAGTTAATTGTGCAAGAACCATTTTGAATGCATTCAAGTGGTCTGCCAATGGTGTTCCTGCATCCATATTCAGAGAGTACAACTTGTTCCTCAAGAAAATTTTATTCACCAAGGATTTTCCTTGATAAATATCTCCCAACTTATTCCAGAGAAGATGTGCAGTATTCTCCTCATGGACATTTAACAGAATAGAATCAACAAGACATAGCCTGATTAGACCCCTTGCCTTCTGGTCAGCTAATTCCCAATCCTCTTGCTTCATGCTTGTAGGTTTCTGCCCAGACATAGCAATCCAAAGGTCTCGGTTGAGCAACAAGTCTTCCATCTTGAGTTTCCATAGTTCAAAACTGGAACCATTACACTTCTCCAATCTCCATGTCTATGCGCCCTGAGGTGCTCGCCATCTTAACCTGTAAAATAAACAAGTAGACACTCTGCAAGACTCTCACTGAAACAGAACTGACACAAAACTAACCCTACCCAACAAGGATAACAAAATAGGCCAAGATATGATACCACTTGTAAGGAAAGAACAGTGCGGAAATGCCTTCCTAATGTCAATTAACATGAAAGATAATGCAAGAATGCAGTTTAAAAACTTTTACAGAACATTAAGAATAGCATAGACCAAACAAATAGAATCAACACAGAGACAGAACACCAAGAATTACGTGGGAAAACCCTTTCGGGAAAAAAACCCACCACCAACAGTTAAAACACTTTATTCCAGTAAATGAATTTACAATAAAGTTTCAATCTGCAACTACAAGCATTCATTCTCAGATTCTCATGAACTGGACACTACAATCGGAACTCAGATATATATCAATCACACCATAGTTATCCAATGGCTACATATATCAGATTGTCGACAGTTCATCTGAGCAACTGCACCAACGGCTTGAAGTCTAACCATCTGCGTCGGTCTACATTCATGAGAAACAAAATATCCCACATGCACCAGGAAGTCAGGTCGGTTCGTGTTCATATACACCAGCAGGAACTTCTAATGTGACCACGAGCTCATCTTTTGGACTTCGGTTTGAAGCGAGCATCTGCGATTTATCTCTACTCCATCGGCCATCATAAAAACCACAAATGTGTTGCTCTGATCTCTCGATGAAATAGTAGACGACCACTAATGTGGCTCCAAATGGATCGGCTCCATCGGCTCATCGAGATAGCCTTCAATAGGTAGACCCAATCTTCAATGATACCACAGTGACTCTATCGGGCCATCAACATAACCCAATAATGTCATCCCGATCTTCGATGATACTCCAACCACCAAAGGCAACTCCATCGGTCATCGGCATAGCTTCCAACTTGTCAACCCGATCGTCGATATCAACCCAATCATCGAAGGTGACCTCATCGATTCATCGGCAAGACAATCAAACCGGTTACCTCGATCTCTGATAACACCGAAGTCGACCAAAGCGGATCCATTGGGTAATCGGCATAGCATTCAACAAGCTCCTCTAATAGCCGATGACATCCCGATCGTCGAAGGTGACTTCATCGGGTCATCGATGTAACGCTAACCAAGCTCACCCGATAGCCGATCAACAAGAAGAGGGTTCCATCGGCAAGAGTCACACCAATAGTTGTTCCATTGGGATAGGTTACTCCGATCAGTCTGAACACAAGTCAAGTTAATTCAAGGTACATATTTCCAACAATGTGTTCCTCGTGATTTTGGATTTAAAAATGTTATAGGTTCAAATGGAAAGAGAATGGGGTAGTCAAGACCCCCAAGTTTTCTTGAAACTAAGTCAAAAATTCTTAAAACTACTCCTTGATACATCTCATACCTCTGAATGAATACCACACATGTAAAAATGACTCCTAGAAGTCATAAAACTACTCTTTAATATTGAACTTTAGGATTCTACCTTTTTCATATTTATGGTACTTATTGTCCTCATTACTTTATGTCATTGTCCTTTGTCATTCTCTTTAAGTTTGCACCCTTCAACACTTTTACACACTACCATCATATAATATTTCTTAGACCCTTGATGTCCTTTGCATTAGTATTGGTCTTTCATTGCTATCCTGCAACATTACATCACTTCAAGCATCATGATGAAGGATTGTCATTGTGTCCTTTCAAATTATGCAATGCCAACATCTTCAAGCATACAGATACAAAATACAAAAACATGAAAGGATGATAATTAAAATGAGTCAAAAGGCTTCTCCTCATAAACTATGTTCTGCTCTCCCTATAACTGAGATTAATTAGGTCAATTTGTGTCCTGAGAAATAATAAAATCTTCATTTCTCTTTCCTTGGATTGGCATTGTTGCATGGTCACTCTTTTCACTAGTCTTCTTGCAAGGCTTTATTCAATGTCTATGCATAATGACTAACCTCATGTTTATGTTTGACTATCACTTTATATATTTCATGTGACTCTCCATTGTGCTAGTCTTCGTAATGACACCATTGATATGTTTGTGTGTTGTATTCATTACCCTTTTAACACCATGCAATCAATTTTTTATAGATTTCCTTAAAAATTTGACACCTTCCATGCTTCATTAGTGTACTATCGTACATGATTGAGACCCCTGTAATTGTTCAATATTATACATCTCTATTCTTTCCAGCTCCATGAATGTCTCCTCTTTTACCAAAATGTTATTTAGTTATGCCAATTCTTTACAATAACTCATGAATCTATCCTTCACCATGCAATGTTCTTCTAACCTTATTTTGCCTTTACTTGTCGTTCTTGATTAGGATTTCAGCTCCACTATTATTTCAAACCTTTGTCTACTTTTTACAAACAACCACATAACTTTACATGACTATAAATTTTCGTTTATCTGCATTTGTTTCCCTCAAGGACCAGTAGTTAAAAGATTTGGTGCTACTGTATTTTTTTATTCTTAGCCTTTTCTATTATGACTAAAAACAAACATAAACACTTGCACCTTTCAATTATGATTGTATCGAGATTTTCTTGAGACTGTCCACTTCCTTTTGTATGGTTGTTACTCTACATTATGCCTTTGCCTACATCTTCATGGGACCTTTTCCAAACTGCCCTTCTTTAATGACTAAATTCCTTCATACCGACTTTGTGTTCTTGACTTCACTTTCCAATTGTTACTTAGTGCCATTTCACTCTTGACTATCATTTCTTTAGTAAATCCCTCAACCTCCTCTAGTCCACCTAATATGGCCAACTGTCCCTTCTTGTTCAAAGCTTGATTTTTTTCATATGGTCCTCAACTTGTACTCTACCCCTTGTATCTTATATCAGCCTTGACCAATTTTTTGGGTTGTCATCTCTATGAATAGTATAGAGATCTGTCAATTGACCCTTTTTCCTTTATGATTGTTTTAATTGATATCTTACAATGATAGAATATCTATCTATCATATCATCCTACTATATTCCCAAGCCATTTAGGTCCCTTGGAAATAAGATATTTGAATTAGAAGGTTGTCGTTGTCAACTAGATCTAGACATTTTATAAGGTCTTTCATACCCACCGCATACTATATGGGGTTCCTTGGCAACACAAATAATCTGTGTTTTTATGCTTAGGGCCAATCTAGATTGATTTTATCATGATGGGTAGCTATGTATTGATTGTTTTGATAGAAATCACTGGTAGCTATCTTGAGAATGCCAAGACCATTAATTGCACATGACAGTTCTCTTGCTTGTTGACTATTTTGTAATTGTTGCTTATCCATAATAAGGCTTTCTCAACAAGACATTGCCACCATTTTATGAAAAATGAATTGATCATAATCTCTTTGTCATTTGACATTTGATGACAAGTGAGTGACAAAAAATCACTCAAATGAATGAGAATGTTGTCCTATTTAGCTTAGATCTATCCATTTATTAATGTCCCTCTCATGCACTTGCATAACTACCATAACATGCATCTTTATGACCATGTTGGTTGTAGACTATCCCTTACAAAAAAAATCATACAATCTTGTTGTCTTGAGAGAAAGACTCAGATTATGAATAGTAATTAACCAGATGCATTTCCATTAAAACAAGAAAGATATCACCTCGAGAGGCATTTTTCATAAATGAAAAAGATGAACACCCTCCATGGTAATGATATTAATGTAAGGGTTTGAGGATGATAGACCTACCCCTTTGACATGAAAATTCTACTACCAATACCTTTGCATTCTCTTCCATGAACTAACAATTGTGGTCTTTAGAGACCCTGCAACCATTTCAGCAGTTTTCCTCACATTTTGGATGCATTTTCCATGCCCAATTGGCCCTAGAAATAATGTTTGCAGCAATCACGTCCACTATAGAAATCTTCAATTGTTGTAAACAAGACCTAAAACATGATGAGAACCCTAAAAGGTCGACATGTTCTACTATAACTCAAACTCTTCATTAATTTAGTTTGTCCCTTTTTACATGCAACATGGTCAAGGTTTTGACAAAGTATTTGGAATATTAACAAATTTAAGGTTCCCTCCTTAAACATGCTTGTGCAGCCTTGACCAAATAAAACATTTTGACAAGGCCATGAAACATTAAGTACATTACTGGATGATTAAACCATCATGAAAGGGAAAAGGACACAACCCTCTATTTAGTCCATTTTGAGAACATCTTAAACCATTTTGAAGAACATAGGATAAGCTCAAACAACCTCAGCAACATCTTCCTATCCTAAAACTCAAGGCACTTATTTAATGACTATTTCAACCAAGGAATGAAATGGGATAATAGTTACAAATCATCCTAAGAGGATTCCACTAACCTAGGTAGGTGGAAAGTGTAAAAATGCTCATAAACGACCTTTGAAAATTAAAAGGTCATGGTGTGCTATTCCAACATCCATACGTCCATTCGACACACTAGTGTCCAGACAAGTAATGCTAAAAAATGATGGGTGGCAAGAGAAACATGAGGTTAACAAAAAATTGACGTAGGAAGGTGGCTAATGAAAAGGACCTTGAGGATCTTGAAAAATGGAAAAGGTTGATGCAAGGTCTGAAATGGACCTACACAGATGCTAGGGTAATGGACACTAAAGTGGCTACAAACATGTAGGTGAAATTACAAAGGGATATGCTATTTTTTAATTTAAATTGTGCCCCCAATTTAGTGGGCTTATGAATCAACATGAATATGCACACTAAAGGAAAGATATTGAAACAAATAATATTATGATGCCAAAAGGATATTGTAGAGAAAGCATTCCCCTAGGGCGAGGACTTACAAAACAAATATGTTAGACAACAAAATCTGCACAAGACAACAATCTTAGAACATGAAAACCAGAAAGCCATAGAGTTTAGAACGTGATAAACAAATAGATTTATAAACAAGAACATAGATAACACAGACAAAAGTACATAAAATAAAATAACTACAATTTTTTAGTCAACAAAGTGTTCAAGAGACCTTGATGTAAAATGTTGTCTTGGTACTATGTGTCAACCCCAAAATACAATGGAAACACAATATATAAGAGTTCTAAAAAGAAGAGAAAAACGTTGTGAGTGATTTCTTCAAGGAATAATGCACCTAGAATATAGGGAAGAAACCAATGTTGAAAAGACTACATGACTGAAGCCCTAGATTTTGTTCTATCGCTAGGGGTCATGAAGATGATAACATTAAAAATATACATCACAATCTAGCAAGTTTTGTTATCCTACATGATTGTAAATTAGTAGGACCAAACCCACTGTGAAGGAAAGCCAATACTGACAAATAAAAATAGACAACCAACCTTGTTATGGAGGAAAGACACTACAGGCATAAGGTAGGATCACCCTCTCTATGGAGGATAGCCAGTAAAAATAAGATCAAGGGAAAAAATAGACACTCACCACAACTAATGAGAAGTACACATGCATCATTTCGGGTGAAAAAGAAACATGCACCACTATGGGAAAAAGATAGAAATGTTCCATTGTAGGCGAAAAATAGACATGCTAGATGTAAGAATGTCAAAGTGAGAGGAATATGAATGCCCCCCTTAAAATATTAGCATGTTGATATATGTTGATATTTTAAGGAAAATAAGAGGGTAATAAAGCAAAGCGTGGAATCCTCAAGAGGGATGTACACCCCCCAAAACAAGTTATCACTTGCCTCCAATATATATGAGAGGAAAACTATGTTGAAAACTATTGTGTTGCTACCATAGAGAAAAGTATGGTTGCGCACAATGTTGTACCACCCCGAATGGAAATGAGAAAGGATGTTGTGAATGCCACATAGTGAGGAGCGAAATAATAGTAGAAAAGGAAGTGTGAGAACCTCATGAGAAAATAATTAGTGTAGACACCTAAAAATGGTCAGCGCTTGCGGAGTCATACTTTAACATTTGCGCATTGCCTCATTTTAGGTTTTTGTGTCACATTAACATTTCTCCTATGTCACGCACTTGGTTTTTATCATTTGCGAGCATCGAGTCATTCTTCTACATTCTTCATTCATCTCGCTCTCAAATTTGGTCTTGTCGACAACACTCTCCCGTCATGATTTTGATCGATCTTATCCTATCGCATCAATGTGCGTGCTCATTTGTCATCATTTTGGACGTCGTCAATCCTAATTAGGGTTTTGTCCTCTTATCAATCTTGTCATTTTGCGATCGATTTGTCATTGATCATTGTCATGTTCAATCTTGTCATTTTGCGATCGATTCGTCATCGATCGTGGTCATTTTTAATCTTGTCATCTTGCAATCTAGTTTGTCGTCGATCCTCGTCCTCTTGTCAATTTTGTCATTTTGCGATCAATTTGCCATCGATTGTTGTCTGTCTCAATTACGTCAATTTGGATCAATTTGTCATTATTCCTCGTAAATTGGTGCATTTATCAATCAAATCATTTATCACATTGATCATTTATCAATTCAAAATCATGATCAAATCAACATCAAATCAATTTTATATCAAGACCTAATTGTCATCCTTGCATTCCTAATTTATCTTCTAGGATTTTATGATTTATTCATTTAACCTTGTTTGTCATTTTCTCTCCATTTTCTTCATCTAGGTTAAATAATTTATTTATTTATCCTAGGTCTTCGTGTCACAATTAAATGTTTAATTTAATTGGCTAACTAATTATTCCTCTTTTTGTGAATTAATTAATAAATGACAAATTATTAATTGATTTACCTAATTTCCTAAAATTCCCTCTTTGTGAATTATTAATAAATGAGAAATTATTAATTAATTCACTAATTTCCTAATTTCATCATTTCTAATTTCCTAATTTTCCTAATTTTCCTAAATTCCTAATTTCCACCTATTTGCTAATTTGTCAAATTTAATTTCCACCTAATTAAATGTCTCTCTAGTTCTCCCTATTTTTGTGCTTCGGTGGAAGCATGAATTTCTCATGCGTCATACTTTTGACATAGCAAGATGTCATAAGCCTCTAGTCTTCTAACCTTTGAATTGGCAATATGTCATAATTCATGACATAGAAGGTGTCATAACCTTCTTCTTTCCACTCATTTTTCCCATTTTGAAATCAATTGCCTCTAATATCAATTTCATGCTAATCTTGTCTTTTCTCCAATTTGTCTATAAATTGGATGAATTTCTTCAATCCTAATCTAATAATCACATTATCTAATAATCTCTTGTTTTGAATTACTTTGTTAAATCAATCACGCTTCGAGTACTCTTGAGCAATCATCTTGTCTACTTGCTTTCATATCATGATCATGCACTAGTAGGTGAGATCCACAACAAAGCTATTTGGAGAAGAAAGAAGGACAATGGAGCCGCATGAAGGAAGCATTTAGATCTACATTTGGTTTGCATAGTCTTTAGTTTTGAATGTTTCATTTTCATGTCTTTATTGAGTGTGTTTAGGATAGATCATTGCATTTTAGTTTTCGTGATTGAGCTAGATTAGTACTTTGATATTTGCTTGTGATGATTTCCGATTTCCTAGCTACAATTAGCATGTAGAATGAATCGGATAGAGGTGAACCTTGATATCACCTATGAAAATAAGAAGAGATGAGTATAACAATAGATGGAAGATTGATGACACCTGATTCATGAAGATTTATTTTATCCCCCAAGGTCTTACATTCACTGGTGGAATGACCAAGCACTTGATGATATGCACACAAAAAGAGTTATGTTTTATCATGCATATGAAACTTCTTATGTGTAGGAGGAGGAAGAGTAATCAAGTGGGCTATGAGAAGCCTCAACAAAATACGATCTTTCCTAGATAAAGGATTAGGATTAGGAAGCAACCCTTTCTCTGGTGGATAAATTGTTGACATCTCTCAAGAAGAAGGAGACATGGAAACATTAGATAAGGGAGGGGATGAAGACATAGGAGAAGTTTTGTAACCTAAACCCACTATAATAGAGTGCAATTCCAATTCCAAAGGGACCTTAACTCATTGCTCCATGTGTCCAAGACCATTTCCTTTGTATCCATGCTTAGAAAGAATATTGAATTTTGGACCATATTGTGATTGCAACTCCCCAAAAGGGAGAGGATCAACATTAATAGTATTGTCAATAGCGTTCACATTATCTCGCGATACAAAATAATAATCTCTTTTATAGCAAGTGTTTAAATGATATTTTTGGAATGTTAAGGTGGATATGGTTGAATTTATATTCTCCTATGAAGGAGTCTGTAAAGTCCAAGGAACCTATTTCTCACCAAGGCATGCATTCGATTGAGAAGAAGAAACATTTTCAAAAGAAACATTGTTCTTAGGAGGAATAGAATAAAAAACATCATCCTTGAAATATGTATCAGAGGATGATGATAATAATTGGGAGTATAAAAATAGATTACAACAATAAAAATAATTATGGATTATCTTCATAGTCCTTCAAGCAATTATGCCTCCCTTGTGATGATGGTCACTAAAAATGATGAAAAATAGGGATTATGAACAATCTAGTGAAAGCCCAACTCTACTTTGACCAATCCACAAAATCCAAAAGTTAGAAACGTAAAAACAAATTGTAGATAACAAAGATAAAATAATAAAATAAATAACACTATTTAAGTGATTAAATTAGAGAAATAAAAAATATGACCACAAGAAAACCTTTGTGCAGTTCAATGTCTCCAAATATCTGCACATGCACAAAAGAGGAAAAACATTATGGGTTGTTCGGAGACTTTGATCAATCAAGTCCTTGTTTTGGTGTTTCCACCTCCACAATAGACAAATAGATAGATAAATTAAAAGACAAATAGACAAAATGATAAATGGTTTAATAGAAAAGTGATGTGATAAATTTCATAATGCTTAAAGACAAAAGAAATATATTAAACAACAAGGCTTGAGGAATCCAAGAGAGTTGCAAATATTATTCTAGCAAGTTATAGGAAGTTGTGCAAGCTATAAAAACAAAGAGAGGGAGTTGTGAATGTCAATAGAACACAAGAGATTTCTAGAAAGAACCAAGAGAACTTGTATGTAGTGAAAAGATAGCTTCAAAAGTGAGGAGGGAAAGAAGAGGCAACGAGCTGTTACAAATCATCCTGAGTGTATTCCACTGACTTGGGTAGGTGACAAGTGGAAAAATGCTTAGAAATGACCTTTGAACATTAAAATGTTGCATGATGTTATCACGACACACAAACATGCATGCGGTGTACTAGTGTCCAGACAAAACATGCTAAAAAAATATGGTGACATGAGAAACATGCAAAAAAAAAAATTGACGTAGGAAGGTGGTTGTTGAAAAGGACCCTAAGAATTCTAAGAATAGAAATGGTTGATGCAAGGGCTAAAATGAACCTACACAGATGTTAGGGGAATGGATACTAAAGTGGCTACAAAAGTGTAGGTGAAATCACAAATGGGTATGCGATTTTCGACTCTACACATTAACATCACATATGGAACAAACTTAAATCCAATGAGATTTGTTAAAATGCCAACAAAGATATGATGTAATGATAACTTGTATCAAGAATGTCAACCACCACATTTATGACAACATACTTTTTCTTGTCACCCAACATTGACTTTTCATGAAGATCTGCGCTTTTGGGGCCGATCATGGTTTCTCAAACTATGTCATTAATAGTGTCTTGAAAGGTTCAAGGTAGTGGTTGGAGTGAATAAGAAGAAATGTGAAAGTTCAACAAAGGTTGAGTTTATTAAAAAAGGGATGAAGGGTTTCAATGTGGAGTTGGACATGGGAATTAAACTTAATAATGGAAGTCTGAAAGTCCATTGAAATTTTGCAAAAGGGTTGAAAAGGAAAAAGGAACAAAAAATAAAATATATGGGAAAAGTATGTAGGATTGGACAAGGAAACAAGATTTCTAGGTAGAAAATGAGATATCTTAATCTTGATGAGAATTTTGCAAGGGAACATTAGAGATGGTATAGGAAAAACTTATGGAAGTGGAGGGAATTTGATGAAATGGAAGAAGAAAAAGTCTAGATCCACATGGAAAGTCTACAAAGGTGAGGAAAAGGAAGATATATGGGGGGTGAGGAAGAAGGGAGGTTTGAATAACCAAATAAAACCAAAAAATAAAGAGGAAATGGAAATTGCAATAAGGAAAAGGGAGACTGTGATAAATTGGTGTGAAACAAGACATCAAGATAGGACATTGAACAGATGCTAGATACCCACTGAAAATTCACAAAAGGATGAAACATATAAAAGAGAAGGAAATATGGGCATATGAACCTTGCAAGGATTTAATACACAACAAGAGCTTAAGATAGGACATTAGACAAGAAAAAATTTGTTTAGTAGTCCATAGAAACTCCACATATTTATAAAATAATAAAAATACTTAGATACTTAGAACCATTTGGGATTCTTGCAACTTCCAACATTAATAGAGAGTGGAGGACGAAAAGGAACAACATTTAGAAAATTTTGCCAAGGGGGTCCATTAGAGTATTTATCAAATTAGTTATCACCAAGAATTTATATGTTGACCTTCATGTATTTGGAAAACTATTTCAAGTATATCCTCCTACTTTACTCGAATTTGATATAACTTGATAAAAACATTGCCTTAGAGGCCGCATTAACTAGAATGGATAACTTATTCATGATGTTTGACTATTTAATTCTTAAAAATAAATACACAATCTCTATTTTCATCTTTTTAGTAACCATCACCACAAGAGAGACATAATTACTTGAAGAACTATGAAGATAATCCATAATTATTTATATTATTGTAATCTATTTTTCAACTAGTTTGGATATTACAATAGAATCAACCATACAATGAGGGGAATTCATCTTCAAGTCTACTTATGATTTTAATTATAAAATAAAGTAGTTGTAGAGAGTGGAATCTAAAAATATCTTACAACTTTGATAGCTCCTCAAGTTTAGTGGTGTAGTTTGTAATAGTTCCTTTTTGGGTGACTTGAATAAATTAACTTTTAGGTCCTCATAAAGCCCATTACTAAAGAAAGTTACAAGGTATTTAGAAAATTCATGCCATCTTTTCTATTACTAACAAGATACAGGTACATATTCTAAAAATTGACGGTTCTCGCTCATATTCCTACTCGAGCTTCTGCTCATGATGTCACCCATGTTCCTCTTACTTGTGTCATGCTTCATGTTCAAGTCATTCTTTCTCCTATGCTCATGTTGGTGCTTTTTCTCTCATTGAAGCCTCTCTTTTGGTGGCTTTTCAACCTATTCCCTAGACCCTATTCTTGGTTTGTCTATATCAGTGCACTCTTTCCCCCTGCTGGTGTTGCTTCAAGGGTTGTTCTTGGCACTGGGGTGCCTACGTCTGCTACCATAGATTTGCTCAAATTGTTGGGTCTTCTATTTCTCCCTGGAGAATACTTAGTTCTCTTTTTTTTCCAAAGCTTTTGTGGTGGTTTGTGGCCATGATGTTGTGGATAATGAAGAGTTCTACTTATAAAAGAATTTGGTTTGCATATTTTATCGTCTTTGGCATTCCTTAGCGGGTCTCCATGGTCGGGTTTCGAATTCTTGGTGGCCCCTGAACAATGGTAAGATTGAGCTTTACCCTTGTGCAAAAGGCTTCATTGCATCCTTTTTTATGTTTCATCCTTTTCTGAGTTTTTAGTGGGTATCTAGCATCTATTCAAATGTGGAGTTATATCATCTCGCTTTATCAAATAAAAACAAGTTTTATACAAGAAATAGGTATCTAGCATCTGCAATAGGACTGACAAGCCAATGATTACTTTCATGCACATATAACTTGTAGATACATAAAATAGGTATCTAGCATCTGCCCAAACCCACAACTTAAAAGTATTATGGGTTTGAACCTGTCTCACTTTATCAAACTAAAACAAATTATATGTACATGAAAGTGATCATTGGGTTGCCACTCCTATAGAAAATATCATAGTATTGACATGTTCATGTTTGTGAACTTGATACACATCAAGGTAATGCACCATCATACCTAACTAGGTTTTAACTTTTCTCCTTGAAATTTGTCAACTTGAGGTGAAAAAATACAAAACTAGAGTCCTTTTAATTTTCTAAATGAACCTATTTAGGAGAGGGTTGAAAACAATATTGCAATAGGACAATCACATAAGAGGATGAAAAATCGACCCAATTTTTTTTCTCGAGGTTTTTTAGAATTATAATACTATATAGGTAGGATTTATAGTTGGATCAATCAAATTACTCCTAGATTGGTAAGAAAATTCATTAAAGATATTTTGAGTGCCATACCAACATGTTTGAGTAGGGAATTTTCAAAATAGATAAAGAATTTTAGATTAAAGGTTTATGAATCTATGGAATTGATATGGACATTGAAGTTTGTAATATTCTATTGTTTTTTAATAAAGTTTAATGATCCCATATCTAACCATTCTTATGATAATGTGTTTCTCTTTTACATGATAAACATCGAGAATTATTAAAAAATTTGTTATAGTATATTGCTAGATAGTCACTATTACATTGGTTGAAAATTATCATCATATTCTTGAGTCTCCTAAAGGGTTTGTTTCTCTTTTGATTGTTGATCATAAGCTCAAGGTCAATTTTAAATACTAAGATAATCTTCTATAGTGCATGCCATTAGGGTGAAAGTCCAACAATTGATTTGTTTGCTCCTTGTTTGACACTAACACCACGTTTGATCTATCTTATATAGACAATCTTTTCTAAATTGTTACAGTTATTTTTTAATCTAACAAATGTTGTTTTTTAGGATATTATATCAATTATCGTGAGCTCATTCAAAACCTTTCAATCTCACTAGTAGATCAAATGCCCATTGGCATAATGAATATTTTTAAATATAGACATATTTAAAACTAATTGACATATCTTTATTCAGCACTTAAAAAAACAATGATTAAAATAATTTTGTTTTTACTTTTTATTATTATTTTTTAGTGTTATAAATGTAAATTTTAATTTCAAATTGTTGCAAATGTAAATTTAGTTTAAAATTAAATTTAAATCTAATGTAAATGTAGTATACTTGATTTAATCCGATCTCTTCCAAAATTTCATTTTTTTTGTATAAAACATGATATATTTGTTTTTGGTTAATTTCAATCATAGAGAAAAATATTGGGTTGAAAAATATTCTACCACATTGCATAAGGCGACTAAAGTTGAAAAGAAAGTTTGAAAGAGGTTGAAGATGAGAATTGTAAGAAATATAAGTAACAAAACCTACATGATCTATTTCTTCAATGTTTTTGATTAAAAAAGCGGTGTTAACTAGGGCATTGACCCTTTACATAGCCAAAAGGCTATCAAAAATTTAAGCAACAACCCAAAGGCGGAAAGAAGACCAAGCAGGGGTACAAAACCCAAACAAACAGAGTTAGACGAGCCAAACAAACCTATCAAACCTACAACAACCCACCCCAACTCAAGAATGGGGAAAAACACCCAAATCTATCAAAAATTTAAGCAACAACCCAAACGCGGCAAGAAGATCAAGCAGGGGTACAAAACCCAAACAAACAGAGTTAGATGGGCCAAACAAACCTGTCAAACCTGCAACAACCCACCCCAACTCAAGAGTAGGAAAAAACACCCAAATCTTGACAAAGGGGGGGTTGGGAAAGGGGGGTAGATTTTCCCTTCCACCTGCAACAAACAACCATCCAGGCCACACTGTCGTAAGGAAAATTCAAAGAAAAATCATGTGGGGAAGACCCCACAAAATTACTACCAATTTGTTGTTGTGGAATAGTAGCAGATTGTTGTTGTAGGACAACAACAAGAGCAAAATCGCTACGAGAAGAGCGAAGTTGTAGAGCAGGAGAAATAGATGAAGGATCCAAAGGGGTGGAAGAGTCCATAACAGCAGTAGCACATCAACAGTAAGGGGTACCTCATCACGGGAGGAGACATCATCCTCTAGAGAGAAGTCGATAGAAACATCCTCAGAAGCATTAACCATCAAGTGATCTTCAGTAGAATCCTTCCACCAAGTAGCAACACCTCTGCAGCGGGAGAGAGAACAGTTTGAAGCTAAGTGACCCATTGAGAAGACTATTCTGCAGTGAAAGGGGAGGCCCTCATAATCCAATGATTGATTCCAAGGCATGTCCCCAACCATTAGAACCACATCCCTGGGGAGGGGCAGAGATAAGTCAATATCAATTAACAGGCGAGCAAAAGTAGAATGACCCATGGAAGTCATGGCATCATCTACCTTCAAAAATCTGCCAATGGAGTTACTGATGGCCTCGAAACAAGAAGGCTCCAAGAAATGTAGGGGAAGATTAGGAAGATGTACCCAAATCGGATGAACAGTAAGGGGTTCAGTAAGGGGGTTGAAGGAAGTTGTCCAAGGCTTAATAGAGAGAGAGTGATCTCCCCAAGCCCATAAATTACCCAAAACCAGATCGCGATCAAGAGTACAAGTAAATGAAGCAAGAAAAAAAACCTTTAGCACAAGGAAAAATCTCAATGCCATGAGCAACTAAAGGCTTCTAGAAATCACTCACCCAGTGGTGAAGGTCTGAAAGATAAGGCCAGAACCCAGTAAATCTACAAACCAAAGCACAGAGTTTATAAAACTCAACATTTTCCACCACCTCTTGACCACAGACCACAACAGGGGAGGTCTTGGCACAAGGAAGAGGACGAATTCCCTTGTGAGGAAAAGTAGCAGTTCTAGCCACACGGGCAAAGCTTCGTCCAGGAGAAAAAGAACAAGGTTTGGGAGGAACAAGATCACCAACAGGGATCTTGGCACCCAAACCCTTGGCGTCAGCACCCACAACCATAGAAGGACCATCCCCAACAGCAGAATTACCCAATGTAGCAGCCACAGCTCCAGCTCTAGTAGCAGCAACCACAAGTGAAGGAAACTCACCATCAGCATGAGAACCACCATCCACCCCACCAACAGTAGACTGAGGGACCAGCATTGTAGAGGAGGAAGGAGAAGAACACAGGGTAGTAGATCCACACAGAGTAAGGGAGTCATTGAGCAGAGCGCGAGAATCGACCATTTCAAAATTTAGTGGTCTAACATAACATATTCCTATTTCTTCAATGTTATCAAGCAAGTGCACGTGACATTGGTATTTCCACCAAGGGCATGGGGATTATGAACAACTTTATCAATGACATGTTTGAGAAACTTTTAGTGAGGCAACTAATTTTGCATGTTGTAACAAGCACGCCATTAATAAAGAACCTATAACCTTGCACGCGATGGCAAGTTATTGCAATATGACACCATCAAAGGCATGAAGATGTAAGAGAATATCAAGAAATTGTAAGATGCAGACCCTATGTAAAACTAGTCATGGGTTGTGAGAGCCAAAAAATCATACAAACTTGCATGTGAAGATTAATAAGCTTGGGAAAGGAATCATAAGAATGATTATTAAAGGTGTACAAATTTAGATTCAATGTTAATTACAAATAGAAAACATTAAAATGTGTATCTTTCTTGACTATCAAATAGAGTTGTATGGTTTTACCGTCAAGAAAAGTTAGCACAATTATGTAACTACACTTTGGCCAAAGAATAACAAAACGCAAACATGTAACATAGTAATATAGGTGAACATAATAATTTTTTTATATTTTGATCACATTTAAAAAAAAAAAATGGTCCAAAAAGATTTTCTAAAAGAAAAGACTAGGAAGAGATTTTGGGGAGAGTCTTTTGTTTCCTTTGTCTTTTTGTGGCAATCGGTGCTTGTTTTGGTGTTTGCTTGTGTGTCTTTTCATTCTGTGTGTGTTTTCGTTTCTCCTATGTTGCATTTAATTTCTCCCTTGGTTTTGTATCTCGACCCATGTGTGGCTTTGGCCCTTGTCTCGGAGCTCTTTAATGCATGATATGGATGAAACTATGGGGGATACAAATACTCCTACAGATTGTGGGGAAGATGATGCAAAACAATCTACAGAAAATAATGTTGGTAAGCAGTCTGTGGAAAATAACGGGTCGAAATTGTCTTGTAAGGTTGCGCTATTTGCTGAAGAAAGTCGCCCTGTGTGTCCAAGTTTTGCACAATTCAATGGAGGAATCATGGTCGTCGATGGAGTGGGAGCAAGCAAATTACTGGGGGCTAATGAACATGGATTACGAGATGGAGGCCACGTCCAAGATGGAGACCCCGAAGGAGGGGAAAATGGTAAGGTTCCTTCTTCTGCTCAGAAAACCCTTTCCCTCACTCTGAATGATGATATGTTGAAAGCTATTAAGAGTGAACAAAACCATCTTATAAATGTTGCAGTGTTTGTTTTTTGCATGGATTCTAATTCCCTACCATCTCAAAAAATATTTGATGATTGGATTGGCAATGTCTGGGGTAAGAAACTTGGTATTTATGTGAATTTTTGTAGGATGATGCATAAGGTTTTGTTTGCTGTTGTGTTTAAAACTCACAGTATACAAGAAAGGGTTCTAAAAAAAAGCTTCTAGAATGTGGTTCAATCTTTATTCAGGCCTTTTCCTTGGTCGCCAAAGGGGGACTTGGAACAAGTTATTACCTGTTTGGCTCCAAATTGGACGGAGATTCAAAATGTCCCTACCAAATTTTGGCCTTTCCTACCACATTCTGAAACCATTAGGTAATGTTCTCCAAATTGAAGAATCCAAGGTGACCCTTTCGCACCTTAATGCTAGGGTTTTAATAGCCCTTAACCCTGAGGTGGAAATTCTGGAAAAAAATTCTTGAAATATCGAAGAGGAATTAATGTGTTGGGATATCATACTATTGGGTAATTTGAATGCATGTTTTCACTGTAAAAAAAAAAATGGGCATAATAGAAAAGATTGTCCAATGTTAAAAAAGGCAAACAATGAGGCTTTTAAGGTGTCTTTAAATGTGAATTTTGAGGTAGAGAAAACTTCGGCTCTCGGGCCCCTCAAACAGATACCATTGAAGCCGAGGTTGTTAAGGAAAATAATGATAATCTGGGAAATGCAAGCATTGCCCCAGATACTTTGATAAGTGAATTTAGCATATCCTTAACTAATCCTCTCTTCGAGGATGATTTGGAAGTCATACCTTCTAATTCCTCCGAGAAAGATGGGGCTAAGGTGACTGCTCAACATGAGACCCCTAATGGTGACAATCCCCAGAATAGGCTCAATGCACAGCAATTGGCATTAGCCTCAATTAATGTCCGAGCAAAAAGATATAAAAATTCTAACCAGAACTTGCAAAAGAATATTGATGCACTAGTTGAAGATAATTCTAATAAGGAAAATAATGAAGAAGGAATTAATGCATAAAACAATGAAATATGACAAAGGCGAATCAGGCTAAGGACTCTCCCCCGTTTGTGGAGGTTCTTAAAAAAGAAGAAATGGAAAACCTTTGATAGGCAATCCCTTTCCCAGTCAAATAGTGAAAAAAACGCCCCCAAAAAGGGTGGAGATATCTCAGAATGATTCAATAGATTATATAAAAACCAAAAAAAACCCTCCATAAATAATAAATGAATTTAAACATCTCAAGTTGGAATGTTAGGGAACTAGAAATGAAAGACAGAAAATATGTTGCTAGGGACTCGTGTCTTAAGTTGTAAAACAAGGACTTCAACTGCTTGGAGGAAATCAAAGTTGTTGGTTATACTGCTCAGACCGCACTTAGTTTTATTTGGAAGCAGGCTAAATATTTTATTACAGATCATGAGAAGGGGGAGGTTGGAGCTGCAATTTTGGTGGGGCCTAGATGGAGTGATCATATCTTTAAGTTTGGGGTCTCTCCCTACATTAGGGAATGTTGGGTTATTGCTAGATACCAAGGGAAAGACATCTTCCTATGTAATGTTTATGCACCTAATGATTATAGGGAGAGAGAAATGGTGTGGGTTTGGTTAGCCTTTTCCCTGCCTAAAGCTCATTGGATCCTGGTGGGGGATTTTAACATAGTTGAGTATCGGGAAGACAAAATTGGGGGTTCTAAGCATGGATGGAAGGGTAACGAACAATTCTTTTGGGCTAAATCCAAAAGAAAGTTGAATCTCACTGACCTGCTTGAAAGGAAAAAAGAATACTCTAAAGGCATATGGTACACCTAGTGTAATAACCAATCTAATCAACAAATAGTTTATTGCAGGCTTAATAGGATCTATTTTGATGCATCTATATTCACATTTTGTGGAGTACCTAATAACAATCTAGTGAAAGTCAATCCTTCTTCTATGTCAGATCATTCTCCTATATGTGCTCAAATTTCTGTAGAAGACTTGGTCTCACCCAATCTTAGAGCTAAAGGAAAGAATGTATTAAAGCTTAACTCTTCTCTGTTGCAAGATGATGACATAGTGGCAACCATAAGGATGGCCACTTGCTTAGTTAAATTTTGCAATCAAAATGTTGACCCCATTAGTAAGTGGAATTCAATGACAGAGGTCTGGAGGAAAATGTTTCAAATGGTAGGAGAAAAAAAGTCTATGGATAGAAATAGAATGGGGGAGGCCTTTCAGGGAAAACTAAACATAATGGAGGGGCTTCTCCTAGAGGATAGGCATGATATTCTGGTTGAGGTGGAATTGGGGAAGACAAAAATGGAGCTCAGAAAGATCCAGAATTTTAAACACAAAGAGCACAAGATGAGAGCTACGATGAATTGGTTAAGAGGCGGGGATAGAGGCTCAAGCTACTTCTTCAACTTGGTCAGATTAAAGTAGAAAAGGGAAATGATAGATGAGATCAGTCTTGGTGATGGATTATCCTCTGATCCTAATATGATTAGTAAGGCACTCTATGACTTCTATAGTAAATTATTTGCTTCTGAGCACAAGGAAGAGAACTATACAAAAATGGCCCAATGTCTTAAGATGATCCCTAATAAGATATCACAACATGAGGCTTTTAAACTGTCAGAGGTGATAACGAGTCAGCCAATCTACGTGGTGAGTTAACAGCCTTGAGGGCGACCATGCAAAAGGAATTACATTGCGTGGATGTTCAACTACTCAAAGAGGACAGTGAAACTCTGGAAGACACTATGGAGATGATTAACCAGTTCGGCAGCCACATCAAACAAATCAAGATGGAGAAATCCTTGTCCGTGGAAGATTTTACGAAGATCTCTAAATTGGAATCGATGCTCACTGTTTGCCTTGATCATCTGGATTCACACAGAGATAAAGTGCAAATGGTAAAGAGGAAAAAGGAGCTCTGGAAGCAAAGAGTTATTCATATCAGTTTGCCGCATGTAACTATAATCCAGGAGTTTTCAAAAATGCACCGAGTGGAGTGCGGCCAAGGCGGTGATGGTGTTTGTTCAAGACACCAACCCGAGTGATCACACCGGAACTGAGTGATCGCACCGAAACTGAGCAATCTGCATGATTAGCACTGCTGGCGGTTGTTTGCCAGCATGTCTAGTTATTTTCTTTAAATTTTGGTTATACAGTTAGGGTTGCTTTCTATTAACTCTGGCGAGTTAATTTTACTTGGGTTAAAAGAACTATTGGGTCTAGTGACCTATAAATATCTTATGTAATGACTTTAAAAGGGTTCACTAAGTTTTTGGAAGAAAAACTATCTTTAAGACTGGCGAAGAACATTTTGTGTATGAAGAAAGTAGATGATCATCAGTGAATGTGATATCTTATTAACAGTTGTTTTCAATTTCAAATCTGTGTGTTTGATTTTGAAGTCTGATTTCTGTGTAAATCTATTTCGATGAAGGGGCAGCTATACTTTCTATATGTGCAGAAAACTATTGGCTAAGTTCATCTTTATAAGTTTTTATTTCCATTTTGTTTTAGTGTTCATATGAAGTATGTCGGCTTTATATATAAAATTATATATAGATCAGTGCTTGCATTCATTTTGTATCGACTGGTGTATGCAATTGCCTTTAAGTGCTTTCTGGTGAAAAGCATCCTATTGATTGTATGTAATTTGGACCCGAATGACTATTCACTAGAGGGAGTTGTACCTAAATTTAGAGGTTAATCATTTAGATGATTTTCCAACTGTTTGGTAGAAAATTTGTTTGCTTTCCTGTGCTTCACAATGCTTTGAATTAAATAGATAAGGAAAGACAAATCTGTTTACCAATAGATTTTTGGCGACTCTGCTGGGGAGCGAAGAGAATAACTGATTATAAAACCAGATCTTCATTATAAGTGTACTCTGTTTTCCATAAATGGTATTGCCTCTAGAAGGGTTTTTGCCTTTCTTGCAACCAAATCTAAACTGGGTACAAGAGGAACAAAGTAACATTACCTCAAAGCTAGATACTCTAGCCTAGAGGCATAGAAGAAGTCGAGAAGAATATGATAGAATCAGCGCTCTTCTTAGCGAGATAGAAAGACAATCGGATCAGTCTGTGTTAGTCATTGAACAGATAGTAGTCCCTAGGGTTTTCTTTATCCACATCCTTGATAATCAATTCCAGATTCCCATACATTTGTTGCCCTGATTGTTCCACACTGGACTCTAGACCGTATACTAGATCCCAGAGGAGAGGGGGGGTTTCTGATCCTATTTTTGAAGAATTGCAGAATTTGAATTTCCAATCCACCTTTTCGCCCCAAGGAAGGGCAAGGAGTAGACCTCCATCTCCTTTGTTGTCATCACCTGCGTCCCCAATTTGTCAAGCGTTGGTCCTCCATGGTGTTGCCATACCCATTTCATTCAACCCTACTCCCCTTAATATTATACTTCCAATGGCAGCCAATAACCCTTGGGGGGCAGTTGTAGGCCCATTGAACCTAGGCTTGAACCTTAACCCCTTGCCAAAAGTTGCCAGGGATCATTTGCCTAAATTAAGCGTGGATGGGACGGTCACTGTAGATGAGCATTTGAATGCTTTCAGTGTAGCCTGTGGAGTAATAGCGGTTCAACATGAAGATGTGGCTGTCAGGTTGTTTATCCAGACATTGACAGGAGTAGCGGCTGATTGGTTTTATCATTTGCCGAATAGTGTGATAACGACCTAGTAGGATTTGAAGACAAGGTTTGAAGCTAGATTCAAGGTAGTTGAAGATGAACACTCCCTTCTAGCTCAGCTATCCCAGTTGAAAAAGAAACTACCTGAATCCATGAGGAACTTCATAGCAAGATTTGATAAGATTCTTCACAAGATTTTGGTTAACTAAAAACCTTCAGATGATAATCTCAAATGTTTTTTATTAATTCAATGCCCTTAGAAATAAGTTTCTTGATTCGTAGGAAAAGGGTTGCTGATTTGAATGCCGCTAAAACTCTCGCAGTTGAATTATAGGATGATTTGATCACTGCGGGCAAATGGAAAAGAGAGATACAAACATCCAATGCTCAACCCACTACTTCCTCAGATCATGTTATTCAACGGTTAATGAATGATGTAATTGCCCTAAAGAGCCAGACTCCTAAAGCAAGTACTTCCTATTCCCAATCATATCAAGATGTTCCTAGGAGATATCCTAATCAACAGGGAGGAGGTGGAGGAAGACGATTACAATTGCCCCCTATTCAGCAAAGACTTGCTATTGAAGCACCACCACTTAAGACAAATTCTTGTGTGTTTCATTTAACTGATGAACATGATGGATTTTCGTGCCCAGAGATGGTCTGTTTTTCTCAAATGGTCAGTAAAGGAGAAACAATCTTAGAAGCGGATGAAGTAGGATCCCAAGGTATGCCTAGCGACTCTGAAATTCATTATATGGAATATGTCTCCGACTCAGAGAGGGGAGGAAACATGTTGGTATCTTTGGAAGATTCCGAATAAGCAATTCTTACAAGAACTCAACAGAATTTGAAATCTCAAGATGCTACAACACCCGTACACAGTTCTGAGAAAGGAAAAGAAATCTTAACCCGTCATGGAGGTATGTCAAAAGTATTTCCAAGAGTTGCTCCTTCAAGTTCTGATTCATTTACTAATCCTTTTGATATCATTGAGTTTTACAAAACATCTTGTGTTCAGATTTCTCTGGCTGAGTATTTGAAGTTAAACCCGAGAGAACTAGATAGATTGGTCGAATTTGTTAAAGGGGATGATGCTCATGCCTTAGCAAGTGAAACCCAAACACCCATGAGTACTGATTCACCAGCACATGCTAATGTCAATCCTACCCAAATAACTCCTGAGAGCTCATCAAGGTCTGTTCCTCTGCAAGATGATCTCCTTGAACCTAACCTTGGAAATAAACCTGAACCTTTCTATGTGTCCTTATATATTAACGGGCATAAGTTGAGTAATTGCATAATTGACTCAGGGGCATCCGATAATATCATGCCTTCAGCTGTAGCAAAATCTTTAGGTTTAACCTTAACAAAGACCTTTGGCAAATGTTACTCCATGGATTCCAAGCAGGTTCCTTTACTAGGGCAAATTAAAGATGCGCAGGTTGCCTTGGTAGCACATCTTGCCAAGAGAATCAAGTTGAAAATCCTAGTGGCTGATATTCCTACTAGCTATGGTATGTTGTTGAGTCACACCTTTTGTAAAGACATGGGAGGGGAAATTAAGATGGAGTGGTCTCAAGTGGTGATCACAGTTGGAAAACAGAGAGTCCTTTTGCACCCTAAAACGAAGGCTAAGTACACAGTTTTTCCCTCTAATGATCCAAAAGCTCAAATTTTGTATTAAGATTGTGGCTTTGGAAATTACATGATATCGACTGACCCTCAGGACGAGAGTATGTTACTGGGTGCAAGTAAGTCAAATGAACTCTGGTCTATGGAATTTGATGGGAGTTGTTCATCCTCAAGATCAAGGGCTAGGGTCATTTTGATACCTCCCCATGGAAAGGTCATTCCTTATTCATTCAAGTTGGAATTCCAAAACACAAATAATACGGCTGAATATGAGGCCTTACTATTAGGTCTAGCTGAAGCAAAGAGGTTGCAAATCAAAATGTTGAAAGTGAGGGATGATGCAGAGCTTATTGTTAAGCAGGTGAGGGGATTACTTGCGATCAAAAATGAGAGATTGAGACACTATAGGAATCATGTTTGGGATGAGATTGAAGCTTTCGATGCTTTTTCAATTGAAGCTTTCCCTAGGGAATTTAATTCAAAGGCATATTCTTTGGCGGTGTCTGCAACCTTGCTGGTTCCACACCCAGATTTCACAACCGACACTTACAAGGTTGAACTAGTTTATAGACCTAGTGTGCCAGATAATTCTGAATCCTGGTAGGTGTTTGAAAATGATAAATAGATTTAGAACTTCTGCAATGTGCTGATATTTTTACATCCTTGTTTTATGAAGGGTCGGAGGTGAATTGTAAAGAGTTTTCTCCTGATACGCTAGAGGAAGTACATGACGGGATGCTGCAGTTAAAAGGAAATAAAATTCCAAAGGGTTTAGTATCGCTTGAACGTCTTTTTAACAGGAAAGATGGATATGTTAAGTGAGGAGATAAGGAAGCTCCTGTGATTCAGAGCTCTGGGGAGTATGAGCAAGTTAACATTGGTACCAATGAGGATCCTAAATTTGTTAATTTGGGAAAATGTTGTTCTGAAGTGGAAAGAAAGAGGTTTATTGATTTGCTGGTTGAGTTTAGAGATGTTTTTGCTTGGAGTTATGATGATTTGAAGAACTTTAGGGATGGTAAGTTTCAACATCAAATTCCTTTGAAGCCAGGTGTTAATCATTTCCAACAGAAGTTAAGAAACTTTAATCCAAAGGTAGCAGAAGCGATTTTTCATGAGGTTGACAAAATGTTGAAGGCCCGAATTATTTATCCTTTACACCATTCTACCTAGATTGCAAACATAGTTCCTGTTCGGAAAAAGAATGGCGAGATACGAATCTGTGTTGATTTTATAAACTTAAACCAAGCAAGTCTAAAAGATAATTATCCCCTGCCCGTGATGGATCATATTTCACAAACTGTTTCTGGGTTGGAGATGATGTCTATGTTGGACGGTTTCTCTGGGTATAATTAGATAAGTGTCATGAAGCAGGATCAACATAAAACAGTCTTTATAACTCCCTGGGGCACCTTTGCTTATAACAGGATGCCTTTTGGTTTGATTAACGCAAGAGCAACTTTTCAAAGAGCGATGGATCTTTCCTTTGGACACTTGAGAGATAAAATTATTGTGGTATATTTAGATGATTTAACTGTATTCTCCAGGAAAAGGAAGCATCATGTGCGGGACTTGAGAAAAGTTCTAATGAGATGTAGGGAGCATGGGGTATCCCTAAACCCCAAAAAGTTCATCTTTGGTGTCACGGAAGGAAAACTTCTGGGACACATTGTTTCACAAGAAGGAGGAAAAGTTGATCCACAAAGATTAAAGGCGATACAATAGCTTAGTCTTCCCTCAAATAGAAATGGAGTGAGGTCTTTCTTTGGACAGGTGAACTTCTTAAGACGTTTTGTTCCTGATTTTGCTGAAACTACCAAGTACATCATGAATATGATGAGTGAGAAGGAAGCTTTTAAGTGGAACGAAGCTAGCAAAAAATCTTTTGAAGAGATTAAGAAGGTGATTGCACATGCGCCTACCCTGGTAAATCCGGATTTTAATAAAGACTTTATTATTTATTGCTATGCATCAGAACATACTATGTTCGGGATCTTGGTACAAAAAGGTGAAGATAATGAGGAAGTGTCAATTTCTTTTATGAGTATTCCCCTGAAGAAGCACGAATTGAAGTACTCACAGATAGAGAAGCAGGCTTATGCGGTGGTAAAAGTCATGAAGCAATTCAGGTATTATATACTTCACTCGCATGCGATTGTTTTTGTTCCCAATTCTGCAATAAAGGTTGTTTTAACTCAACAAGATGTTGGCATCAACAATAGAGCATCTTGGGTCTCCAAGATACAAGAATTCAATTTAGATATCAAGCCCACTAAACTGGTCAGAGGACAAGGCCTCTGTAGATTGATGGCAGAAAATGAGTCCAAAGAGGACGGTAGTTTACCTTTAACCCTGTTCATTGATCATCAAGATTCTTGGTTCACTAATGTGGCGTATTATCTTATGTATGGGGACTGTCCTGATCATCTTTCTCCTAGGGAAAAAAGGAATTTGAGGTTGAAAGCTGCAAAGTATGTTATCTCAAATAACATATTGTATAAAAAGGGTTTAGATGGCACTTTCCTCCAATGCGTAGATAAATCGCATCAAGAAGCTCTATTGAAAACTTTCCATAATGAAGCATGTGGGGGCCACTTTTCCTCTATGGTTACTGCATACAAAATCCTGAGAAACTGTTACTATTGGCCAGGGATGTTTCGAGATGCATACACCTGGGTGGTGAAGTGTGAGAAATGCAAGTTGTTCACAGGTAAACCCCAGTTGCCCGCCTTGCCTTTGAGGCCTGTGGTAATTGAAGAACCTTTTAAGCAGTGGGGACTAGATTTTATTGGTCCTCTGAATCCCATTTCTAGTGCAGGGCACACTCACATATTAACGGTGATAGATTATTTCACTAAGTGGGTGGAAGCTATCCCTGTAAAGAAAACTAACTCAAAAATTGTGTGTACATTCCTTAAGGAGAATATCCTTGTCAGGTTTGGAGTCCCTCAGAAAATAGTCGCAGATAATGCATCAAATTTTTCTTCATCAGAATTGAGCTTATTTTGCTATGATCACGGAATTGTTTTGCCACACGCTTCTAATTATTGTCCGCAAGGTAACAGTCAGGCAGAATCAAGTAATAAGAACTTGATCAATATCATGAGGAAGTTAGTTAGTGAAAATTTCAGGTATTGGCATAAGAAGCTACATGAGGCACTATGGGTGGATCGAACTTCACCAAAACGGGCCATAGGAATGTCACCATTTGAACTAGTTTATTGTATTGGCGCACAAATCTCTCTTCCTTTAGTTAGCGGCTTCTAAATTGCAAACGGTAATAGAAGATGCATTTTTCCAGAGCTCACTTGAAAAACGGATTATGTATTTATCCAAAATTGAAGAAGAAAGAGTGAACCTGGTTGATAGGATCACAGAACATCAGATGAGGGTTAAAAAGATTTTTGATTAGAAAGCAAGGCCCAGGAAGTTCATGAAAGGGGACCTAGTGTTATTGTGGGATAAAAGGAGAGAACCGAAAGGTGCTCATGGCAAATTTGAGTCATGGTGGAAGGGACTTTATGTGATTCACGAGGTAAAGGGGCCCAACTCTTTTAAACTTGCTTATCAGGATGGTTTTGAACTTCCCATGTCTTATAATGGGCAGGATTTAAAGTTGTATCAATTGTAAGCAGGCGTCCCCTATTAGTTTATACATATATTTTTGTCGTGCTAATTTAGGTGTGTCTATTTTTGTTGCAAGTTGGTCCTTAGTCAGTTATGTTGCAAAACCAGAGATCCTATGATTCATTGCTTGGTACCTTACACGTCCCAGTCCCCATGCAGAGCCACTGTTGGGCCCATATAAAATTTTCATTCCATATGCGTCCCTATATGAAGTAATGCTTGTCTAATTCATCGGTCAAGAACTTACTTAAATTTTTGCTTATGTCATTCAGTCCTTGTTAGGTTCCATTACCTTGAACTTGAACCTTGAAGTTGAACTTGAACCTTTTTGGTTCAAGGTTCAAAGTTCAACGGGCGTTATTTCGAATATTTTTCTTCCCGCGCAAATTTAAGCTTTGCTAGTTCTTGTCGGCATTTTGCATTCTTTGAACCTTGAACTTGAACCTTTTTGGTTCAAGGTTCAAGGTTCAAGATTTGTCATGTTAATAACGTTTTGTGATGGTTCTGCAAGGCTTTGAGTTTTATGTATAGTTTCCTTGAAAGACATGCGACTTGCCATGTGGTGACGGCGCAGACTTTGAAAACACGAAAGACGGTCATCGACGGAAGGGATTTTCTTTCTCTAATAATTTGAAATCTGTCATTTATGGCAAGTATGTGTGAGGATCTGCTGTGTCAGAGGGGAAGTGACTTAACGGTTAAGGCGTGCCTTAGCGTAATCATTTCAAAGTAAGGTCGCACAAACAAGGAGTAATGAAGGCAGCTTTAGTCATGATGGGTAAGATTTTCTTGTCTTTAAAACTAAGTAGTTGTCTCATCGGGATTATTATTTTCTGGAGAAGATTTTGAAAAGGAGTTTTCAGAGCGGGAAACATAGGCTATGATAAGGGTTTACAGAGGGAAGAGGAAGGAAAAGCATAGGCAACGATTAAAGAAGAGAAACTTGACCTCGGGATTGAGCTTTCTATTGTTGGCCGAGTTACCAAATCGAGATCCAAGAAGGGTTTCAAGCCGCCAGTTTCTCACCTTATTTTGGATTTGGACCCAGAGGAAACACCGAGCAAGATGACATCCCCTGTTTCCGAAGCAGACAAGGTTTCAATTGACATAGATGCTATCTTTCAGGACTCAGGAGCACTCAAAATCCAATCCCATATAGACCATGCCATGCCACCACCCTCAGCAGGGTTTCCACTCATGCCCTCAAAAGAACTGACCTTAGCACCAAAATGGCTAAGTGATTCAATCACCAGGAAAAGGAATGTAGTTATGATTTCAGTATCGATGGAGGACGTCATGAGAAAATGTCTAGGAAGGTCTACAAAGCCCAAAAAGTTAAAAACAGAGGCAATGATTGATTTTGATGAAAACACGAAGCATTGGACCGCAGATATTGCTAGACCTAAGCCTAACAAAGATGCTTCTACGGCTTCAGAAGCAGACTATGTTATTAAACAAATAGATTTGGGTGTCGGAACCAGAGCCGTGGATGTGAAGCACTTGGAGGCTTCCACCAAGCGAATTATCTCCCGTACCTGGAAAGATGAGAGGGACAAGGCTAAGTTGAAGCAAAGTTTGATGCAAATGGCCCAGTATATCCATGCTTTAAAGAACACCCCCTTGCCAGTGTCCCAACATTCAGGTCCTTTTAGTCCACAATCACCTAACAATCAAAAATTCTTGGATGAATTTCAGCGGAATAGGATGATTGTTGAGGTTTTCTCAGAGTGGCTCACCTCAATCATGCACCAGGCAACTAATTACATAACAGACTTGGTCCAGATTTTTAAGGATGCCAATGAGGTCACCAAAGCCTTGGATTCCGACTTGGTCTTGTGGCAAAAGGAGAAATCTAAGTGGGCAGTGATTTCGAAGCAAAGGCGGGATATTTAGTGTTATGGTCTAATGAACTTTCTTGCTGAAAACCAAGTATCAGGACTAAATGAAGATGTAATGTTCATTTGCAAGGAGAGTATTGAGTGGCGCAACCAAATAATTGAGCAGGGTTATAACAAGTCAGCCAGTCTACGTGGCGAGTTAACAGCCTTGAGGGCGACCATGCAGAAGGACTTACATTGCATGGATGTTCAACTACTCAAAGAGGACAGTGAAACTCTGGAAGACACTATGGAGATGATTAACCAGTTCGGCAACCACATCAAACAGATCAAGATGGAGAAATCCTTGTCCATGGAAGATTTTACGAGGATCTCTAAAGTGGAATCGATGCTCACTGTTTGCCTTGATCATCTGGATTCACACAGAGATAAAGTGCAAATGGTAAAGAGGAAAAAGGAGCTCTGGAAGCAAAGAGTTATTCATATCAGTTTGCCGCATGTAACTATAATCCAGGAGTTTTCAAAAGTGCACCGAGAGTGGAGCGCGGCCAAGGCGGTGATGGTGTCTGTTCAAGACACCAACCAGAGCGATTGCACCGGAACTGAGCAATCTGCATGACTAGCACTCCTGGCGGTTGTTTGCCAGCGTGTCTAGTTATTTTCTTTAAATTTTGGTTATACAGTTAGGGTTGCTTTCTATTAACTCTGGCGAGTTAATTTTACTTGGGTTAAAAGAACTATTGGATCTGGTGACCTATAAATATCTTATGTAATGACTTTAAAAGGGTTCACTAAGTTTTTGGAAGAAAAACTATCTTTAAGACTGGCTAAGAACATTTTGTGTATGAAGAAAGTAGATGATCATCAGTGAATGTGATATCTTATTAACAGTTGTTTTCAATTTCAAATCTGTGTGTTTGATTTTGAAGTCTAATTTCTGTGTAAATCTATTTCGATGAAGGGGTTGCTATACTTTCTATATGTGCAGAAAACTATTGGCTAAGTTCATCTTTATAAGTTTTTATTTCCATTTTGTTTTAGTGTTCATATGAAGTATGTCGGCTTTATATAAAAAATTATATATAGATCAGTGCTTGCATTCATTTTGTATCGACTGGTGTATGCAATTGCCTTTAAGTGCTTTCTGGTGAAAAGCATCCTATTGATTATATGTAATTTGGAGCTGAATGAATATTCACTAGAGGGAGTTGTACCTAAATTCAGAGGTTAATCATTTAGATGATTTTCCAACTGTTTGGTAGAAAAAAAATTTGCTTTCCTGTGCTTCACAGTGCTTTGAATTAAATAGATAAGGAAAGACAAATCTGTTTACCAATAGATGTCAATGGCCATATTTTTTAACCCATTCAGTTACAAAGGTCTATTAGGCGAGGGTGCCCCATTGCCCTTGCTTTGTTTGTAATAGTTGCAGATGCTTTGTACTATATTATCATAAATATGGATATAGGCCCCCCTGTCAAAGGCACTAAGATACCCAATGATGACACACTTTTATATGTCCAATTCGCAAATGATATAACTCTATTCCCAGAACTAGATGAAGAGAATTTTGACAATATAATGATGAGACTCCAATTATATTATGCAACTTCTGGAGCCAAAGTGGCTCCCCATAAATCTTTTGTCAATGGTTGGTCAGAATATTCTCCAATTTGGATGATGGATAAAGGGTGGGGTTGGGCAGGCCCTACCAATATCAACAGATATCTTGGAATCTCATTTTCAATCAATCCTTCTACAAAAGATATGTGGGAATGGATCTTTAAAAAAGTTGAGAAGAAGCACATGAAATGGCAAACTCACCTTCTCTCACTTGCTGGCAGAATTCAAGTTTTGCAAAAGGTTCTTGCCTCTCATTCAATCTATTACTCATCTACTTGGCTTTTTTCCAATTATCAAGTCAACAAGCTTGAAAGGATCCTACAGGATTTCTTGTGGTCTGATGGACAAGGCAAACAAAAAAGACATAATGTCTCTTGGGAATGGTGTTGTACCCCAAGAGATCTTGGTGGACTGGGTATTAAGGACTTGAAATCTCAAGGTATTGCTCTAGCAGCAAAATGAATACTTAAGGCTACCCATGGGAATGAGCCATGGAAAGTCTTAATTAGAAACAATATTTGTCTATCTAAACCCAAGAAAGGCAGAGGGTGGAATGGGATAGGATTATGTCACATGATGATGGGAGATTTTGATATTAAACCATTTGGATCTTTCATTTTTGGCTCCTTATGGAAGGCTTGGACTATGGTCAAAGGGTTGATGTGTTCCAGAGATACTATTGGGAAGGCACCTACATACTCTGTGATTGATAGATCTTTATGGTGGGGTGTGAAATTGAATGATAAACCATTGGCCCTTACATAGTGTTAATCTGGTAACGCTTGGAACTCTTTGGGTATTGTCACTATCAGCGATCTCATGGTGAGCAACCAGATGGGATCTATTGGCATGATTGGCATAACTGATGTTGATGGAGAATGTTGATGAACCGATAAAGGACTGTTGGTAATGATCTAGTGATGAAGAGATTGAGATTATTGGCTTAATGACTTTGATCAGTTATTTGTGTTGTCATTGATGGCAAACTATGTGGAAACTATGTTTTTCATGTTTATTTTGTCATCTAATTATTTTTGCTCTACTGAAAATGCCTTACCGGTAATGAAGACAGTGAATTGGGTATTAGGACCTTAACCGGTAAACGTGGAAATGTTTTGATTGGTTCTAGAGATTGGTGATGAGTCAAGTGTTGAGGTTTGGAACATGTATTTGTATCATTGTAATGTATCTTTGATCGGAACCGCATCATGCTTTGATTACCATAAATCATGTTTATGATTTCTGTTGTATTTTTTGTAGGGTTTAAGAAGGGTTTTACAATCGGAAACAAATTATTTTAACCGGTGATGTTTTATGATTTAGCGGTGATTTATATCATGTTCAAATGTTGATGGTGACATGGCACAACCCGTGTGAAAATATAAGTTGATTTTTTGGCGCGATTAAGGATGAAATTTCTTGGGAAACAGCGAAGAGCATAGCAGAGTGTTTTATGGGTTTGACTACCTATCAGATCGAGTTGTTGTGATGAGTTACGATCATGCAACAGCTAATATTGTCTTGAAAATTGTTATGATGATCTGTATTGTAAATTCATTTGAATTTTGATGTATCTAGGTTTTTGTAACTGACTAAGATGTAAAGGTTATTTAGGTCAGTATAGTTGATGTTTGTTGTGTCGGTGATTTTTGAGAAAAGAGTGTGAAGTCGAACCAGTGTGGTGTATCTGCAAGTGTAGCAGATTGGATCTGAATTGGATCTGAACAAGCAAGCAGTTAGTGCTATTTCCAGATCATTCATTTGTTGTTCCCTAACAGTTGTAGCAGACAAAAATCCCTTACCTGGGTAGGTTCTAACAAGCCTTAAATTGTAAATCCCTTAACCGAGTAGCTCAACATTTGAGTCTCAAATCCTCTTGAGAGGTTGCTTCTAACAGGGAAAAGCTCCTAACAGGGCTCATCATAGCAATCCCTTAACCAGGTGACTCCTAACAGAGTCTGCTCCTAACAGGGCATCATTGTAAGCTCCTAACCGGGCTAGGCTCCTAACAGGGTGCATTCTGAAAGAGTGCACAATTTTTTAGGGTACCAATTCCCACCGTGGTTTTGCCCTATTTGGGTTTCCACGTGAAAATTTTGGTGTTCATGTGGTGAATGTTTTTGATGTGTTGATTTGATTTACTTTCAATCTATGCATGTTGATGAACACTTAATGATCAGTTCTGATAAATTAGTTTGACAGTTGAATATCAGTGATTATCGATACTGGTAATTAGTTTATTACTGGTTTGTGATTGATTTGGTAAATTTTTATCAATTTAAGTTTAAGTTATGAATTATTGTTAAAACTTATTCAACCCCCCTCTTTGTATTAACCAAATCCTCTTAGATTAACAATTGATTGTAGAGCATTAGGTCCTCTATGTGCTGAAGCTTAACATGTTGAGGAAAAGATCCTGAGAAAGATGATGAAGGAGGGTCCCAAGTTTACCAAGAAAAACTATCGGATATGGAGTGATCGGATGAAGATATATATCAAAGGAATGGGTTCTCAGTTTTGGCATCATGTGAAAAACAAGCATGTGGCTCCTACTACCAGTCTCCTGACACCTGATGAGCTTATGGAGCAGCAAGAAAACATCCAAACACTTGAAGCAATTGTAAGTACTTTTTCTGACTCTGAGTATATAGATGTTCATGGATTAGAGACTGCATTTGAAGTATGTGAGAAATTAGGTTTGATTTATGGAGGTGGTGAACATGTACAAAGGGTTAAGGAAGAAAGTCTTAGAGGTAAATTTGATGATATGAGAATGGTTGATGGTGAGAATATAGCACAATATGGACAAAGGATTCAGGAAGTCGTTGGTGGTATTAAGAGTGTTGGAGGTAAAGTTGAAGAAGATATTGTCGTTAGTAAGATGCTTAGAACTCTCTTACCACAATATGCTATTAGGGTATCTGCAATACAAGAATTGAGATATGTTTCTAAAGATAAAGTTACTGTTGATTCCCTTATTGGTAAATTGACTGCATTTGAATTAAACAGCTTTGATAATAGTGCTTCTAAGCTATCTGAATCTTCTTTTAAGGCTTCTATAACCGGTACATCTATGAAGAAAGGAAAGGATATTTGTCATAATCATGAATGTAGGTCTAATTATGGCAGTAGGAGAGGAGATGGTGATGATGAAGATCATCTGATGGAACTTGAGGCACTATTGGCTAAAAGATTTCCTAGATGCACCGGTAAGTATAAAGGTAAACTTTCTCTGAAGTGTTTTTCCTGCAATAAGATTGGACACATTGCTGCAAATTGTCCTAATGGTGATAAAAAGGAAGAGTTCGGAAAATTTAAAGGAAAAAGAAAGAAACATTGATATGTTGCAGTGGATGAAGGTGTGACGGATGAGGAATCCGAGGAAGAGGACAATGAGGAAATTGTCTTTGGTGTTGTGAAGAAAGATTTGACTGGTGAAAAAGCTTCGATATCACACATGGATAGCAGTGATAAATGGATAATAGATAGTGGTTGCTCACACCACATGACCAGTGATAGAAACAAGTTCATATCTCTTGAAGAATTGGATGGCAATGTGGTAAGGTTTGGTAACAACTCACCCTGCATGGTTAAAGGTAAAGGATCTATTTCATTGAATGGAAAAAGTAATGCAGATGATGTCTTCTAGGTAGATGGATTAAAACATAACTTACTGAGTGTTGGACAATTAAATGATAAAGGATATCTCCTTGAATTTAAGAGTGGAGTGTGCAGGATCCTTGGAAGTAAAGGAGATTTGATTGCTACTGGAAAGCAGACTAGATGTAATCTTTTTCATCTGAATACTAATGTGAATGGTTGTTTGGTGGCTAAGATTGAAGACACTTGGTTATGGCACAAGAGGTTTTGTCATGTGAACTTTGACAATTTGATAAAGGTTAGCAAATCAAGTATTGTGAGAGGTATGCCCCAGCTTGTGAAACTAGACAATGTGTTGTGTAAGGACTGTCAGATGGGTAAGATGACTTCTATATCTTTTAAGAGTTAAATTTTTTCTTTAGAGCATATCCTTGATTTAGTTCACACTGATCTATGAGGTCCTATGAGGACTAGAAGCTATTATGGTGATAAGTACTTTATGATTTTTCAAAGATGATATGGATAACTTTTCTAAGAGAAAAGTTTCAGGCCTTCAGTAAATTCAAGGCATTTAAAGATTTAGTTGAAAAGGAAACCAGGGGGGAGTTTGAAATGTCTGAGATCAGACCGAGGAGGTGAGTTCACTTCTGATGAGTTTGTGAAGTTTTGTGATGAACAGGGAATTAACAGGCAGATGTTAGCACCTAGAACTCCACAACAAAATGGAATTGCTAAGAGAAGGAACGGGACAATTGTGGAAGTTGCTAGAACAATGTCGATACAAGGTGCGGTACCTAAGATATTTTGGAGGGAAGCAGTTAGTATAGTTGTTTATACTTTAAATCGGGTACTTGTTAAGAAAGGTAACGATAAAACACCTTCTAAACTTTGGAATGGTAAGACTCCTAATGTCAACTACTTTAAAAATTTTGGGAGTAAATGTTTTATTAAGAGAAATGATGTTACTGGAAAAATTGATGCCAAATGTGATGAAGGGATATTTCTTGGATACTCTACCAAGAGTAAAGCATTCAAGTGTTATAACAAGAGAACTAAGAAGATAGTTGAAAGTGTAAATGTTAAGGTTGGTGAATTCTCTAAGAAACCTGATGAGACCAGCAAATCTGAGCCTGAAAATGATGAAGAAAACCTTGTGTTTATAAAACCGGAAGTACAGAAGAATGATGAACAGAACAATGCAGAAATAGGTGCTCAACTAGTAAATGAAGAAAGCGATGAAGAAGATGATGAACATGAAGCAGAAGGCACAACACTAGAACCGGTAATACCAAGGTATGTTAGATTAAATCATTCCGAAGACCAAATTATAGGAGATAAGAATGTTGGTGTACAGACTAGAAGGAAAATCAGAGAAAACTCTTGTCTGATTTCTACTATTGAGCCTAAAATGTTAAGAGAAGCTTTGAAGGATGATGATTGGATTAATTATATGAATGAGGAATTGGATCAAATATAGAAAAACAAAACCTGGACACTTGTTCCCAAACCGGAAGACAAGAATGTTATAGGTACAAAATGGGTTTTTAGAAACAAGTTAAATGAAGATGGCAAGGTTGTAAGCAATAAAGCAAGACTTGTTTGCAAAGGCTATGCACAAGAAGAAGGAGAAGACTATGGTGAAACCTTTGCACCAGTGGCAAGATTAGAAGGTGTAAGAATGTTACTTGCCTTTGCTGCTTTTAAAGGATTTAAAGGTATATCAGATGGACGTTAAATCAACTTTTCTAAATGGTATCCTGGAAGAAGTATATATAGAACAATCGGATGGATTTGCATTAAGTGAACATAAAAATATGGTTTGCAAATTACACAGGGCTCTATGTGGTTTGAAGCACGCACCGAGAGAATGGTTTGAAAGATTGCATACATATTTGATCAAGATAGGATTCCAGCGTACCAGTGAGGATAGTAACATATATTTAAAGATTGATGGAGACAAAATGTTGATAGCAGAAGTTTTTGTTGAGGATATAATCTTGGGTGGTGATGATGATTTATGTATGGCTTTTGTTGAGGAAATGAAGAAAGAATTTGAAATGTCTCTTATTGGTGAGAAAAAAAATTCATTGGGTTGCAAGTCCAGCAACTAGATGGTGGAATATTTATCTATCAGACTAAATATGTAAAAGAAGTATTGAAAACTTTTGACATGGAATATTGCGAACCAGTTGGTACACCGATGGTGACAGGTTGTAAATTCTCTAAACAGGATGATTCACCCTCTGTAGATGAAAAGGAATGCAGGTCCATGATTGGTAAGTTGCATTATGTTGTTCACAGTAGATTGGATATTGCATATGTTTTTGGATTGGTTGCTAGATTTCAGAAAGATCCCAAGGAGACTCACTTGGTAGCGGTGAAAAGGATATTCAGATATCTGAAAGGCACAATGGATTATGGATTATAGTATACTTATAAAGATGACTTGTCTTTGAAAGTGTGTACTGATGCAGATTGGGAAGGCAATGTTGATGACCGCAAAAGCACTACCAGTGGAGCTTTTCTTCTTGGAGGTAGATTGGTTGCTTGGAAAAGTAAAAAGCAAACATGTGTATCACAGTCAACAACTGAAGCAGAGTATGTTGCAGCATCTATGAATTGTACACAATCTGGATGAGACATGTGATGGAAGGTTTTAAGCAAGATATGTCTGAATCGGTGATTATTTATTGTGACAATACTAGTGCTATTAATATTTCAAAAAATCCTATGTTACATGCAAGGACAAAGCATATAGAACTGAAATATCACTTTCTAAGGGAGAGAGTACAAGAGAAGCAAGTCAAAATGGAATATGTGACAAGCAAAGAGCAGTTAGCAGACATCTTCACTAAACCTTTGTTGAAGACAACCTTTGAGTACCTCAGAGGTAAATTAGGGGTTAGACCCCTACATAAGATCAACTAAGATGCAGGAGAAGCATCAATCCAGTGGGTTTAATGAATATTTTTCACTGTTGATTGATGAAATGTTGGCTACTCCGCAGGGGGAGCAGCTTAGATGAGATTTGTAGAGATGTTGGAGACAGCAGCAGCGAAAATGAAGATCGACAATGAATTTGCACCTTTGGCATTGTTGTCAAAGGGGTGAAGAACTGTAAGAGAAAGGGGGGAATTAATATGATCTGGAGGAGAAGAATTAGAGCAAGTGAAGTAGTGCAGCCGGCAGATGAAGTGTAGTAGAAGAAGAGCGAGTGAAGGCAGCAGAGAAGATTATAGTTGACAATTGAATATGTTGGTGTTGTTATCAATGTCGAAGGGGGAGATTGTTGGCATGATTGGCATAATTGATGCTAATGGAGAATGTTGATGAACCGGTAAAGGACTATTGGTAATGATCTAGTGATGAAGAGATTGAGATTATTGGCTTAATGACTTTGATCAGTTATTTGTGTTGTCATTGATGGCAAACTATGTGGCAACTATGTTTTTCATGTTTATTTTGTCATCTAAGTCTTTTTGGTCTACCGGAAATACCTTATCGGTAATGAAAACAGTGACCTGGGTATTAGGACCTTAACCGATAAATGTGGAAATGTTTTGATTGGTTCCAGAGATTGGTGATGAGTTAAGTGTTGAGGTTTGGAACATGTATTTGTATCATTGTAATGTATCTTTGACAGGAACTGCATCATGCTTTGATTACCAACATGATTTCTATTGTATTTTCTGTAGGGTTTAAGAAGGGTTTTAGAACAGGTAACAAATTCTTTTAACCAATGATGTTTTATGGTTTGGCGATGATTTATATCATGTTCAAATATTGATGGTGACGTGGCACAACCCGTGAAAAGATAAGTTGATGTTTTGGCACGATTAAGGATGGAATTTATTGGGAAACGGCAAAGAGCATAGACCGGTGTTTTATGGATTTGACTGCCTATCAGATCAAGTTGTTGTGATGAGTTAGGATCATTCAACGGTTGATATTGTCTTGAAAATTGTTATGATGATATGTATTGTAAATTCATTTGAATTTTGATGTATCTAGGGTTTTGTAACTGACTAAGATGTAAAGGTTATTTAGGTTGGTATAGTTTATGTTTGATGTGTTGGTGATTTTTGAGAAAAGAGTGTGAAGTCGAACCAGTGTGGTGTACCTGCAAGAGTGTATCAGATTGGATCTAAATTGGATCTAAACAAGCAAGCGGTTAGTGCTATTTCCAGATCATTCATATGTTGTTCCCTAATAGTTGTAGCAGACAAAATCCATTAACCGAGTAGGTTCTAACAGGCCTTAAATTGCAAATCCCTTAACAAGGTAGCTCAACATCTGAGTCTTAAATCCTCTTGCGAGGTTGCTTCTAATAGGGAAAAGTTCCTAACAGGGCTCATCATAGCAATCCCTTAACCAAGTGACTCCTAACAGGGTCTACTCCTAACAGGGCATCATTGTAAGCTCTTAACCAGGCTAGGCTCCTAACAGGGCGCATTTCAAAAGAGCGCACAATTTTTGTGGGTACCAATTCCCACCGTGGTTTTTCCCTATTTGGGTTTCCACGTGAAAAATTTGGTGTTAATGTGGTGAATGTTTTTGATGTGTTGATTGGATTTACTTTTGATTTATGCATGTTGATTAACACTTAACGAGCAGTTCTGATAGATCAGTTTGACAGATGGATATCAGTGCTTACCGGTACTGGTAATTAGTTTATTACTGATTTGTGATTGATTTGGTGAAGTTTTATCAATTTAAGTTTAAGTTATGAATTATTGTTAATATTGGTTCACCCCTCAGTATTAACCGGATCCTTCTGATAGATCATTTTGACAGTTGGATATCAGTGCTTACCGGTACTGGTAATTAGTTTATTACTGATTTGTGATTGATTTGGTGAAGTTTTATCAATTTAAGTTTAAGTTATGAATTATTGTTAATATTGGTTCACCCCTCAGTATTAACCGGATCCTCTCATATTAACAAGATCATGAGAGGAATTATGTGGCTTGTTTGATATACCTCAGTCGCACAAGAAAACAAACACATTGAATAGTAAGGTCGCGGGGCCTTGTTTCCTCGGAAAAGTTTTATCTACCATTCAATTTCTTGATCAGATTAAATGGAAGGATGGTAACTTATTGAGCAATGCTAAAGTGAAGCAGTTATACTTGATGTCGAACGATGACACTAAGATCCTTATATGGATTAATAAGTCCTGGGACATTGATTGGCCGGAGTCCAAATGGGCTTTTGCTCTTAACCAATTCTGGCATCAAGCATGTGAACCTAAAAAACAATGTTTTAGATGGCTTGTACTGCTTAAAAAGATTGCTATTGGTGATGTATTTTCTTCTGTTGGTCTCTCCAATTGTTTGTCCCTTGTGTAATACCTATGAGTCCGTCAGTCATCTGTTTTTAAGTATTGTTATGCCAAGCATGTCTGGTCTTTGTTCATTGGTCAGCCAGTCTTTTGGAACCTAAACCTGGTCTTTCATGGATTGAGGTGTTTGTAGGTTATGTTGATGGTTTTGATCTTAAATTGAATTCCTTTTGGTCTGTTCTTTTTAGTGAAGTCTTGTGGTTTATGTGGATCAAGAGGAATGAGGAGGTGTTTTAGAGTAAAAGAAGGAACCTTACCAAGTTTAATTGCAAACTCACCTTCTTACATATTATGATGCAGGTTTCAGTGATGCTCGAGATTCCGAAAAACAGATTCATGATACTTGTTCAAGAAGGAGCTTTGTTGATATACAAAGCTGATATCAAATCAGCTCATTTCTTTCATCCTTATAAAGACGTGCTAGATCAAGATGAATTGCAAGCTCTGAACCAGTTTCTGTAGAAGAAAGAGATGTCTAAGGAAGACAGAGAGAAAGTAAATTAGAGCCCGAAGTTGTCTAATGCTCCAAAATGGGACACAGTTGCTGCTCCAGAGATTGAGCCCCCACTGGAGAGATTCGAAACTAACAAGGCAGAGGGTAGCAATAATATTGTTGGGCAGTGGGATGTTTAAGTGTTATGTTTATGTTTCTCAATAAAACTCTTTCGATTTAGTAGTTTTTTGTATTGGGAAGTTTACCTTTCACAGACTGATGCAAGGGTTTATTTTTTTGTAGTGATGCTAAAATTGTAATGGCTTTATGATCACTGCCCATTAAGGGGCTGATTTCAGACTTGATAGGCATTCCGATATGTACTCTTTTGGTAAACTATTTCTAATGCAAAAAAAATTAGTCAAAAACATCCTTAATTTTTATAATATTAATTATAACTCACTTCAATAAAATTATATTAATAATTATAACATAAACATTATAGTGAAAATATATATTTTTCTTAAAATTATAATTCTAATTTAATTATAAAATTTATATAATTATAATTATAATTGTATTATTAAATTGTGCAACCTTAGTTGGCTTAGTGGTGGAGAATTTGTGTTCTTGAAAAAAAGGTTGTGCTCTTGAAAAAGAGGTCACAAGTTCAAATCTCAAGGAAGTAGGGAATGTACACCTTATCGGCTTCGGTCCATTACCTATCAAAAAACAAATATCATTTGAATTATATTTATGTAATTGATTATAATTGATCTTAATAATACAAATATTAATAATTATTAAATTATATTATATAAGCAATAAAGTAAAAATAGATATTTTTAATGGCTAAGAGTTTACATTTTTTAATAGTTTAATTATTTATTTAATTAATAAAATAAATACTAATAATTATTAAATTATATTATATAAGCAATAAAGTGAAAATAGATATTTTTAATGACTAAATTAAAAAAATTTAAATTTATGATTAAATGATATAGAATTTTATTATATATATTAAAATGATAAAGAAAAAGAATAATTTCAAAAAAATATATATTAAAAATTATAATTATTAAAAAATACATACTTGAGTTTACATTGTTTAATAGTTTAGTTAATTATTTAAGTTTTTGTTTTAATAATGTTAATCAAATCCATATACAATAGTTAATTGATTTTATTATCTATATTTACAAAAATAATATATATATACATATATATATCACTTTACTAACAAGATTATCAATATAAATAAATAAAAAATTAAATTATTTAAAATGGTCATTTATTTTTTGAATTTAAAGAAATCTAAAAGAAGCCTATAAAATTTATCATTCCTAATTTGATCCTTTAACACCAAATCTATCATTTCTATAAATTTATTCCTATAACATCAAATTCTTTTATCAATCATATTGTACATAAATAATTTGTAGTTTACTAATATAAATTTCAACTTTATAAAAATCAATTATTGTGAAAACAAAAATAATAATCACTTTTGATTAGTGCAAAAATTTGATTAATTAGGCTTAAATGAATCCATGGCAAGTACTAATAACAAAAAAAATTAAAGCATAAAAAAACATGCCAACAAACAAAAACACACATAGCACACCACCATGACCGCATGTTCTCTCTTTTGCTTTACATATATAAATATTTCATGTTTTCTTTGTTGTATTCATACGTGTATACATCCACGGAAACTGGTTCAATGGATTCAACGTGCATATACGTCCCGGTAAATCAAGTCGTACCTAAAGCTTTGAGTATTGTGCTAAAAGCCTGTTAAGGAACCTAGAGACTCCATTTCTAGGTCCACCTCTCTGCCACCTTTTCCATCTCAACATCAGGACCACGTTCTATTCTTTCTTATAGAATAGTTAATAATCTATAATGCGATAAATCTCAATCTTAGCCAGCCAAGAGAACCAATGTTAGCCAATCTAGAGACTATCTTCTAGATCATCTCCAAGACTCCTTTTCCCCAGCTTACCTAGCTGTTATAGGTGCCTTCATCTATTACTCATTCATACAGTTTAACAGATTAATATACAGCTCTTCGAATCCTTATTCTGAGGTCGTACAAATTGGGTTGTTATGTCTTTCTCCAAGATTATATTAACTCTTCATTACGTGATGCTTGAAGGTGATTTGTTGTTTTCAGATACTCGCCATGGTCGCTACAGCAATAATATTTATTAGACTTCTGCAGGACAGAGATGGTTTAAGAACCCTGATAAACTTGTACCTTTGGTTTAGCTCTGTTATGATTTAAATTCCAGCTCCAGGTAGCACAAAAGGCATTTAAATTCCTTGTTTGAGCAATATGATTGGCTTGACAATTTTTAAGTATATTATTTGGTGGATGTTGAATATTCTCTGTTCTCTGACCTATCTTTCACCTTCTCCTCTAGTGTTACGTGCATCTTAAACTGGCCCTGAAAACCTTACAGACAACAGGAGACTGGCTGCCTGTTCTCGAACCAATCTGAACACATGAAAGAAGGGTATCATTGCAAGCTCTTGATCTTGTCACTTATTCTGTCGGACACTCCTCCGGCCCATAACACAATCCCATTTTTTCTGATTTTAACGTCTTATCAAATCTGAGAAAGTCTTATAATTAAAGTTGTCTTGATTTACAAGACACAAGATTATGTGCATGAATAAAATAAACCCATACATCATAGTGCTTAGTCACTGCAAATGGGAAAGAGAGATTTAAATTCAATCAACTTTTAAGAAAGGATGTTAAACACGCAAACCCAAATAGAAATCAACTTTTAAGAAAGAATGTTAGAAACGCAAACCCAAATAGAGAGGACATTGTAGGAATGGAACCGAAACAACTATGTCAGGTGGCCTTTTACAAGTTCTTTCAATTATTTCTAAGGATGCAGATATCTAGCTCGACTTCATGGAGGATTACCATGGATTTATGTCCACCATGGTTAAAACATGGGTAATTCGAATGGTAGACCCAATCTCAACCACTAGCGCACAACCCAATAGACAATTCTTGCCAGTTTGGCAACTTAAGCTGACGCACAATCAATACGGGCATTTTTTCAATTCTCATTTGATAAGCTCTCAGAAAAATAGATAAAAGCGTGAATTGCATTGATGACTTAATAGAAAGGACTCCAATGTGCTCGCTAGTAATTATTGATAAAAATCAAGTTCAACAATAAAATCACAAATTTGTGA
The DNA here is from genome assembly GCF_030272615.1 of Cryptomeria japonica. Lineage (NCBI taxonomy): Eukaryota > Viridiplantae > Streptophyta > Pinopsida > Cupressales > Cupressaceae > Cryptomeria > Cryptomeria japonica. The sequence continues at coordinate 396,038,572 of NC_081407.1, read as the reverse complement.
AGGTAAGGCACAAGATAGCCCAGACAAACGTAAAAGAACGGGATAGTCAGAATGGATAGGTAATTTTTCAATTTTTTCAAAAAGATATGTAAAACTTGGTTCATATTACCTGACTGAAAAAATGTTAAATTCGTTGTTTCCTCTTTGCATAATGAGAAACATATTATCAAATGTTACTTCCCAATATCAAGTTAGCACAGGTAACAGATGGCATCTGAAAGATATCAAAGAAACTTAGTAAATAGGTGAAAATTCTTAATAACATTTATTGATACCACAAAAACAAAACTAAACAGGTACATGCATATAGATCATGCAAAATAGAAGACACAGATTGAACAAACTTCAATTTAATTCCTATTATTTCACGAGCAACATGATAGAACCAGAATATAACAGCAAAACAGGATTAGGAAAAACACAATGCAACTATAAAAAAATACCATTCATTAATTCAAAGCTTCACACAAAAGACCAGATGGATATTTATCTAGTACATGCTCGAAAACTATTCAGAAAAATATAGTGTCTTTGACAGGTTCTCATCCTCCAACCCATTCAAGTTTAAGTTTAGGATTTTGCCATCTTTCATAAAGGATTCTTCAAAAACTCTTGTAAATTATCTCATTCAAAATTGCTTTGCAATTAAACAAAAATAAAGTATCAAAAACCTTTACAGCCTTTGATTTTTTGAATTTCAATTGGAATCCACCTGTAATGTGTAAGGGAATATGTAACTACTGCAGAAAATTTAACCTTTGATATCTCTCTTGATCTCTTTACAATCTTTGCACACTGAAAATTTCAGAACACGTCAGGATGAAAACGCCCAGGAATGGAGTTGCTTTCTTGAGCCTGACGAAGATGAAGGGTCAGAGCATAATTATTTACCTATACACAAAAAAAAAATGTTAGGAGTGCATATACAAGCATTCAAATTCCAAATTTTTCTTACTCTTCTACATTATGATATTTTGAGGTCATAATTTCTAGTTGCTAATAGAGGAAAAAGCTTGAGTTCATCCACACCCTACTAACAAACACATGGAGATGCTTGTGTGCTAAGTAGGTTCCCTTGCCTTAGACTTATTGCCAATATTGATGAGGAAAATTGTCGTTAACGTAATGACTACTCATGAAGTTCATCTTTGGGCAAGGTCACCTGGAGACAGTGGTACTTGGAGACATTGGAAACTGGTACTGGTACCGGTACAGCTAATTTTCAAAAATAGGAGACGGGGGTACTTGGAGAGGCCAATTTTTTTTAATATAGTTTAATAATTTCCAAAAAATATCATGACATAGAACTTTGACATGACATGTATGCAAAATGTGGAAGCATTCACAATGCATGTGAACTAGTCTCATCGAATGCCATGCTTGTAGGTTTTAAAATTTTGAAAACAGATGTAAACAAATGATTGCCATGATTTGCAAACCCGGCATTGGGCAACTTTTGTACTCTTCAGGGAGCGTTTCACTCTCCTAGAGTGGCTTCAATGCTTCCAACAGTGGATAAATGATGGATAACAATGTTTTAATTTTGTTTTTAACCCTTTAACTTGCATTTTCCTAGAGCCGCACAGGAGACGGCCAGAAACCTGGCAGGAGACATGTAGACAGCGGGAGACGTGGAAGTGAGGTCTCCAGCCCAAAACAAAGTCTCTGGGTGCACGAAAAGAATCCAAGACTCGTCTCCGTCTCCGTCTCCGAGACGCGTCTCAGGTGGGTTGAGACGTGTCTCCCAGTTACAGAGTCTTCAGGTGATAGAAAAACACACTGGTCGAATCCAAAAATAAAAATAAAAAAAATCTACATTAATATCAGCTTTTACCTCCAATGTCCTTAGCTGTTCTTGATACTGAGATAAAAGTTGCTTCAGATTCTGCAACTCTCGCCCCCTTTCCTCGTGCTCTTTTTGACGCTCATGCTGTATGGTAACAGCTCGCTTGAGAATGCTATTATCACGAAATAGACCTTCAACTTGCTGCTTTAGCAACAAATTTTCCTACAGTTGGTATAGGAGAACAAAGAATGAGTAATAGGAAAAGCATATTGCAATAACCAGTAGCTCATACACAAGTGAATGTTGAAAATCTGCAGTACAGTAATGCTAATATGGAAAAGTATAAACTGAAAAGCAATACCTTCTGCAAATTTTCAGCTATAGAACCTGTCCGAGCAACAATAGCATTTTCAAGTGCTACAAGTGCTCTTGAAGCACGTAGCCTGGCATCATCCATATCAGATGCATTCTGCATCTCTTGCAAAAGGAGCTGCACCCAGTCAGATCCATTAACCGGAAGGGCTGTAGCAGAGCCTTCTGCGTTGTTAGCATCTGTTTCTTTGACAGGAAAGTGATTTACTCGGTTTGCTGGATGTCATAGTAACAACATTACATTAAATAATTAGTAACTTTCATAGTTGTTTTCACATAATTATTAAGTATTAAATGTGTGCATCTGCAGCCTTGTGCATCATAGAGAACAAAACCAAATTCTATCAAAAACTAAAGACCAGTTACAATCAACATAATATCGTGAGGGCTGACACATAATCAAAGGATCAACTGCTCGAAAAGGACTAGAAGAGTTCTGACAACATCTCGAAATGGATTTTTGACACTCAAATGGAAGGAATTATGTGCATCTTATACATACAAGTTAATTTGCTGGCAGCAGACACCTTCAGCTTTGAAGGCAACGACAAAGTGAAATATAATAATGTAAAACCTAATAACATGAACGCCCACTTCATGTGATTTCACAATATGCCTAAGAAAAACTATCAATAACCTGGAAGCAGAAACAAAATTGGCAACCTATTATTGCCTTGCAACTGTCAAAATTTTAATTTTGCTTTCCAATTTCTAGCTGCATTGCTTTTAATTTGTTAGGCACTACATAATTGTATCCTGAAATCAATCAAAGAGTAAATAATGCTAGGGATGCAATTATGACACTATGACATTATGGATAAGATAGCGATTGTTGAGAAAAACAAATACTACATTTCGACTATTCAAATTTTTGAAAGCCACTATACCATAGGTCCAAAATAAACGCATTAAAACATCAAAAGGAAGTTCTAAAGCGTACAAAATTTTCAAAATTAGCTATTAAGGCAGTTTTAAAGTAAAAATTGCATAAGACAACTAAAATGAAATCCCAAAAACTGGTTTAGATATGCCCTATGTGTTTTAGCATGAGAAACAGAAAATAAAAAATACATAGTTAAAATAATACGGAGATGCCCAAAAAAATTAGTTAAATGTCCTGTGTGATATAACTTGAGAAACAGAAACAGAGAAGATATAGTTTTAAATTATTAATAATAACGAGTTATAAATCATACTTTCCGAGTAGAATGGACAACAAAACATTTGAAGTTAACTTAATTCTCATGTCTCCCTAACAGAAAAAAAATGGATATTACCTTTATTAAATCCATTGATTTGTAAAACAATACAAAAAGAATCTAGTTAAAACAAAGTTCACTGAAGTACCAAAAATACCTTCATTGGATGGGCGAAGATCTGAACCGATACTTGAATCTGGTATAATTCCACATGAAGAGGAATCTCTCTCATTTGACCCTAACTGTAATTCATTCAAACTTTTGATTGCAGAAGCAAGATCATTGCCACATGACTCCAAAACTGCTTGAAGATGCTGATAGCATTAAAATAAGTCAACAACATGCAAGTATGATACTAATCAAAATCCACAGAGCTTTCAATAAAAACAGGAGATTAACTAGGCACGCAATATTATCCCATGTTCATCCATATGAAGGGCTTTTAATAGAGTAAACTAAAACCAATATACATGCTAATAAAGGTAGAGAGCTTATTTTCAATTAAAATAGTCCCACAGTAATATTTATTCAGGGTGCAGATGAAAAGTGCGTAAAAATGTGTGTTAATAAAAACTAGAAGCATTTAATTTGACGTGTTTGCGACACTTAAATGCAAGAAAAGTGAAAAAAAAAAAAAAATTATCTTCTCTCAACTACCACCCACTCTGAATCAATTATGCCTACCTCTAGCATGCAATCAATTAACTTCATAACTATGTTACCCCGAGTTTCTGGGATGGGGACGAGGACGGCAGGAGACAGCAGTACGAACTTCTGGGACAGCAATTTTTTTTGCCAATTTTTGGGACTGAGAGGGGACGGCAAAGGAGGCAGCTATACAAAATATAGGGAAATTCTCAATGTTAGTATGAAAAATAGATAAAGCATGTATATATATATTTTATTCATATGAAAACATGGATAAAGCAGGTATATGTACATTATAGAACCTTAACATACCACATTTGTGTTCAGATTTCATTGTCAATACTCAATATGCATTCATAATTGAAAATTCATTGTCAATATGCCGGCACTTGTTTGCATGTAGTTCGTTGTTCCTTTCTAGTTGGAGGATATTTTGATAGTCTTCCATTACTATTATGACCTACAACTGCTTCTTCATGCACTACAAAGTTTTGGATGTTTGTGAAATTCATTAACAAGATGTTATTCATATTTCTGAGTGCTTTTGGCTATGATTCAGACCTGTTTACCTTTCATATAAGTGAAAAATCCAACATTGCAGACCTGCAACCACTTTTTTACGCACTACCGAGTTCTAAGTGTTTGTGAAATTTATTGCCAGGCTGCTGCTCATTATTTCAAGTGCTTTTGGAAGTGATTCAAACATGTTTACCCATCATATTAGTGAAAATTCAGTTCCTATAATAAACTTAGAAAAATGTTTGAAAATATGCTAGAAAATAGGGGACGGCCAGCCGTCCCCAAGACGGTTAGGGGACGTCACAGACGTCCCCAACCATATTGGAAACGAGGGGACGTCCCCTCTGAAAATCAATGCCATCTTCAAGTTTCCGGGAAGTTTCCCACAGATTTTGCAATTTTGGAGACGGCAGGGGGACATCCCCTAGCCGTCCCCAAGTCCCCAAAATGTCCCCAATAAAAGGGTGGGGGATTTTAGCTCGGGGACGCGTTCCTGGATTATGTAGCTTCGTAATCATCTCAATCTAATATTTTAATAATAATAATCTTAATAGAATTTTTTTTGCTTTGGTTAAGAGTTTAATAGAAATATAATAATATTTTAATAATAATTTAATATTAATTAAAATATACTATTTTTTTGTTAGTTTTGTGACTCAGACCAGCAATCAAACTTTCAGTATTTAATTTCAGATTAACATTAAGTAAATTATAAGCAATTAAATGAAAGAGAGAAAGCAAGTGCACAAGAGACCAACATAATTACCCTGGGAAAACCTCCAAGGAGGAAAAAACCCAGCACTAAAGACCCACAGGTCAGATTATGTATTCAATCTTGAATTGTAACAATACAATACTTAGCTCCAGTCATGTGACTCAGATCTGGAATCTTCAACCTCTTATCAGATCTGCCCTTTTATCATATCAGATCTGCACTTCTAAATTCTGCTCTTTAATGCACTCTCTAACAGAAATTAGGAACACCAAAGTAGCTTTGACTTCCTTGAATAAGTTCGCCCAGTTCACCTCTTAATTTGGCACACCAAGGAGCAGAAGAATTTCGCTGATTGCATGAATGAATGATTGATTTGATCTTGGCAAATGATTTTTATTTATATGAGCATATAACCTTCAAGTCGGCCTTAATTAGATAATTACGTTTGGTGCCAAAATAGGTTTTAGTGTGGCGTGTCATTATAGGGCAGGCCCTGTTTTAGGGGCATGCTGCCCTCTTTGGCGTGAAGGGTCCAGCCCTACACGTTAACCTTGGAAAAGGGGAGGCCCAGCCCTTTAGGGGTTCGGATGTTGCCTTAGGCAATCCGAACCCCCTTTCCTAGTTACAAACAATATTTTTAAGTGGAATAATCTACAAATATGATATTTTCAGCATACTTTATCTATATTCCTCTAAAGATAGGTATGCTAGTATATACATGGATACACACACAATTATATTAATATATATTATCCTCAATCATCTTGGAGTCAAAGATCTGTAAAACAATTTAAATAGGGCCACATATAAAAATTCATTATTACTAGTATTATTTGCTTGGCCCATCAACCTTTTTAGAAATTTTTTTTTTCATAGAAAAAAAATTCATTATTACTAGTATTATTTGCTTGGCCCATCAACCTTTTTAGAAATTTTTTTTTTCAAGAATTTCTATGAAAACAGATGATGAGTTAATTCTTGAACATTTCCTGATGTGAAAATACTAAGGAAAATGCAAGCAGTATATGTTCACAAATATCAAGCATAGATAAATACTTTGGACTAACTCTAAAGTTTATTAAAGTTCTTGAGCTTATATTTTAATTCATGACATTGAGATGCGTTAACACTGTAGTTGAACAAAACATTGTTTCCATTTCATGTTGTTGGGATAAATGAATGTGCATTAAGCATCTTGACAGTACACATGGAAAGATAATAGATATTGATCTTTATATCTGAATTCTGTGGTTGGTTCAAAGCTCTAACAGATTCTCTTCAAATGAGTTCTCACCATAGGTCTCAATCAAAATTTTACATAGTGTGTTCATTTTCGAATCACTATTTAACCTTCTAATGGTTACATAATTAGGTGCAAAAGTAGTGGTAATTTTGTAGCGGTAATGAAATATAACACCCAACTTATGGCTGGGATAATTTTAGGAGTTGTTATAAAAATATCAACCAAACAATGGATAGCTATAGTATCTTGTGAAAACAAGGGTATCTTTTATTGAAAAGCTGTATCAAGATATTGTTTTAGAATAGAACATTGAAGGCTAGAAATCAAATAAGGGGTATTATTTAATGCCCTATAAACAAAGATTATAAATTTTGTATGGCTTAAAGTCCATTGAGTAAACCCCCCACAGATGAAGTACAATGATAAGCTCCCAGTTAGTACTGAACCACCATGCATTACATTATCCAATCATAAATCTTGTCCAATGCATAGGTGAAAATCTTACTGTGTTCTTCCTTAAGGAAATTTTTTATGAATTCAATAAAAGAATTTTATGGAAAAACTTTCCATATCATTTTCAACCCATTTACTTGATAATGTAATAGTACTAAACCATGATTTCCAAAAATAATGGCACTAAAAGAAAAATATTAATTTCACCAGGATCTTTAAAAAGAAAATGTTAGCCTGTAAATGAGAACTAAAGCCAAATCATGGTTTCAATTGGCACGTCATATAAAAATTGGAACTTGAATTTATTTGCCTATGAAAATTCACTATGAAGTGAAGAAGTTGTAAGAAAAATGGCAAAAGATTTTTTAGGTACTCTAGTAATAATAAACCTAAAAAGCTATGATAAAAAGGTCAATCAATATATTCACGCAGAGACTGACTGAGCAAAGTTTAATCTTCAGGTTCTTTTTTTTGTATTGTAGAAGATTTGAACTCAGCACCATCTAGGTGCCTACGACATGGACTTTGTCATTAAACCAAGTGCCCTTTGAAAAAGTTGTAAAATCTCGAGGAATAAGAATTGCTCATTCAATAATGGAGTTACGTTCATGGAATTTTGATTGGTCATGACTCATCATAAATCATTGCTATAATTGACTTATTCTAGTGCAAATCTCCATAAAGATCAAGCAATCTATACAAGGCCACAGGAAGGAATAAAATTGGCTAGCATAAAAGTTTAATTTAAGATCAAGCAAACTCTGCAAAGCTATAATCAAAGTAAGGTAGAACATAACCAAGAAAGGCCGCACAAAGCAATAAACTACCCCCGCCCAGGTCCTCTCTCTCTCTCTCTCTCTCTCTCTCTCTCTCTCTCTCTCTCTCTCTCTATACCCATATCTTCTTCTCCTTGCGGACCTGATATGACAGGAGGTAGGGACAGAGAACCAGAGCCAATCATACACATTTGGACGCTTGTTTGATTCTAATATTTTGAAGTTATTCTTGGCCAAGTGAACCGAAATCAACTGAAACCTGATTATACCTTCAAACCACAGCAGCAAGGGCAGACAAAATGCTCGTGTGATTAAAAAAAGACTCGCATTCCAGTACCAAACCAATAAACCAAAGGAGAAGAACATCTTAAATTGTACCTAAAGACCATTTTGGGAGTATATACTCGGAAACAGACGAACCCAAATTAATATTTTGATTTTCTAGGGAATCACAGCCTATTGATTCAAAGTAAATACTGTCTCCATATCCCTGTTATCGATTGTTCCAAATGGAATTAAAGCGGTTGGAAAAACATCTCAAACTTGTAGGTCAACAAAAAGTTCAGATAAGTCTCTGAAATTGTTTTGCTCCAGTTAAAATGCAGGCAACAATTGAATTTTAAAATTGGTGACAATTGTAACTTAAAATCAGTCTGAAGATAACCATATTTTTTATTGAAGATCAATCTCTGAAGAGTAAGTCAGAAAAAGTTATAGTAGTTACAAGCCATCATAATAATTGAAGTAATCAAAACAATGTTAAAAAGATAGATACTAGATATGCCTCGTCAAGAATCATTTAGATATGAAGATTATATCAATGTAGGGAGTTCTGATCTGCACAGCCTTATCATTCAGTGTAATGATGAGCCACAAATAGTCGCTCAAAAGGTCAATTATGTTCCATTATCCACGCAAATTCTTTCCTACAGCTTGTTTATGAGAATTAGCTAAAACTCTTTTTAGCCCAAAAATTCAGTCCTGGAAATGTTGACTCACGCCACAAAAGTGGCCTCATGCCAGGGAAAAGAAAAAAACAGTGAGAATGCTGTGTTACATTACCTTCCGTACAATATGTATATGTCAATAATATTGTAATTTTCCTATCGGCGAAAACATTGCACCTCATAAACGTGCAAATGCTTATCGATTGGTCTCGGATCATAATATGCTCAAGAAGGTGACGCCGACATGAACCGTCTCCAGAAATCAGTACCAAATCCCTCCAGTTAAAAACTGTTCTTTTATAACCCAGTCTCAAATAGAGCGAGAGATGTCCCAATTCCCACTCAGCTTCACATATAATATATTCAAAGAGCAAACAAACCTAACCCCAATTTAAAAAAGGGTAAAGGTCCATAGATTTTTACTTTTTTTCCTCTAGAGGTATCCCCGAAAGGCACATAAATCTTAATTGTCATAGTTGCAAACACATTGGAAGGTTGAGTTGAAATTGATAAAAATTGAAGCAGAGGCAACAGAGTTGACATAATTAAAGTAAGCCACAGACAAAACACAAAGGCATACCTGTTCATCCATGTGAGGGAAGAGCCGTTTGAGGTGAGATAGCGTATGAATGTGGGTATCACTGTGATAAGTAGGTGCAGCAACAGCAATTTCTGTATCTGGGTCTGTCTCTACGGAGGGAGGCGGCGTCGGAGAAGGAGTCCTTGTAAAGGTGCGGATTGGCGAATTACCACCGGAGGAACAGCGAAGCCTCTTCGAAATGGGAGGTGGTGTGTGCAGATCTTCAAAAACTGACCTCTTTCCACACACTAACGCAGACATGGCTGTTCTTCTTCCTCCTCCTCTCTATCGCTCTCCTCTCCTTTCTCAATTTTGCTCTGAAAATCCCCCTGCAATCTCTCACTCCATCAAAATAGTACCACCACCGGTCACCCTCTTCTCCCTGATTATACCTCGATTGCGAGCTCTTGAAAATCTTTTCCGTTTCTCTGCTAAAAGAAATACACGATGAAAACGTATCTCCCTCTCTATGAATATATGCAAGCGGTGCCCTTCCCAAATTGTGGACTTGCGTGGAGGAAAAAGCTATACAGAGTAAAACATATATTTAAATAGGGCGGACCCAAACGAATAAAGGGGAGCCAGTCTTTGAATTGGGATGCGATGTGAATGACTTGGGAGGAGGAGAAAAGAAAAAGTGTCGGCCAAGCAAAAATTGCTTAAATTCGCATGGGTAATTTTTTTTGGTATGTCTAATGGTGAAAATTGTGTGTGTTTTTTTTGGTATGTCTAATCGTGAAAATTGTGTGTGTTTTTTTGGTATGTCTATTATAGTTAATTTTACTTATTCACAGATTTTAAATAGTATATCAGATTTTGATCATTTTTTTAAGTCTTTGTATGCGACTTAACTGTTTATAGCTATTGTTTTGGCTTTTGGGTAGTAATGATGCATGTTGTGGAATACGTTATGCATGCAAGGATCAAAAAATCAACATTTCAAAGTGTCACCGGCTACCTACTTAAAGATGCTCCAATGACTGCACACTTAAAATTGACAATACTTACATACAAATGACCTAGTAGTTGTGCACAAATGACCCAGTATTGTGCACAAGTGCCCCAATAGTGCACAAATGGGCCTATTATGGAGCAAAATGCTAAAAAGTGAGCGACTATTGGTACATGCGAAATTTATTAATAGGATTTTAGTTATCATTTTTTTGGTTTCTTTAAAGTTAGTAACTGGGGGGTTGAGTGCATAAAGAGTACACGGTTATTGGAACATGGGCAATAACTAATGTTCTTCCCCTAATGGTAAGAATTGTATGCATGTGTTTTTTATCCTTCTTGATTGTATTTTCATCTAAATTAAATTTAGAATAAATTTTGCCACCTTTTTTTACTGATTAATCAATGGCTAATTATGCCATTTGTCTACAAATCAACAATCTCATATCTAAAATCCTCACCCCTAAAACTTCTCCTAGGCACCGGTAATAGGGTTTCGTGATATATTTCCTACAAACTCTACCATTTTTTTCATCAACATTGTTGATAGCAAGACACAAGTTATGTAAATGTTGAAGTTTATCACTCGATGTGGAGTAACCTTCTTATTAGCTATAGCAAAAATGATTTAAATTAGCGATTTTGAGAAAAAATAATTGATAGTTATTCATGTAGTATGTTATGTTTAGCTGCCAAGATGGTGTTGGTATGTGGTGACTAATCATGTTGTTTTGCTATTTTTTTTGTGACTTTGACAGCCACATTTTCACCCAAAATCAATCAATGAGGAAGGCCCCTCCTATGGGGCAAAACTTGCCCATTATTTAATAAAGGAGTTAGTCGTTAGTTTGGGATGTAAAATCAACATTGTAAATCACCAAAAAGGGGCTTAACAAATGAATGGTTGTGGAATGTGAAATGTCAATGGTTTGGAGGTAGCACGAGTCTAATTTGCACTTTGTTGCAAATAATATTGAACCTCTTTTAAGATTTGATTTGTACTATTTTTTTACACTTATTCAAAGGTTTTCTTTTGGTAGAAGTTTTTAAACCAAATTTGATAATCAATTGGCATTGTGCTCATTGACTATTCTAATGACATTTCTTGTGTGTCTATAAGAGTCCTAATAACATGGATTAGGTAAATAAATTCTGAAGAGGGTTTCATAGCCCCACAATGTTTCTAATAGAAATGTTGTGAGACAGTGCTTCCACAATTTAAAGGAAATTAAGTAAATGTTGTAAATATAGTTGGTTGTAGGCAGTTGTTGACATTCATCACCCTATGAACACCACCTAGCTTGTCTTTAAATAGATTTCAATACATTGACCTACTAAAAAATTAAACCCTACTCTTTGTTGTTATCTATGTTCAAATTATGCATCAATAATGTAACAAACCTTACCTATGGCCTGACATTAATAATTTTATAATGAAAAAAAAAACCTATATTGTCTTCACACCTCCACCCAAAATGACTTGCAAAGGCCACTTGAAAGAGAATAAAATTAGATCCACATATGATAGACAAATGCATTGGACACTTAAATACAAATCATTGAAAGCCAAGGGTGAAATTTAAGAAACCTATAAGATGTAGTTGTCACATTTTTCTCGATGTTAATGATCATTTTATTGTGATCTATAGAACCACACACTACCACGGATTAATTACATGAATAGAAAATGTAGCATATATATGCATAGAAAATGTAGCATATATATACATAGATGTGGCATAAAGTGTTTGGGGGTGTGTCTCCTCGTGTATTAGATATCATACCCCTTCTTTTTGGGAACTATTTGTGTAGGCACCTATTGTATCATGCCTGCGAGTACTAATTTTACTAATTTTTCATTTTAATTAATTATTTAAATAATTCAGCATATATAAACATTTTTCATTAATAAACAATCATTTTTTTATACCATGTGGCAAATGGGAGGGGGCGTGTGGGCCACATTGTGGTCCACCCCACAGCCCGTGGGTTACCGATGGACTGCCCACAACCGTGGGCTCCCTGAGGCATGTGGGAGAGCCACGGCTCCCCACAGGGGAAACCCCCATTAAAAAAAAAATTATATATATATTTTTTTAAAACAAAAACTTATAAAATAGAAATGCCCAGAAAATTTTAAACAGAAAAAAACTTAACAGCAAACTCCCAGGTTTGCCAAAAACATAAAATTTGGGCAGCATAACCCCCCCAAAATAATCAATTGAAAAAAAGAAAAAAAATTCTTTCAAAACTAGAGGATACAAAAAAAATTAAAACAAAATCATGAACTCAAAGCTCTATATAAACAACAGCCATTCAATTTTGAATTCTTAAAAATGTTCAAACTCAAGTTAACAAAATTATATTTCTTGAGACTCACATGGAGATATTAAACCAACAAACAGAGGATTTCCATTGTCAAAATAAATTTCAACCCCCTTTTTTTCTTCTACAAATTCTAAAATAAATTCCTCTTCAAACACACAGAACACAAACAATTCACAGAGAGTTCATTTTAAAATAAATTCCTCTTCAAACATACAACACAAACAATTCATAGAGTTCATTTTCAACATTAAAATTTCTAAAATAGAAGTTAAAAATTATCCAACCTGATAAGCTTTCCTGGATGAAATTTTGGAAAAGAGCACTCCAATCCCTTTCAAACGCAAGAGTCCTTCAACACAGAGAGTAAGATTTTTCAAAACTAAAACCTCCAGCAAAACCACTTTCAAACACAGAGAGCCAATTTTTTTCCCAAATGCAAAGACTCATAATCTGGAAAAAAAAATCCAATTATAAAGGATTTTGCCCCAAAATATCTTTTAGAGTTAAAATATTTTTCTTAAGAAAATTTCCAGCTTTTTTTAATGAAAAATAAATTATTTTTCTCCAAAACAATACATTTGCATTTATTTATTTTAATTTGAATTCAATTTTCCTCACACACTAAAAAGTCAATTTAGATATTTTAAATTACAAAAAGGTAAAAATGACTTTCTTCCCTTTTCTTTTTTAAACAAATGAACAAGGCAAAATATAAATCTCACTAAAAATATAAAACCATCAATTTAACTAACCAATTAAAAATAATTGATTTATCTATTTAACCACAAAAGTGCCCTTAATAATTTGTCCTTAATTTAATTTAATAAACGTAATACCCATTAATTATTAATAACCATGAGGTATTAATAATTAATTTCTCATTAAATGGCGTGAGAAGAGAATAATTAAATTCACAAAATTCATAACACACAACTCGGCTAAACAAAGCAGAGACATGACCCGCATACCAACATAAGGAAGGTTGACAAATGATTAACAATGCTCACTATTGAGCAAGGCTAGAGATAACATTTAGGGCCTTAAGACTATCTCCTCCAAATCCATCGAATTAATTAGGTATGCTCAAACTTGTGGAATCGGGTGAAGTCAATACCTTGTACCTGCAATTCATGTATCACTAAACCACACATACATATATATACACAAACACGGTAAACACACCGGAGAAGGAGAATCGTGACTTTCTGTGTCTCGCCGAAGTGAGTGATGGGAAATCATCTCCTCGCACCCTATACACTTTCCACACATACATGATGATATATACATAAAGCATCTCATGCATAAAGTAAATGTGTTAGTCCATGGTCAACAACACATAATAAAATTAACATCTAATCATCCATAAGGAAATAAAGCATAAACAACATTCACTGAATCTCAAATCAAAGCATAATCTGACATAGCATAATACCAGAATAAAACATTACCACAAAGTGTATCCATAATAACCACTGAAAAGTCAACCATGGTCAAAATAGTATCAAAAAATTATGATCGAGGGAGGGATACTACATCCTCCCCCAAAAAACTAGGCTTACTCTTGGAAGCCTAAAACAAATATGGATAAAGTTCTCTCATCTTCGCTACATCCTCCCATGTAGTCAAGGTCTCATCATTTGGATCCCATAGGACCCTTACTTGGTCGATGGTATGACCCTTGAGGGTCAAATCCTGACGTTGAAGAATGTGTACGAGCTCTATGGAAAGTTGCTCATCCTCGACCTGTAATGCATTCCAATCAAGAACATGGGTCACATCAGGATGATATGGTCTAAGAATAGAAACATGAAAGACATCATGGATTCCAAATAGGCTCGGTGGCAAAGCAAGACAGTAGGCAACAAGTCATATCCTCTCAAGGATCTCAAAAAGGCCAACAAAGTGAGGCTCCAACTTAGAACCCTTTCCATAACGGATCAAACTCTTTTGTAGACACACTCTCAAGAACACTTGGTCTCCAATAGAAAACTGTCAATCCACTGTGTGAGCATCGACATACTTCTTCTGCCTATCCTGCACTGCTACCAAATGCTCATGAATCTTCTCAACCTATTGCTCCATCTCTCGAAGCATATCCGGACTTATACGCACCTTGTCCTCTAAGTGATCCTAGATCAAAGGAGTATGACAAGGACAACCATACAATGCCTGGAAGGGAAACATACCTATGGATCTATGATATCCATTGTTATAAGTAAACTCCACAAGCTAAAGATAGTCCTCTTGTTTGCCTAGCCAATAGGAACAATAACTAGAGCTAAAGTCTCAACCCAAAGATTGGTCATTCATTCTGAGTAGCTATTATCTCCATGACTGGAGTTCATTTACTTGTCAACCCAAGGATGAATTACTATAAATGGGTATGCATTGTATATGCACTAAGTTCATGTGATAGTCATTTTGCACTACTGCGGCAACTAAGTATATTTGAAATAAACAAGCGAAAATATAATAACTGAATGGCTACAGGAAATCTTAACATTAACAAAAGATTCTAACTAAATAACATTAACTAAGCTCAGAGCTGACAAACAGGAATTACTCTGTCTACTTTGGCTGTAGGAACAGTCACAGGATCTGGTTCCAGTGGCTGCAAGAACAGTTAGTCGCTAGAACATCTACTGCAGCAAAAAGAAAACTCAATCTAACAAACACACAAGAATACTCACCAAGTGGGCCCCCTTGGATGAGTGTATCTAGACTTCAAAGATGATTCTATATACTCAGAATAACATAGCTTTTATTCATTATTTTCAAAAGTCGATACAACACATGAGGTAAGAGAAATGCTTCTAGTTCTGGAAAACGTTATCTAAACTCTAAGAAGAGGTGCGAGTCTTTATTTATAAGGAAATTATAACAAACTTCCTACTACTTAGATCATGCCCATGAAATTAGGTGGAAAACATTTATGACTGCAAAGAGAAGAAGTTAATCCATAGAAAACGTGGAACTCAACTAAACCGCAACCAAGAATATAGCATGGCGGTGTTTAGTAGATTGATGCTTGTTGGAGACAAACATAAACGAATCTAGTATCACCTCACTATTCCTTTGCCGATTCTTTTGCACACCATCTTCTTCGTTGTTTTAAATGTTTAACCGCCCCTAAATGTCTCCAACTGCTTTCATGACGTGATTCTCCATCTGGCTTAAAATAATTCCTTCTGCAGCAACTTATTTACTCCTGCATTTAAAGGTTAGAACATACAAGCATACATATATATCTATTTTTATTAAGCATAACATTTATACATCCACACATGATATTACCTATGATAATCCGCATGGCAACATGAATATTAGGTCAAAACAATACACGGTTTAACGGGTTTAGTTATCATTCAGAATGCACATAGTCAAACTTTAATACATCACATGACTCAAACACTATGCCAATATGCAACTTAAAACATAGCAAAAACTTATCAGTTATAGGAATAAAAGAGCTATTATTTTAGCTCATCACCTCCTAGCGCGACTATTGGTCCATAACATACATGTGAAGCATGTCCTCCAAAACCTAATTCACGCGCTCGATCTGACCATCAGTCTTTGGGTGATAAGCTAAACTAAAGTTTGACTGGGTCCCTAAAGCATGTTGAAGTGAGGTTTACAATGTTGAAGTAAAGATAGGATCCCTATCTGAAATGATCCGCCCAAGAATCCCATGTAGCCTCACCACATCCTCCATGAAAACTCGTGCCACCACTATTGTTGTATAAGAAGATTGAATAGCAACAAAATGAAAAACTTTGGTCAATCTGTCAACAATGACCATGATGGTGTCGTGACGATGTGAAGAAATCGAAAACCCTACTATGAAATCCATGGAAATGATGTCCCATTTCCAATCCGGTACCAAATTAGGTTGTAAAAGCCCTATAGGGTGTTGATGCTTATCCTTAACCTGCTGACACTCCAAACAATGGCCACATAAGGATAGGTGGCTGAAATATCAAAGGTAGCCAATTATTGCTTATTGTCATGCCCAAGTGGATATACTTGGGAGCTCTTTGTGTGGTTGCATGATAATTGGGCAATGAATGGGGTTCACCCTACTTTAGGTCCTCTAGAAGACTATTCCAACGCTGAACCAGACATTCAACTGCACCTTGATTCTCATTTCTAACCACATTTTCATATTCCTGAAATACCTCCTCTCTCAATGCTAAAACTTGGCTTCTGATATCAGGTCTAGTCAACAACTTTTGCCAGTCATAGTACATATGTCATGGGTTTTTAGCCTCAGCTCTGAGTGGTAGTGGACAATCAAACTCTAAGATCATGTGCATTATAGCTTGTGTTCCCATACTAATTTCATTCTGTATCCAGGACATCAATGCTTTTAATTGAATATCACCAATATACAGCAAGGGATTTCATTCATTATCAGAAGAGACAACATAATTATGCAAATAAAATTCACATAACAAATTCTTAACGGTTGTAGTAGAGTTTTGGTAAACATTATAAAATTCCTGCGGAATATCCAAAGAAGGACTAAGATCCCTAACAATGCGGTTGAGTTTGAAACATAGATACTAATCCTTTATATATAAAGCATAAAATCTCGATGGAGCCCTGCAGTGCATTAACTCGGGAACCATGTTTGCTACAGTATCTACTTTGGTTTGTAACTCAATGATTTGGTTGTCCCTCTTTTCAATTTCTTTTTGTTGCTTATCAATTATCCCCTGTAGCCTAGCCCTTTATATCTCCCACTATCTATAAAATGTGAGTGCAATGGATAAACGAGTGAGACATGTAGGGAGCCTATGAGCAGTTACCTGACGTCTTGAGATCTTATCAATCAGTTCTTCAAACTGCTCTACTACTTGTACCAAATTTGAAAGTCTTTCGACTCCATGTCCTTCCTGCGGTTGACCCTCTATCTGACTTTCGTGCCCTAATTCTGGCATTTCCACTAAAATGAATTCACTCACATCTCCTGTTGCTTGAGTTCTTCGTTTAAACCTTTGACTCCTTCTTAATTGCATTTCCTAAGTGGCTGGAGGAGGTTCAATTGTAGGAAAACCTTCCTTTACTTTGCACTTTTTAGCTCCAGGAGAAACCTGCGCTACTTGAGGCCGTTCTACGGTCTCTTCCTCTGCATCGCCTTTTTCTTTTTCTTTTCCTTTCCTTCTAGAAGATGCAGTTCCACTTTGAGTTTGAGTGGAGGGCTGCTCAATATTTGGCTCAACTACTATCACTTCCGCACCAGACAAAGATTCTTTGACAATAGGAGGTTCGACTGCTGCAGAAACCCTAGGAGACGAGGGTTCTCCCATATTTTCCTCTTGAGCTACAATTTCTTCTGTAGCATGAACATTTTCTTCCCCAAATTGCAGGATATCTCGAACTCTCCCCATGACATCTGTGAGACATCTCTAAGAAACCGTTCCACCAAAATTTTGATTAATCCATGATGACTAACTGAACGGTTACTACCCCTATGTGTTTCCTTTGCACTAATAGAGATAAGATGATATAAGAAATTCAGAATATTCATCCTTCGGCCATGCCGCAAATGACAATAATTTAAAATGAACATAATGCATATTGGAGTACCTACCATCACATGATATATATTTCATCACATAAAATGCAACCTACGGCCATTATCCTAGAAGAGATGTTTGTTTAGTTCCTTGCTTGTTCACACTCAGAGGTCCATTAGCTGGGTGAGTAAACTTTGCCCTAGCACTTCTTGCATATTTTGCCTCGGGAAATAGTTCTCCATCCTACGACAACCCAGTGACTTCGGCTATTCGTTGCTCTATGGCTATGACCTGTAACCCTTTGATAGAAACCTCCCCTTCACTGAATGTGCACATGAATTCATGCACAATTTTCTCATTAAAATCTGTCAATTTTAAAATATAGTCGATCAATCCATAGGTCTGGAAGTAATGTTCACATTGGTTGTCCTGCAGTAAAGTGTAATGAATCATAGGCTCATGACAGATAGGGGCTCCTCCACTGGCTAACTTGACATTCAAAAACAATCACCACAGGAAATGAATATCGTCACAACAAAATAAAAGACTGAAATATCCTGCGCGATTTTGAAAATTCATGCCCCATAATCGTTTATTTATTCTTCCGTACCTTTTATCAACTATGGTGGAAGGAAAGGTATACTCACTTGTGCTACAGGCTTTCACATTTAAAAATGATGTCAATAAAATTTAAAACACATCATGGAAAAGGACACATAATTACGCAACTCGTAAATTGAACCATAAAACACCCCCCCCCCCCAACTTAAGATGACACGTGTCCACACATGTGAAAAAGGACAGAGGGAAGGGTATGTGGATTATGCAAATCATATCAAGTAATAATCATAATGAAAGAATAAATGCATAATTAAATGAAAAATAAATAATACACATACCTGCAGTCATACTAATTAATGTTGCAATCAAACGATTAGCTATTCACAATATGAGATGAGGTGAGATGAAGTGAATGATGTTACAAAAATAGAAATGAAATGGGATGAGGTGGATGATAAAATAATTAGCAGAGAATGGTATTTCCATAAAGTATGGAAACGGTTATTATGAAAGTATGCATGAGGAATTTAAGACTGAGGACCAAAAAGGTCCCTTGCAGAAGCTATAGGAACTACGTCAAGAATGTCCCCTTCAGAAGCTGTAGGAACTGCGTCAAGAATATCCCCTTTAGATGTTGCAAGAACTGTGGCAAGAAGGTCTCCTTCATATGTTGCAAGAACTGTGGCAAGAAGGTCTCCTTCAAAAGCTATAGGAACTGTGGTCTACACTTAGTTGTCAAATTGTTGTAGGAACTCTTCTTTTGTTGCAGGCTTATGATAAAGGCGTAGTCAATGACCATTGACCAGAAGTTTGAATATGACTGGGTCTATTGTTGTCAACCGAACTGCTCCATTTTGAAAACTTCATCTATTTCATATGGGCCCAACCAATGTGTCTGTAGCTTCCCCACTGTATCCTTATATCTGGAATCATATAACAATGCCCAATCTCCAGATTTAAATTTTCTCTCCTTGATATACTTATCATGCCATTTAGCGTGTTGATGTTCAATAATTTTTGTGTTGGACAACCATCTTTCTCAGCTCATCTAGAGCATTCAATTGCATGATGCGGTCTTTTTGTGCTTCTGAGAGAGTCGTATTCAATTGCAGAGTTGTCCTAAGAGTTTTATGTTCAAACTCAATGGGCATCTTGGTTGTTTTTCTATATGCCATTTCAAAAGGTGTAAAACCAGTTGTTGTCTTCCATTTTGTTCTGTATGCCCAAATGGCTTCAGGAAGTCTATTTGACCAATCTTTCTTATGAAGAGCTACTGTCTTAGTAAGAATTGATTCTAAATCCCTATTTATAACCTCTACCTAACCATTTGCTCGAGGATGGTATGGAGTAGACTTCTTGTGTCTAATATTATATTCATTAACCAATGCTACAATTAATGTGGAAGTAAATTGTGGTCCTTGATCTAAAACAATCTCTCTTAGTACTCATATCTGGTAAATATTTCCTCGTAGAGAAATTCAACTACCTTATTATCTCTTGCATGTGTCATGGCTCTTGCTTCCACCCATTTTGTAACATAATCAGTGCATACTATAATATAGGATTTCCCATTGAAAGGAGGATCAATTGGTTCAACAAAATCCAATCCCCATTTGTCAAATGGTGTATCCAATATTTGGGAATACAATGGCATTTCATCAAATCAGGTAGCCCTACCCATTCGTTGGCATCTATCACATTTTCTAGTATATTGAGTTGCATCTTTATAAAAAGTTGGCCAATAATATCACATACTAAGGATCTTAAGTGTTGTTCTTTTAGCATCAAAATTTCCTCCACATGGCTCATCATGACATGCATGAAGAATATCATATGTTTCATCCTGATCTCTGACACATATTCTTAAGACTTGGTTAGGTCCAGTATAAAATAAACAATTAGCAATCCAAGAGAAATTAAATCTTTTCCCAACTAGCAACCTTCTTTCTTTAGGAGAAAAATGAGAAGGTATCTTATTAGCAGCTAAATAATTTGCAATATCGGCATACTAGGGAGTGTGAGCTTTTATCAAGAAAAAATGTTCATCTGGGAAAGCATCATCTATAGTTGCAAGATCATCCTGCAATTGAAGCCTAGAAAGATAATTTGTAACTACATTAGCTTTACCTAGTTTATCAACAACTGTAATATCAAATTTCTGCATCAATAGTAACCATCAAGTTAATCTTCCTGTAATTGAAGGCTTGTTCATGAGATATTTGATTATTGTATGATCAGTATGCACATAGATTTGATATCTTATGATATAATGCCTGAATTTGTTTAGTGCATATATTATTGCCAACATCTCCTTTTTTGTGATTGTATAATTAAGCTTGGGTCCCTGCATGTTTTTGCTGATGAAATAAATTGCATTCTCCAAATTGTCCATCTTCTGCCCCAAAAATGCTCCTATAACATAATCGAATGCATCTATATGAATATAAAAAGGCAATGACAAGTTCAGACCCTTGAGCACTGGTGCTTGAGTCAAGGCATGTTTGAACTTCAATAAATCTTCATGGCACGCAGGAGTCCAATGAAACTTCGTATCCTTAGTCAAACGACAATATAAAGGTCCTGCAATTTTACTAAATCCTTAATAAATCTTCGATAATATCCAGCATGACCAAGGAAACTTCAGACATCCTTTTTCTTTGTGGGAACATGAAGGTTTTGAATGACTTCAATTTTGGGTCGGTCAACCTGTATTCCAGTTATAGAATTATGATGACCAAGAACTATGCCTTACTACATCATCTTAAAGCATTTTTCATTGTTCAATGATAAATTGTAATCTTCACGCCTTTGTAAAACTTTCTTTAAATTCTCCAATGCCTCTTCAAATTTTGAACCATAAGTGGTAAAACCATCCATATAGATCTCCATGTTGTCTTGGGAAATAATATGCTTATTACTGCTCTTTGAAAGGTAGTTGGAGCATTACACAACCTAAAAGGAAGAACAAAATATGCATATGTTCCCCAAGGGCAAGTAAATGTAGTCTTTTCCTGATCCTTGGGAGCAATTTGAATCTAGTTGTAGCCACTTAATCCATCCAAGAATGAAAAGTATCGCTTCCCTACTAAGGAATCTAATAGTTGATCCACAAATGGTAATGGAAAATGATCCTTCCTAGTTGTTGAGTTCAAAGCTATGTAATCTACACATACCCGCCATTTACCTCCTTTGTTTGGAACTATGACTAGAGGCGACACCCACTGACTATTTGATATGGGATAGATAAATCCAGCATTTAATAATTTATGTAGTTCCTCTTTAACTATATCCCTTAATGCATGATTGATTATTCTCTACAGTTGTCTGAACGGTCTACAATCCTCTTTGATATAAATACGGTGGGTACGAATTGTAGGATCAATTCCTTGCATATCTTTGTAATCCCACGCAAAAGCGTGTTGATGACATTTGAGCAATTTAACCAGTGGTAGCCTTTGAGTCTCTATGAGTTGATTGTTGATATTCAAACATTTATTTGGATCAACTTCCACCTTGACAGTAAGATCAACCTGAGCTACCTCAGAAAGATGAGAAGTACAGACTTCCTACGGCAACAAGGTATGCAATATGTCAGTGGCTGCAGGAAAATTCGATGCTCTAATATTTGATGTTAACTCTTGTGACTGCTACTCTAGATTATATTGATTTGCCAAAATTTTAGAAAGGATAGAATCGTCATCCTGGAGTCGTATGAATGATTCTCTATTAATCATCATAAGATGATTGACAGAGTTGAATTCCTCCTCTAATTCTTCCCTCACGTTAAGCCAGACAACTTGTTCTTGATCAAGTTGGGGCTAAGCAGGTGAATACAGAGCCAGAGTTTTAGTAGTATTTCCATCAAAAATAGTCATGTCCCTTGATCGACATCCAATATATGCATCAGTTGTAGCAAGCCAAGGTCTCCCTAAGATTACTAGATATTCCCCCAATGTAGGTTTAGGAGATAAGATCATAAAATCTGCCAGATATTCACAGGAGTCTAAAATAACGACAACATCTTCAATGATACCATCAGGCCTAACCATGGAACTGTCAGCAAGCTACAAAACCGTAGGAGTAGGCCTGAGACTGGTTATGTTAATTTTTTGCATAATGTCTCTTGTCATTACATTGATGGTTGCTCCCAAATCTATTAAGGCATTCTTTATCTGAGTGCCATTGATGACTATTTTCACAATAGGACTACCAGGGTCAGAATATTTAGTAATTGAAACTTTTCCCAACATAATATCAGCTAGTTGACCCATTATATGCATTGTTTGTGAATCCTTTTTCTTCCTGCCAGGTTTCTTTAAACATGCCTCTTTAATTGCCTTACCATAGATAGGGACATCCTTAATAGCCTGGAATAATGAAATCTTAACACATGTGTTTCAGTTGATCAATGATATCAAAATTTATATCCTCTTGGTGAGGAATCTCTTTTGCTTGCAACCTTTGAGGAAATGGGGGTATTTGTTGACTCTGAGGTATTTGGGTTGTTGGGCTAGATATTTCCTTTTCCTTTTGTATTTAAGTTATAACTGGAGGGGACGGGTTAGGCAAAGTTGTCCCGAATCTAAGGTGAATATCACTTATAGAAAGAGAATAAGTTGGGTATTGATTAGGATCAGCTGAATAAGCTTGGTGTTGTTGTTGAGGCTTTCTATTAGGATTTGGCATGGGTTGAGTGGCAGTTGTGTGGGTTTAGGTGGAACGATATTAGCAGTAGGAGGGGGCATTATAGCAGGCTTTTGAGGTTGTTGTTGAGGTTGTTGATAACCAGAAGACTTATTCGTCCATTGTTGACCCCCTCTCTATTGGAGAGTAGGTTGCCAATTCCCTTGGAATGGTTGCCATGGTCCCTGAGATTGAAACCAATTTCCTTGTGGCTGCTGCCACTGTGGAGTTTGATTGGCAAAATTTTGCCCTTAGCCTTGAGTATTATACCAATTTTGATCATTTCCAAAATTTTGAGCATATGGAGGTTGCCATTGATTATTTTGTGCATAGGAATTTCTATTATAACTAGAAAAAGAAAGTGGATCAGGAGGCATACCTTGTCTTGGAAAATTTGGCCTTCTTTGAGCAACATAGAAAACTTGTTCATCATCTCCTTGTAATGTCTTGAAATCAAGAACTTCAAGATTTGCAACCATCTTACATCTACAGTCTCTTTTCTTATGTCTACAATATGGACACAATTATGCAAGTATTGCATCAGCTTCCTCATGCTTCTTCTTAGCTTGAAGTGTGTCTAATTGAGTAGCCATATTGTTTATAATATCCTCTTTAAAATCCTTCACAAGGTGACTGAGCTCCATTCGCGAAACTCCATTACTAGATGTTGATGAAGAAATTCCCGGCTTGAAACGCCTAATCTTCTTAGAAGAAGATCTGGAATACTTCTGACAGATTTGACCAATGTCATTCCATGTTTCTTGTGTTATATCACCGCTTCCCATAAGGTATAAAGCATTTGTGCATTCATCACTGATTCCCCTTAAAAATATCAACTTAAGATAATCTTCATTTAGAGTACTATGCTTGGACTTCTCGACACTGAATATAAATCTCTCTAGATAATCTTCTAGACTCTCATCCTCCTTCTATGTCATTCTAAAAATATCATCCCCATGGCGGTCAGTCCCTCTACAATAATCTTTATATTTCACAAGAAACAATTGTTTCATCTCATCCCATGTAGCGATTGTACTACTCCCTAGACTCATAAACCATCTCAAAGCTGATTCTTTTAAAGTGGCAGGAAATATCTTGAGTCTATGGGCATCTGTAGTATAATCATAACTCCTATAGAGGACATCAAATTCAAACAAGAAAGTGTCAGGGTCCTTTGTCACTAGTACATAAAATTTAGGAAGAGAAGAAGTTGGAATGTTCTTGAGATTAGCATTATCATGCAAATCATAAATGGGGAACTCAAATGTTGGGTTCACAGGTGGAGGTGGGTTATTCCCACCGGGGGGTGGACTTCCTTGCATTGATCTTTGAGGAGGAGTCACTAGACAAGGTTCTCCTTCAGGAGGTCCAAAGAGGAAATAAAGGTTGTTCTCAAAAAGTTCAAATTCAAGTGGGTTCAAATTATCTGGGGCTTGGTAAAGTGCAACAAAAGGGTTTACATCTAGTGCTTCATATGGATTGAATCTTGTATGATCAGGACGGTTAGGAAGGAATCTACCTTGAGCATCTCTTCTTCATCTATGCATGCAAAATCATGAGAATTACTTAAAACAAACTGAGCTAACAAAAACAAGTACACTAAAAAATTTAAAAATTCATAACTGTAATAGGTTCTTAGTTTGACACCATCCCCGACAACGACACCAAAAATGTTTGCCTAGCCAATAGGAACAATAACTAGAGCTAAAGTCTCAACCCAAAGATTTGTCATTCATTCTAAGTAGCTATTATCTCCATGACTGAAGTTCATTTACTTGTAAACCCAGGGACGTATTACTTGAAATGGGTTTGCATTGTATATACACTAAGTTCCTATGATAGTCATTTTGCACTACTACAACAACTAAGTCTATTTGAAATAAACAAGCAAAATTATAACAACTAAATGGCTATAGGAAATATTAACATTAGCAGAAGATTCTAACTAAATAACTGTTAACTAAGTTCAGAGCTGACAAACAGGAATTACTCTGTCTGCTTTGGCTATAGGAACAGTCACAGGATCTGGTTCCAGTGGCTGCAAGAACAGTCAATTGCTAGAACATCTACTGCAACAAAAAGAAAACTTAATCTAACAAACACATAAGAATACTCACCAAGTGAGCCCCCTTGGATGAGTGTATCCAAACTTCAAAGATGATTCTCTATACTCAGAATAACATAGCTTTTATTCATTATTTCCAAAAGTTGATACAACACATGAGGTAAGAGAAATGCTTCTAGTTTTGGAAAACGTTGTCTAACCTCTAAGAAGATATGCAGGTCTTTATTTATAAGGAAATTATAACAAACTTCCTACTAATTATATCATGCCCATGAAATTAGGTAGAAAACATTTATGATTGCAAAGAGAAGAAGTTAAATCTGCCAAGAATATAGCATGGCGGTGTTTACTAGATTGATGCTTGTTGGAGACAAACATAAATGAATCTGGTGTCGCCTCGCTATTCCATTGTTGATTCTTTTGCACACCATCTTCTTCGTTGTTTTAAATGTTTAACCGCTCCTAAATGTCGTTAACTACTTTCAAGACGTGATTCTCCATCTGATTTAAAATAATCACTTCTACAACAACTTATTTACTCCTGCATTTAAAGGTTAGAACATACAAGCGTACATATATATCTATTTTCATTAATCATAACATTTATACATCCACACATGATATTACATATGATAATCTGCATAGCAACATGAATATTAGGTCAAAACAATACAGGGTTTAACGGGTTTAGTTATCATTCAAAATGCACATAGTCAAACTTTAATACATCACACGACTCAAACACTATCTCGATATGCAACTTAAAACATAGCAAAAATTTATCAGTTATAGGAATAAAAGAGCTATTATTTTAGCTCATCACCTCCCAACACAACTATTGATCCATAACATACATGCAAAGCATGTCCTCCAAAACCTGATTCACGCGCTCGGTCTGACCATCAATCTCTGGGTGATAAGCTAAACTAAAGTTCAACTAGGTCCCTAAAGCATGCTTAAGTGAGGTCCACAATGCTGAAGTAAAGATATGATCCCTATCTGAAATGATCCGCTTAGGAATCCCATGAGCCTCACCACATCCTCCATGAAAACTTGTGCCACCACTACTATTGTACAAGAAGATTGAATAGCAACAAAATGAAAAACTTTGGTCAATCTATCAACAATGACCATGATGGCATCATGACAATGCGAAGAAATAGGCAAACCTACTATGAAATCCATGGAAATGATGTCCCATTTTTGATCCAGTACCAAATTAGATTGTAAAAGCCATGTAGGGTGTTGATGCTTAGCCTTAACCTCCTGACACTCAGAACACTTTGACACAAAATCAACAATGTCACGTTTCATGCTAGCCCCATGATATATCTGTCTCAGATTTATGTGCAACTTATTGACACCAGGATGTGTCGAGTAAGGTGCATGGTGGACCTCATTCATGATCAAATTATGAAGTCCATCTAAAGGAGGTACATAGATATGCCCAAGATGTCGAACAAGACCATCTGCCTCAAGGTTATATTCAAAATATCTACCCTCTAATGGTCTTCCAGACTTAGTCACGACTCTAACCTCCTAATACCAGGTGTCTTGTGCAAGAATCCCAAGGATTCTCTCTCTCAAATCCACCCCAAGGGACAATGTTGCAACCTCATGACATCTACGACTCAAGCATCTACCACTATATTCTCTTTCCCCTGAATATATCAAACCTCAAAATTATATTCGCAGAGGAATTCCATCCATCTCCGTTGTCAAGTGTTCAAGTTTGGCTAAGTAAAAATGTATTACAAGATACAGTGATCACTATGCAACTCAAACCAACACCCTAATGGAAAATGTCACCACCTGAATAAAGAATGAACAATAGCTGCCAACTCTAAGCCATGAACGAGATAGTTTAGCTCGTGATCCTTGATTTTGTGAGACTCATAGGCTACCGCACAACTATCATGCATAAGCATTGCGCCTATGCCTTATAGAGAGGTATCAGTACAAACCATGAAATCTATGGATGGATCAGGAACTACCAAAATCGGTGCACTAACAAGGAGTTCCTTCAGAGTACAAAATGTTGCCTCACACTACTCCGACCAAACATACTTCTTCCCTTTCCTTTGAAAAGTGATCGGGTGACCTATCCGAAAAAAAACATTGAAACAAAACGACGGTAGTATCCAGCCAAGCCCATAAAACTCTGAACCTCAAAAACATTAGTCAGCACTGGTCAATCTACAACGACTTGGACCTTAGAAGGATCCATAGATACGCCTTCTCCAAAAACCACACAACCAAGATAATTCACCTCAAATTGGAAGAAATTACACTTAGCCAAGTTGGTATAAAGTCGATTCTCCCTCAAACACTGCAATACCCATCTCAAATGGTCGTCATGTTCTTCCATAGTTCTAGATTAAATCAAAGTATTATCCAAGAAAACAAGGGTGAACTGATCAAGGTAGGGTGGAAAACCCCATTCATGAGGCTCATGAACACTAAAGGCGCATTCATCAACCCAAATGGCACCACTGTGAACTCATAGTGACCATAACGGGTACGAAAAGTCATCATATGAATGTTTGCATCATGGATACGCAGTTGATGATACCTGGATTTCATATCCATCTTAGAGAACACCTTGGATCCCTTTACCTGATCAAAGAGATCATCTATACAAGGCAATGGATATCGATTCATGATGGTCACCTTATTAAACTATCAATAGTCAATGCATAACCGAAGGGAACCATCCTTCTTCTTCATGAAGATAACTAGCGTACCCCAAGGAGAAACACTAGGATGAATGAACCGCTTGGCCAACAATTCCTTAATCTGTAACTTTAACTCACTTAACTCCTGAGTGGTCATCTGATACGGTGCTCTTGAAATAGGTTATGCTCCAGGAACTAAGTCAATGAGAAAGTCTATATCTCGCTTTGGAGGCATACCGAGAATGTCACTAGGGAACACATCGACATACTCCCGAAGAAGAGTGTGACGATCAAAAGAAACTTCCAGACTTCTCTCCTCATCCAAGTCCTCAAGAGAAACTACAAAAAGTTGGCACCCCTAATGCATACACCGCTTAAGGTGCATAGCAAAGATCATACGAAGTGACATCGGTCTAGGAATCCCAACTATCTCCACCTTCCTGCCATGGTCATCTAAACACTCTACTATCTTTTGACGATATTCCACACTAGCATTGTGTGGTGCTAACCAATCCATCCCCAACACAACTCCATAAGACCCCAAACTAATGACTCGAAGGTCAACTATGGTAGCAAAGGGTCCTAGGTCCAACTCACACCTGAGAATGAAGGAATCCATGGCCACACAAAAACTGGTAGCCAACTTTGCTTGCCACCTATCTGCTTGTCTAGCAAACGCGAGCCCACACCGCTCCACAATGGAGGAAGCTATAAAGGAATCAAAAGCACCCAAATCAAATAGTATTGAAATAGATATACCACCCAACACACTTGTAGTCTCAATCACAGTGCCCTGATGCTTTGCCTAGTGGTTATCAACCACTGCAAAAACTCTATGAGATCAACCTACATCCCCAACAATAAGCTCTGAAGCTAACGGTCTCTAACTAGTTGTATGATGTGATCCCTATGTATAATGCGCAGCTATGTGGCCATACTGACCACAGAAGAAACATGCTCCTCTGTCGGGTCCTCTACCTCTAGTCGGCCCACTAGACTACTAAAAACTACCCTTACTAGGGGCTGGAGAAACACTTTGCGAGGACTGTCTCAAAAAACTCTACCTCGCTCGCTGCGAGTTCATGTCCTACCTAAAATGAGGATTACCCCCACACTGACCCTGAAATTGCTTCGGCCTAGGTTGGAACTTTTGTTGCTGCTACTAACCACCATTGGCGAGTGTCTGAAAACTCCTATATGGTGCAACATCCTGAGACTGACTACCTCTAGTCCCAGATCCACCGAAAGGTGCACTACCAATCTAAACCCCTGGCTGACCACCATGTGCACGGGAAATATTATGCTCCACTAGCCGAGCTTTCGCTATGGCTAACTCGATAGATATCATCTCAAATACCTGAATTCCTCCATTGATACGGTCATCCAGACCTCTCATGCAGTGTTGTACCAACATCGCCTCATCATTCCCTATACCGACATACTGTTTGAGCTCATAAAATATGTGCTCATATTGCTCTATAGTCATACCCAACTGGCACAACTCATGGAACTCATTTGCATGACGTTGTCTCCAATGTATTGACAGGAAACAATCCTCAAACCTCTCCAAAAACAACTCCCATGACGCTGAAACCTATATCCACATTGATATTTTGCTCCTCAAGTCTCCACCAGGTGGAAGCAAAAGTTGTGAGATGCATGATGGCGCATCTCACCTTGGTGTTACTACCATATGGATGCATGGAAAAACATCGATCCAAATATATAAGCCAAGTCTCGGCCTCTAGTCCACTTCCTGAACCATCAAAAGTAGGAGGGCGGGATCTCAGCAAATCCCTCATGTGACCAATGGCTACTGCCTCCTAGTCAACTGCATAGTCTCTCCTCCTAGGAGACCTATCCTTCTCTCTCTCCACATGCTCATGCTGGTGTGATTCCCCAAACTGCATATTGCCAATCAGAAACGAAATAAACACCATCATTTATTTCAGAAAAAGATTTAATTTCTTTCCATCTAGTTCACATTTGACCATGTTTACTTAAATTTTTAAATTTTGAAATAATCAATTACTAACAATAATTTGACAAATTCAATAAAAACTTCAAATCCATATTTACTAATTCAATTTAAACTTCTAAAACCAATATAAAAACATTTGAATCACATGTGTGTGTGTGTGTGGGGGGGGGTGGGGGCATAGCCACGTCTTGTGGGTGCCATGATGTGGGGAAGGGAAACCCCCCATTAATTTTTTTTTTAATATATTTATTTTAAACAATAACTTATAAAATAGAAATGCCCGGAAAATTTTAAACAAAAAAAAAATTTAACAACAAACTCCCAGGTTTGTCAAAAACATAAAAATCTAGGCACCATAACCCCCCTGAAATAATCAATTGAAAAATTATTTTTTCTTTCAGAATTAGAGGATACAAAAAAAATTAAAAACAAAATCATGAACTCACAGTTGTATATAAACAACAACCATTCATCTTTCAATTCTTAAAAAAATCCAAACTTATGTTAACAAAATTATATTTTTGAGACTCACATGGAGTTATTAAACCAACAAACAGAGGATTTCCATTACCAAAATAAATTTCAACCCCTTTTTTTTTCTTCTACAAAATTCTAAAATAAATTCCTCTTCAAACACACGGAACACAAACAATTCACAGAGAGTTCATTTTCAACATTAAAATTTCTAAAATAGAAGTTAGAAATTATCCAACCTGATAAGCTTTCTTGGATGAAATTTTGGAGAAGAGACCTCCAATCCCTTTCAAACACAAGAGTCCTTCAACACAAAGAGTAAGATTTTTCAAAACCAAAACCTCCAGCAAAACCACTTTCAAACACAAAGAGCCAATTTTTTTCCCAAAAGTAAAGACTCATAATCTGGAAAAAAATTCCCAATTATAAAGGATTTTGCCCCAAAATATCTTTTAGGGCAAAACTCTTTTCCTTAAGAAAATTTCCCCCTTTTTCTAAATGAAAATTAAATTCTTTTTCTCCAAAACAATACATTTGCATTTTTTTTTTTAATTTCAAATCAATTTTCCTCACACACTAAAAAAGTCAATTTAGATATTTTAAATTACAAGAAGGTAAAAATGACTTTGTTCCCTTTTTCATTTTTTAAACAAATGAACAAGGCAAAATATAAATCTCACTAAAAAAAAAAAAAACCATCAATTTAACTAACTAATTAAAAATAATTTATTTATCTATTTAACCACAAAAGTGCCCTTAATAATCTATCATTACTTTAATTTAATAAACACAATACCCATTAATTATTAATAACCATAAGGTATTAATAATTAATTTCTCATTAAACAACATAAGAAGAGAATAATTAAATTCACAAAATGCATAACACACAACTCAACTAAACAAAATAGAGACATGACCTACATACCAACATAAGGAAGGTTGACAAATGACTAACAATGCTCACTATCGAGCAAGGCTAGAGATAACATTTAGTGTCTTAAGACTATCTCCTCCACTTCCATCAGATTAATTAGGTATGCTCAGACCTGTGGAACCAGGTGAAGTCAATACCATGTGCCTGTAATTCATTTATCACCAAACCACACATACATATATATATATACAAACACGATAAACACACCGGTGAAGGAGAATCATGACTTTTCATGTCTCACCAAAGTGAGTGACATGAAATTATCTCTTCCCACTCCATACACTTTCCACACATACATGATGACATATACATAAAGCATCTCATGCATAAAGTAAATGTGTTAGTCCATGGTTAATAACACATAATAAAATTAACATCTAATCATCCACAAGGAAATAAAGCATAAACAACATTCACAGAATCTCAAATCAAAGCATAATCCGACATAGCATAATATCATAATAAAACATCACCGCAAAGTGTATCCACAATAACCACTGGAAAGTCAACCATGGTCAAAATAGTATCAAAAAAGTCTGATCGAGGGAGGGGTACTACACCTCCCCAAAAAAAAACTAGGCTTACTCCTGGAAGCCTAAAACAAATATGGATAACGCTCTCTCATCTTCGTTGCATCCTTTCATGTAGCCATGGTCTCATCATTTGGATCCCATAGGACCTTACCTGCTTGATGGTACGACCCCTTAGGGTCAAATCCTGATGCTGAAGAATTCGTATGGGCTCCATGGAAATCTTCCCATCCTCGACCTACAATGCATTCCAATCAAGAACATGGGTCACATCAGGATGATATGATGTAAGAACATAAACATGAAAGACATTGTGGATGCCTGATAGGCTCGGTGGCAAGGCAAGATGGTAGGCAATGGGTCCTATCCTCTCAAGGATCTCAAAAGGGCCAACAAAGTGAGGTGCCAAATTAGAACCCTTTCCATAACGAATCAAACTCTTTCCCAGATGCACTCTCAAGAATACTCGGTCTCCAACAAAAAATTGATGATCCACACTGTGAGCATCGACATACTTCTTCTGCCTATCCTACGCTGCTACCAAATGCTCACAAATCCGCTCAACCTGCTGCTCCAGCTCTCGAAGCATATCTAGACCTATACGCACCCTATCCTCTAACTGATCCCATCTCAAAGGAGTACGACAAGGATGACCATACAATGCCTAGATAGGAGACATACCTATGGATCTACGATATCCATTGTTATAAGAAAACTCCACAAGATAAAGATAGTTGATAGGGAGGACCCTAGATTGATTGAGTCAGCTTGACTCACTCCAAGGCCTTTTTCCTAGCCTAACCCGGGAATACTCCTCTCTATTCCCCTATTCCACTCTATTCCCATATTCCACTCTAGGTCCTCACTACCAAGGGTTGTTACTCTGCTCCTTATGAATTCACTTTCGTAAATCCACCAACTCACTATTCCACTAAATCTAACCAGACACCTTGCAGGGTTTACTCCACCATTAATTATACCTACAACTTCTCCTAAGTTGTTTTCTCCTCATGTTTGGCTCTTCTCTCCCTTTGATCCCATCTTCCCCTGGTCTGAGGCTAACAGCCTAGACTCCG
Organism: Cryptomeria japonica; assembly: GCF_030272615.1. NCBI lineage: Eukaryota > Viridiplantae > Streptophyta > Pinopsida > Cupressales > Cupressaceae > Cryptomeria > Cryptomeria japonica. The sequence continues at coordinate 396,005,551 of NC_081407.1, read as the reverse complement.
GTCTACCTTGCAAGTGATTCCTCTTGGTCACTAATACCTAGTCGGGCTATCATCAAGCTCACCTAGGGCCAGTCTGTTGAAACGCCCGACGTCATTCCCTAGTCTGCTACAAATAGAACTCTATTGTACATGGTTGGCTCTACTTGATAACCTCCAATGGTCGTGTGGATCCCACGATGGAGAATCAAGACATAGCCATGTTATAACTACTTGTAACCAACAGAAAATAAGAACATAAAGATATCTTTATCTACAGAGCCGAGCTTAGCACGACTTCAAAATTGGAACTCACAAAACACAGAAAAGTAACATCTACTCTATCACACTGGCATTTAAATATTTAAGCCATTATTTACAGTTTACAAACACAAATTGAACTCTGAGAAAAGAAACCAGAAAATGATCTTCACATTGCTATTCAAAAGAAGTGTGTTCCCGTGGAATCAACACATTCGACAATCCCAATCCAACCTCCTTCTAACCTCGTTACAGAATTCCCATTGGGTCTTTTATAGCCTCCTAAACATGTCTTGAATCATCCCTAACAGATGAGATTGAACTCGACACAATCGGTTTCTTGCTGTAACTGTCTTTTTATTTCCATCAGGTCATCGGGATAGCATCAAAACATTCACTCTGATGACCGATGACAGTTTACAAAGTGTGCACCTTCTTATCGGGTTATTGGCGGAGTGTCAAAACATTCCCACTGATATCCGATGGTGCACTCCCAATAGCATGTTGTTCCATCGGGTTATCGGGGTAGCTCTAATCATGTTGTACTGATAGCCGATGATGCTCTCCACACACTATGCCTTCCCATCGGGTCATCGAGTTAGCATCAAACATCTCTTGCCGATACCCAATGGCTCCACTTCGAACTCACTCCACTCGCTCCAATCCGTTGGCAACCTCATCAGGTTATCGAGGTAGGTAGAAAATAGTCATGTCAATAGCCAATGGGTCCACTCCAGTCTTATGCATACTCATCAAGGCTTCAAAATAGGGTAAAACCAATTGTTCTTATGGCCAATGGTTGCGCTCCACATGTTGGCGATGTCATCGGGGTAAGTCTCGCCGAAAACATGAATTTACAAAAAGAAAACAAAAATGCACTCCAAGCTCCCTATAAACAACCTAATGGACTTGAACCAGTCCTTATGCCAAAATTGCAAAGGATATTTGCTCACCCTTAGGTGCTCCTGCACCAATAGTCCATCCAGTGCGACTGTTGGTACATAACTTACATGTGAAGCATGTCCTCCAAAACCTTATTCACGCACTCAGTATAACCATCAATCTCTAGGTGATAAGTTAAACTAAAGTTCAACTGGGTCCCTAAAGCATGCTAAAGTGAGGTCTACAATGCTGAACTAAAGACAAGATCCCTATCTGAAATGATCTGCCTAGGAATCCCATGTAGCCTCACCACATCCTCCATGAAAACTCGTGCCACCACTGTTGTTGTATAAGAGGATTGAATAGGAATGAAATGAGCAACTTTGGTCAATCTGTCAACAATGCCCATGATGGCATTGTGACGACACGAAGAAACCGACAACCCTACTATGAATCCATGGAAATGATGTCCCATTTCTAATCTGGTACCAAATTAGGTTGTAAAATCTTTGTAGGGTCTTGATGCTCAACCCTAACCCACTAACACTCCAAACACTTCGATAACAAATCAGCAATGTCATGTTTCATGCAATCCCAATGATATATATGTCTCAGATCTGCGTGCATCTTCTTGACACCGGGATGTGCCGAGTAAGGTGCATGACGAGCCTCAGTCATGATCAAAGTACGAAGTCCATCTAAAGGAGGTACATAGATACGTCCAAGATGTCGAACAAGACCATTTGCCTCAAGGTTATATCCAAAATATCTACCCTCTAATGGTCTTCCAATCTCAATCATGACTCTAACCTCCTGATACCAGGTGTCCTATGGAATAATCCCAAGGATTCTCTCTCTCAAATCCACCCCAAGGGACAATGTTACAACCTCATGCCATCTACGACTCAAAGAATCTACCACTATATTCTCTTTCCCCTAAATATATCGAACCTCAAAATCATATTCGCAGAGGAAATCCATCCATCTCCTCTGTTGAGCATTCAAGTTTGGTTGAGTAAAAATGTATTGCAAACTACGATGATCACTGTGTAGCTCAAATTGACGCCCTAACAAAAAATGTCTCCACCTGGTTAAAGAATGAACAATAGCTACCAACTCTAAGTCATGAACGGGATAGTTTAGCTCATGGTCCTTGAGTTTGCGACACTCATAGGCTACCACACGACCATCCTGCATAAGGATTGCTCCTATTCCTTCTAGAGAGGCATCAGTACAAACCATGAAATCTTTGGATGGATCAGGAACTGCCAAATTTCATGCACTAACAAGGAATTCCTTCAGAGCACGAAAGGTTGCCTCTCATTGCTCTGACCAAACATACATCTTCCCTTTCCTCTGAAGAGAAGTGATCAAGTGACCTATCCGAGAAAAACTCCTAAACAAAACAACGGTATTATCCGGCCAAGCCCATAAAAATCTGAACATCAGAAACATTAGTCGGTGCTGGCCAATCTACAATGGCTTGGATCTTAGAAGGATCCATAGATACACCTTCTCCTGAAACCACATGACCAAGATAATTCACCGTAGATTGGAAGAAATCACACTTAGCCAAGTTGGCATAAAGTTGATTCTCCCTCAAACACTGCAATACCCATCTCAAATGGTCTTCATGCTCTTCCATAATTTTAGAGTAAATCAAAATATCATCCAAGAACATAAGGACAAACCGATGAAGGTATGTGAGGGAAACCCCATTCATGAGGCTCATGAACACTAAAGGAGCATTCGTCAACCCAAATGGCACCACTATGAACTTGTAGTGACCATAACAGGTACGAAAAGTCATCCTATGAATGTCTGCATCATGGATATGCAGCTAATGATACCCGAATTTTAGATTGATCTTAGAGAACACATTTTCTCTCTTTACCTGATCAAAGATATCATCTATACGAGGCAATGGATACTAAATCCTGATGGTCACCTTATTCAACTATCAGTAGTCAATGCATAACCGAAGGGAACCATCCTTCTTATTCACAAAGATAACTGACGCACCCCAAGGAGAAACACTAGGACAAATGAACCCCTTGGCCAACAATTCCTCAATCTGCAATATCAACTCACTCAACTCTTGAGTGGTCATCTAATACGATGCTCTCGAAATAGGTTTCGCTCCAGGAACTAAGTTAATGAGAAAGTTTATATCTAGCTTTAGAGGCATACCAGGAATGTCACTA